>NC_041392.1:115611103-115613128 GCF_002162155.2 Triticum dicoccoides | reverse complement strand
CGCACACACATGCTACATACTTCCTGTATCGGTCAATCTTCCTCTCCTAACCACCTTAGGAAGCTATCGGTTTCCAACACACATTCATTATTTCTCTCCATGTTTTGATCTCTAACTCTCTCAATTACACAACCCCCTTTTTCCATGCTGTTACGAAATGTATTTACCTCACACACCCGCCATTGCATCCCATGTCGAGCTCTCTCTCTCTCTCTCCCTCTCCCTCTCACCCTCTCGCGCTAAATACATGCATTGCCTATCTAGCCCCCAACCTCTCATGCGCATGCATGCACGTTGTCTATCCAGGTCACTCCCTCGAGACTATCTCACTCTTTCTTCCGCACGGCAGGCCACACTCGCTCAATCTCGCTCTATTTATCTGAGTCTCGTTTAACCTCATTTTCTTTCACACACAAATGATATATCTCCCTGTTTGGGCCTCAATCGACACACTCCATACTCTCTCACACAGATTGTCTATCTAGGTCAGTCCATCCAAGCCACCCCACCCTTTTGACCTCATGGCGGGCCACGCTCGCTCAGTCTCTCTCTCCCCCCCCTCTCTCTCTCTCTCTGTATGTCTCGATTGACCTCGCTCTTCCTCGGACAAAAACAATATATCACCATGTTTGTGCCCAATTAGACCTATTCACATTGTATACTCTCTCACACACATTGTCTATCTAGGTCACTCTCTCCAACCTGTCTCACTCTTTCGATCGCACGCGACCCTATGTGATCGATTGACCTTGGTTCCTCCCACGCACAAAATATATCTACACGTCTATGACTGGATCATCTCTCAAGCTCTATCTTACAGCCGTCACCCTTGCCAAAAGCTCAATTGGACAATATCTCTCTAGAGCATATATATTTGTTCAATGAATGTCGAACCACACTCACTTTGTCTCTCTATCTATATGTCTCTTGATTGACCTCACTTTCTCACGCTGTATCTTCCACACATTGAAGCTACCTCCCCATCCCTCGCAAATTCGGAGCTATTTACATTGCGAGGGGCACTCCAACCTTGGATTAATTTGTGTAGGCATTTATTCCGGTCGGTTTAGATTATATTTTCATAGCATTCGGCCCACAACTACTCCAAACACCGTTGCAACCCCCGCAACTCCCCTAGTTGATTTCCCTCTGGCCTGGTCATCGCTCTCTCGCACGTCCTTTCTCGCCTTCAATGTTGCACCATGGTATTATTGCAAAAAACTCTGTTGTTCTCTTTAATTATTATAAATAAGCTACAAAACTACACACCAATAATCCACTTGGAATGGAACAAATTTCGAACCACAAATTAAAGTGCTACAAACTACACACTGAGGGGCCCACATGTCGTGAAACAAATTTGGACCCATATACAAATTAAAAAATTAAGGACGAGGATCGAACATGCGACCAGGGCCTTCAAGTCGCACGTCAATAGGCAACATACGTAGAACAACAATGTTTGTTGTACCTCCCTTTGTTCACATAATGTTTTTATATTACCACAACCTATTTAATGGATAACATGTAATATTATTTTTAGTACTATTCGCCTTCACTTACTGGTGGGTTCCATGTGTGCAAACATGAAGAACTCGTGGGCGATGTTGCCGTTGACCATATCTGGACGCGTTCACAAGTTACGGCAGCAGTTTCACGTACTAGCAACACTAATCAGTGTGTATGTGCAATGCACGTTAATTTGGAAGTATATTAAGTGCATGCGGATATTAAGTAGGATATGATTAGCACTATTTTTGGCATGAAATTAATTGCACAGTAAACGTGTTGAGCACTCGACATTGAAGCAGTCTAGGTCGTTGGATGACAAGGAATACATGTGGCTTGATGACGTTTTATATTTAATTTGATATGGCTCTAGCAGAACATTCAGTCGATCAAACCATAGATTTCGTTTAGTCTGATCCGACTTTAAATTATATGACGATCGATCTAAAATAAACATAAATGATAAACGTTCAGATTTTAAGCATGGCAATCCGAATGTTTTTCATGGCAAATTTA
>NC_041392.1:115526760-115610607 GCF_002162155.2 Triticum dicoccoides | reverse complement strand
GCTCTGTGTGTATCGGGCCACTGAACCGACGGCGACGGCGGCGCCTTGCACCGTTGTTGGCGTACTCCTAGACGTTGGCCTAGCTTCAAGGAAGGCCAAAATGTTCTGTACTTCGGAGCGAGTCAATTGGCGGGAGGAGGCGACTGGCGTTGGTGCAAGGAAGCGGTTGACGGTGGCCATCCATACCGCTGAGGGGGGCACTGGCACCCACGTGGGGGACATGCGCTATCAATGGCGTAACGGAGACATTCGTGTGCATGTGCACCGCCACAGGCGCGCACATCAGTGCACACGTAGGCGCATGCGCTGGCAGGTGCATGGGCACCGGCACGGGCACGCGCGTCAGTGCATGCGGAGGAGCATGCACTGGCAGGTGCACGGGCGCGTGAAAGTCGGCGGGGACCTCGTGGAACCCCGTGGCATCAAGCTCGGCGACAATGTGCGGCTCCCAGCCCATCGATGCTAACGGGATGGGCGCTGGCGCAGTCGGGGCGAAGGGAGCCGGAACGGAAGCGGGGACAAGCGCGGCGTCTTCCCGCAAAGCCAGTTCAAGCTTGTCCCAAAGCGCCTTATGTTCTTGAGACTCCGGCTGGGTATCTTCCTCAGGAAACTGGAAGACTAAGGGCAGAGTATCGTGATGCGACATGGTGCTACCTCTTGCGCACTACGTTGGTTTTCCCTTGAAGAGGAAAGGGTGATGCAGTAAAGCAACATAAGTATTTCGCTCAGTTTTTGAGAACCAAGGTATCAGTCCAGTAGGAGACCACACGCGAGTAACCTCGTACCTACACAAACAAATAAGAACCTCGCAACCAATGCGATAAAGGGGTTGTCAATCCCTTCACGGCCACTTGCAAGAGTGAGATCTGATAGATATGATAATAATAAGATAAATATTTTTCGTATTTTTATGATATAGATTGAAAGTAAAGATTGCAAAATAAAATAGATTGGAAACTTTTTTGATGGAAACTAGACCCGGGGGCCATAGGTTTCACTGGTGGCTTCTCTCAAGATAGCATAAGTATTACGGTGGGTGAACAAATTACTGTAGAGCAATTGATAGAAAAGCGAATAATTATGAGAATATCTAGGTATGATCATGTATATAGGCATCACGTCCGTGACAAGTAGACCGACTCCTGCCTGCATCTACTACTAGTACTCCAAACATCGACTGCTATCCATCATGCATCTAGAGTATTAAGTTCATAAGAACAGAGTAACGCGTTAAGCAAGATGACATGATGTAGAGGGATAAACTCATGCAATATGATATAAACCCCATCTTTTTATCCTCGATGGCAACAATACAATACGTGTTGTTTCCCTTTCTGTCAGTGGGATCAAGCACCGCAAGATTGAACCCAAAGCTAAGCACTTCTCCCATTGCAAGAAAGATCAATCTAGTAGGCCAAACCAAACTGATAATTCAAATAGACTTGCAAAGATAAACCAATCATATATAAAAGAATTCAGAGAATATTCAAATATTTTTCATAGACAAACTTAATCATAAACCCACAATTCATCGGATCTTGACAAACACACCGCAAAAGAAGATTACATCGAATAGATCTCCAAGAGAATCGAGGAGAACTTTGTATTGAGATCCAAAGAGAGAGAAGAAGCCATCTAGATACTAGCTATAGACCCGAAGGTCTGAGGTAAACTACTCACACATCATCAGAGGGGACATGGAGTTGATGTAGAGGCCCTCCGTGATCAATGCCCCCTCCGGCGGAGCTCCGGAAAAGGCCCCAAGATGGGATCTCTTGGGTACAGAAGGTTACGGCGGTGGAAATAAGGTTCATGGTGCTCCTGGATGTTTTCGGGGTATGTCAATATATATAGGAGGAAGAAGTAGGTCAGTGGAGCAACGAGGGGCCCATGAGGGTGGAGGGCGTGCCCAGGGGGTGGGCGCGCCCCCTGCCTCGTGGCCGCCTCGTTGATTTCTTGACGTCTACTCCAAGTCCCCTGGATCACGTTTGTTCCAAAAATCACGCTCCCGAAGGTATCATTCCGTTTGGACTCCGTTTGATCTTCCTTTTCTACGAAACACTGAAATAGGCAAAAAAACAGCAATTTGGGCTGGGCCTCCGGTTAATAGGTTAGTCCCAAAAATAATATAAAAGTGTAAAATAAATCCCATTAACATCCAAAACAGATAATATAATAGCATGGAACAATCAAAAATTATAGATATGTTGGAGACGTATCAAGCATCCCCAAGCTTAATTCCTGCTCGTCCTCGAGTAGGTAAATGAGAAAAACAGAATTTTTGATGTGGAATGCTTCCTAACATATTTCTCAATGTGATTTTTCTTTATTGTGGCATGAATTTTCATATCCGAAAGATTCATGATAAAAGTTTAATATTGACATAAAAATAATAATACTTCAAGCATACTAACTAAGCAATCATGTCTTCTAAAAATAACATGGCCAAAGAAAGTTCATCCCTAAAAAATCATATAGTTTTGTCATGCTCCATTTTTGTCACACCAGAATGCTCTCATCATGCACAATCCCGATGAAAAGCCAAGCAATTGTTTCACACTTTAGTAATCTCAAACTTTTTTCAACTTTCACGCAATATATGAGCGCGGACCATGGATATAGCACTATGGGTGTAATAGAATATAATGAAGGGGGTTATGTTGAGAAGACAAAAAGGAGAACTAATCAATGGGCTAGGGAGATGCCCATCAATTGATGTCAATGCAAGGAGTAGGGATTGCCATGCAACGGATGCACTAGAGCTATAAATGTATGAAAGCTCAACAAAAGAAACTAAGTGGGTGTGCATCCAACTTGCTTGCTCACGAAGACCTAGGGAACTTGAGGAGGCCCATTGTTGGAATATACAAGCCAAGTTCTATAATGAAAAATTCCCACTAGTATATGAAAATGACAAATCAAGAGACTCTCTATTATAAAGATCATGGTGCTACTTTGAAGCACAAGTGTGGAAAAACGATAGTAGCATTGCCCCTTTTTATTTATTTAATTTATTTGGGCTTTCTCTTTTTTATTTGGCCTTTATCTTTTTTCATTGGGACAATGCTCTATTAATGATGATCATCACACTTCTATTTATTTACAACTCAATGGTTACAACTCAATACTAGAACAAGATATGACTCTATATGAATGCCTTCGGCCGTGTACCGGGATGTGCAATGACTCATGAGTGACATGTATGAAATAATTATGAACGGTGGCTTTGCCACAAATACGATGTCAACTACATGATCATGCAAGGCAATATGACAATGATGATGCATGTCATAATAAACGGAACGGTGGAAAGTTGCATGGCAATATATCTCGGAATGGCTATGGAAATGCCATAATAGGTAGGTATGGTGGCTGTTTTGAGGAAGATATAAGGAGGTTTATGTGTGATAGAGCGATCGTATCACGGGGTTCGGATGCACCGGCGAAGGTTGCACCAACTCTCAAGGTGAGAAAGGGCAATGCACGGTACCGAAGGGTGAGAGTGCGTATAATCCATGGACTCAACATTAGTCATAAAGAACTCACATACTTATTGCAAAAATCTACAAGTCATAAAAAACTATGTATTACGCGCATGCTCCTAGGGGGATAGATTGGTAGGAAAAGACCATCGCTCGTCCCCGACCACCACTCATAAGGAAGACAATCAAAGAACACCTCATGTTTCAAATTTGTTACACAATGTTTACCATACGTGCATGCTACGGGACTTGCAAACTTCAACACAAGTATTTCTCAAATTCACAACTAGTCAACTAGCACAACTTTGATATCACTATCTCCATATCTCAAAACAATCATCATGTATCAAACTTCTCTTAGTATTCAATGCACTTATATGAAAGCTTCTTATTATGCCTAAAATAAAATTGCCATGTTGTTCTAAAGGACTCTCAAAATAATATAAGTGAAGCATGAGAGATCAATTATTTCTATAAAATGAAACCACCACCATGGTCTAAAAGATATAAGTGAAGTACTAGAGCAAAAACTATATAGCTCAAAAGATATAAGTGAAGCACATAGAGTATTCTAATAAGTTACAATTCATGCGTGTCTCTCTCAAAAGGTGTGTACAGCAAGGATTATTGTGGTAAACTAAAAATTAAAGACTCAAATCATATAAGACGCTCCAAACAAAACACATATCATGTGGCGAATAAATATATAGCTCCAAGTAAAGTTACCGATGAATGAAGACGAAAGAGGGGATGCCTTCCGGGGCATCCCCAAGCTTAGGCTTTTGGTGTCCTTGGATTTTACCTCGGAGTGCCTTGGTCATCCCCAATATTAGTCTCTTGCCACTCCTTGTTCCATAATCCATCAAATCTTTACCCAAAACTTGAAAACTTCACAACACAAAACTTAACAGAAAATCTCGTGAGCTCCGTTAGCTAAAGAAAACAAAACACCACTTCAAGGTACTGTAATGAACTCATTATTTATTTATATTGGTGTTAAACCAACTGTATTCCAACTTCTCTATGGTTTATAAACTCTATTACTAGCCATAGATTCATCAAAATAAGCAAACAACACACGAAAAACAGAATATGTCAAAAACAGAACAGTCTGTAGTAATCTGTAACTAACGCAAACTTATGGAACCCAAAAATTCTAAAATAAATTTCTGGACGTGAGGAATTTATCTATTAATAATCTTCAAAAATAATTAACTACATAGCACTTTCCAATAAAAAATGGCAGCAATTCTCGTGAGCGCTAAAGTTTCTGTTTTTTATAGCAAGATAAAAAAGACTTTCCCCAAGTCTTCCCAACGGTTCTACTTGGCACAAACAATAATTAAACACAAAACACAAAACCAAAACAGAGTCTAGATAAATTATTTATTAATAAACAGGAGCAAAAATCAAGGAATAAAAATAAAATTGGGTTGCCTCCCAACAAGTGCTATTGTTTAACACCCCTGGCTAGGAATAAAAGCGAAGATAGATCTAGGTATTGCCATCTTTGGTAGGCAATCCATAAGTGGCTCTCAAAATTGATTCATAAGGCAATTTAATTTTATTTCTAGGAAAGTGTTCCACTCCTTTCCTTAACAGAAATTGGAATCTAATATTCCCTTCTTTCATATCAATAATTGCACCAATCGTTCTAGGGAACGGTCTACCAAGAATAATAGGACATGAAGGATTGCAATCTATATCAAGAACAATGAAATATACATGCACATAATTCCTATTTGCAACAATAAAAACATCATTAATCTTTCCCATAGGTTTCTTAATAGTGGAATCCGCAAGTTGCAAGTTTAAAGAACAATCATCAAATTCACAGAAATCTAGCAAATCACACAATGTTTTTGGGATCGTGGAAACACTAGCACCCAAATCACACAATGTTTTTGGGATTGTGGAAACACTAGCACCCAAATCACACAAAGAATAGCATTCATGATCTTTAATTTTTATTTTAATAGTAGGTTCCCAAACATCATAAAGTTTTCTAGGGATAGAAACTTCCAACTCAAGTTTTTCTTCAGAAGATTGCATCAAAGCATCAACGATATGTTTAGTAAAAGCTTTATTTTGACTATAAGTATGGGGAGAATTTTGCACGGATTGAAACAAGGAAATACAATATATGGAAGAGCAATTACCATAATTAAATTCCTTGAAATCCAAAATAGTGGGTTCGTTGCTATCTACAGTTTTGACCTCTCCAATCCCACTTTTATCAACTTTTGCATCAAGATCTAAAAACTCCGAACTTTTGGGACGCCTTCTAAGTAAAGTTGACTCATCTCCAGTCCCATCATTATCAAGATTCATATTGCAAAACAAGGATTTAATAGGGGACACATCAATCACTTTTAGATCTTCATCTTTATTATCATGAAAACTAGAAGAACACGCCTTCACAAAGCAATCTTTCTTAGCACGCATTCTAGCGGTTCTTTCTTTGCAATCATCATTGGAAATTCTCATGGATTTGAGAGACTCATTGATATCATGCTTAGGTGTAATATATCTAAGTTTCAAAGAATCAACATCAAGAGAAATTATATCCACGTTCCTAGCAAATTCATCAATCTTAAGCATTTTATCTTCAATCAAAGCATTGAAACTCTTTTGCAAACTAATAAATTCTTCAATACTAGATTCAAAATCACAGGGCATCTTATCATAATTTCAATAAGAATTGTTGTAGGAATTACCATAATTATTAGAGGAATTACTAGGAAATGGCCTAGAACTAAAATTACCTCTATATGCCTTGTTAACAAAATTGTTCCTACCAACAAAATTCACATCCATAGATTCATTATTATTCTAAATAAAATTAGACAAAGGCATATCATTAGGATTAGTAGAAGCACTCTTATTAGCAGACAATTTCATAAGTTCATCCATCTTTCCACTCAAAACATTAATCTCTTCAATTGCATGCACCTTTTTACTAGTAGATCTTTCAGTGTGCCATTGAGAATAATTAACCATAATATTATCTAGGAGTTTGGTAGCTTGTCCTAAAGTGATTTACATAAAAGTGCCTCCCGCGGCCGAATCTAAAAGATTTCTAGAAGTAAAATTCAATCCGGCATAAATTTTTTGTATAATCATCCATAAATTCAATCCATGTGTAGGGCAATTACGTATCATTAATTTCATCCTCTCCCAAGATTGTGCAACATGCTGATGATCAAGTTGCTTAAAATTCATAATATCGTTTCTAAGAGAGATGATCTTAGCGGGAGGAAAATACTTAGATATAAAAGCATCTTTGCACTTATTCCACGAATCAATACTATTTTTAGGCAAAGACAAAAACCAAGCTTTAGCACGATCTCTAAGCGAAAACGGAAATAGCTTAAGTTTAACAATATCATTATCCACATCTTTCTTCTTTTGCATATCACACAAATCAACAAAGTTGTTTAGATGGGAAGCCACATCTTCACTAGGAAGTCCAGAAAACGGATCTTTCATGACAAGATTTAGCAAAGCAGTATTAATTTCACAAGATTCAGCATCGGTAAGAGGAGAAATCGGAGTGCTAATAAAATCATTATTGTTGGTATTGGCAAAGTCACACAATTTAGTATTATCTTGAGCCATCGTGACAAGTAAGCAATCCAACACACAAGAAAACAAGCAAAGAAGCAAAAGAGGCAAATGGAAAGAGAGGGAGAATAAAACGGCAAGGGTGAAGTGGGAGAGAGGAAAACGAGAGGCAAATGGCAAATAATGTAATGCAAGGGATAGGAGTTGTGATGGGTACTTGGTATGTCTTGACTTGGCGTAGATCTCCCCGGCAACGGCGCCAGAAATCCTTCTTGCTACCTCTTGAGCACTGCGTTGGTTTTCCCTTGAAGAGGAAAGGGTGATGCAGTAAAGCAGCTTAAGTATTTCCCTCATTTTTGAGAACCAAGGTATCAATCCAGTAGGAGACCACGCGCGAGTCACCTCGTACCTACACAAACAAATAAGAACCTCGCAACCAACGTGATAAAGGGGTTGTCAATCCCTTCATGGCCACTGGCAAGAGTGAGATCTGATAGAGATGATAATAATAAGATAAATATTTTTAGTATTTTTATGATATAGATTGAAAGTAAAGATTGCAAAATAAAATAGATTGGAAAATTGTATGATGGAAAATAGACCCGGGGGCCATAGGTTTCACTAGTGGCTTCTCTCAAGATAGCATAAGTATTACGGTGGGTGAACAAATTATTGTCGAGAAATTAATAGAAAAGCGAATAATTATGAGAATATCTAGGTATGATCATGTATATAGGCATCACGTCCGTGACAAGTAGACCGACTCCTGCCTGCATCTACTACTATAACTCCATACATCAATCGCTATCCAGCATGCATCTAGAGTATTAAGTTCATAAGAACAGAGTAACGCCTTAAGCAAGATGGCATGACGTAGAGGGATAAACTCACGCAATATGATATAAACCCCATATTTTTATCCTCGACGGCAACAATACAATACATGTCGTTTCCCTTTCTGTCACTGGGATCGAGCACCGCAAGATTGAACCCAAATCTAAGCACTTCTCCCATTGGAAGAAAGATCAATCTAGTAGGCCAAACCAAACTGATAATTCGAAGAGACTTGGAAAGATAAACCAGTCATACATAAAAGAATTTAGAGAAGATTCAAATATAGTTCATAGATAAACTTGATCATAAACCCACAATTCATCGGATCTCGACAAATACACCGCAAAAGAAGATTACATCGAATAGATCTCCAAGAGAATCGAGGAGAACTTTGTATTGAGATCCAAAGAGATATAGAAGAAGCCATCTAGCTACTAGCTATGGACCTGAAGGTCTGAGGTAAACTACTCACACAACATCGGAGGGGCCATGGAGTTGATGTAGAGGCCCTCCATGATCAATGCCCCCTCTAGCGGAGCTCCGAAAAAGGCCCCAAGAAGGGATTTGTTGGGTACAGAAGATTGCGGCGGTGGAAATAGGCTTTCGTGGTGCTCCTGGATGTTTTCGGGGTATGTCCATATATATAGGTGGAAGAAGTAGGTCAGTGGAGCAACGAGGGGCCCACGAGGATGGAGGGTGCGCCCAAGTGGGTGGGCGCGCCCCTGCCTCATGGTCGCCTTG
Organism: Triticum dicoccoides; assembly: GCF_002162155.2. Lineage (NCBI taxonomy): Eukaryota > Viridiplantae > Streptophyta > Magnoliopsida > Poales > Poaceae > Triticum > Triticum dicoccoides. The sequence continues at coordinate 115,601,986 of NC_041392.1, read as the reverse complement.
TTGATTGCTTGACATCCACTCCAAGTCCCCTGGATCACGTTTGTTCCAAAAATCACGCTCCCGAAGGTTTCATTCCATTTCGACTCCGTTTGATATTCCTTTTCTATGAAACACCGAAATAGGAAAAAAACAGCAATTTGGGCTGGGCCTCCGGTTAATAGGTTAGTCCCAAAAATAATACAAAGTGTAAAATAAATCCCATTAACATCCAAAATAGATAATATAATAGCATGGAACAATAAAAAAATTATAGATACGTTGGAGACGTATCACATGGCGTACGTTTACGTCAGGCTGGTTGGAGGTAGATGGCAGGAGAATCGGAGAGGAAGAGAGAAGATTGTAGCGATATCGGGTAGTGCGGGGTTGATTTTAAACTATGGTGCCGGCAACATTAAAAGTGGGAGCAGTTGGGACGAAGGTGGGCGGCGGAGCCTGGTCAAAGGGCTCGCCTCCCGTTGAGCCTGCACACCGGTCTGCTCGCACGCGTCCCTGTCACCCGGCGCAGCGGTCTGCTCGCATGCCTCCCGTCAACTCACACGCTTGCTCGGACGGCACCTGCCGATAAGAAGCGGGACTCGTGGCGACACGTAAACGCCCACGGTTTCAATTGTGAAAGCGTTCGCCTTAACGTGACAGGTCTTTGTTCCAAAATACCATGGCTCTTCATTTGTGCAACTTGTCATAAGCAGCTTGTCTCAAATTTAAGAAAAAATTTATGAAGTAATATTTGTTCCATATCACATGACCATGCTCAGTTTAAAGAATTTATGGTCACTTTTGGATTTTCTGAAATTTAAGATCCAGGATTCGAAACAATATCATAACCTGCATCATGCAATAAACTTTCAAGCCATACATCTGTCCTGTTGTATTTCTTAAGAAAGGATTTGGTCAAACATTTTGCTTAGTTAGACTTCAGACAAGTTATATATGCAGAGTAAAAGGATAATCCCTCTGTAACAGTGCATTGCCTGATATATTAACTCAAGTACTAGGCATGAACAAACGGGCTCAATTCTGTGCTCATCCTGTAGTAGTAGTAGAGTTGGCGGGTGACCTTGGCGAGTGGCGACAAAGGGAATTGAACCATGCTCGGCACGGTAGGTAACGTTGTCTAGTTACTAAAGCATCCCTCCGTTGTTCATCGGTAGTCAGTATGGACCGGGGACATGAGGGGAATTTCCTAGGGCTGGAATTCTAGCCGCCAGATATTTCGACTCGAAACGCGGAGGCTCGACAGGTTGAGGTTGCCTAATGTGCGTACCACGCACGCCACCAGAAGGACACGAGCCCGGTTTTTTTTTATTTTTTAGGATCAACACAAGCCAAGGTCTAGCTGGTACGCCGTTGGGTCCTACCATTCGAGAATACGAAAGGAACCTTTTAAATTGCCGAACGAATCTATGTGTATTACAGCCGTATTTTCCTTGCAAATACTAATCTCAACGTGGTAATTGATTTATGACGAGTTGTTGAATTAGAGTGAGTTTGTGATATAGTGATCTCAACGTGGATTTCACATTTTATGGTATCCCTAGTAAGTTTTTCAATGCAAATTCAAATTTAAAAGATGAATAATATGGAGGTGAGAAAACTTTTTATGTATCAAGCATATGACCACACACACACACACGAACACAACAACAATCCAATAAGTATAGTGCATCTATTTTCCCAAACCATACATGTATGGCACAAATTCAAAAATACTCCTTATGTTCCTAAATATTAGTCTTTAAGAGATTTCAACAAGTGACTACATACGGACCAAAATGAGTGAATCTACACTCTAAAATATGTCTATATAGATCCATATGTGCCAGTCCATTTGAAATCTCTAAAAAGACTAATATTTAGGAACGAAGGGAGTAAAATATAAGACATGCATGGTCCTCAATTCAATATTTAAAATGAACATGAAACTGAAACATGAATATTAAGTCTAGTACTACAGTACATGCAACTGCTGTGTTTAATTAGGCAGAGCTATGATTGTCGGGGGTCAACCCCTAGACCTTAGATAAAATTGTGAAGCTCTGTTTAGGGTTGTTTAGATTATATTTGTCCCCACTCTCCCAACCACCGATTGGTTGTGCACCCCCACCCTCCTCCCCGGGAGAATATCATGTGCCCCATACCTTAGATGCTATATGCCGATACGAGTTGCTTGGAGCTTGTAGATCTGAGATATAGCAGCTCACATGATGTCTTAGTATTTTTACCGGAAACCTTGATGAGTTTGAGAATTGCACACAATTTGTACGAAAATTACTCACATGCCCTTGGATCCCATATCCAACGACCTCGAAGCTTGTATCACCGTAGCATCTAAGATAAAGGAGGATATCATATACTCATGTAGGTAAGAATATCATGTGCTACCACACGTTAGATGCTTTGGTGATACAAGATCTTCGGAGCCGTTGGATTTGTGACCCAACACCTCCTCGGTGGTTCGGATGGTTTTTTGCAGAAAAGCCCCCAAAGAGTTCGACCACTGCTTACAAGCACAAAGACTGCTCAGATGCCATTGGATCTCAGTTCAAAGGACCTCGAAGCTCGTATCACCATAGCATCCAAGCTGCGAGAGCACCTTATGTTTTCTCGAACGGGAGAATATGAGGTGCTCCCGCACCGTAGATTCTATGGTGATACGAGTTCACGGAGATCTAACGGCCCACAGTAGGAGGTTTGAATGTTTTTGCAATATACGGCTGAGAGAGTTTGGGAATTGCGCAGAGAGTACAAGTACTACGCATGTGCCATCTGATCACTGATCATATGACCTAGATGCTCATATCACCGTAGCAGGTAATTAAGCTACGGGGAGCACCTAATATGAACAACTGGAAGCCGTTGGATCCAAGATGCAGCGGCACACACGAGGCCTGAATGTTTTATTTGCAAAAAAAAATCTTTGGAGAGTTTGGAAATTGCGCATAAATACAAAGACTACTCCCAAGCCATTGGATCTCACTACCAATGGTGTAAAAACTTGTATCACCATAGCATCTAAGCTGTGGGGTGGATGTGATATTCTATGCCGTTGTCATTTTTGTTCGTAAAGTTGCAAGATATGTGTAAGTCGTGTCGTTACTTGTCTAACCACGCAAAGTGTATGTTCAAAAAACCATCCTACACTGAAATATCGGAACAACACACGGTGGTCCCACTTGTCATTAATCAAATTTGGACCTAAAACTAACAAATCTAAAGATGAGATTTGAACTGGCAACCTAGACTACAAAGCGTAAGTCGATAGCCTCAAACAACAACGGTTGTTGGCTTTGTCCCATAACTTGATTTTATACAGTATTATGTTGAGTAGAGTAGAGGGAGTGCCTCGTGAACACGTGCATGACCGTTGACTCACTTACTGGTGGGTCCCAGGTCTGCGATCTCTCTCTTCTCTCCATCGTCTAACCTTTGCACGGGCACACACGAAGAGCGGTGGTAGATTGCCGTGCTGTTATTACAACTAAATAAAAGCTTGGAAAATAGAAGAATCGCCTAGAACAAGAGATGTTGTGGCTCGTCAAGACGGAGCTAACCACACCTATCCTCCATGCCACGTTAGCATGATGAAGCTGTGTGGCTAGTGGGGTGTTTTCGACCGACTGGTTGGGTCCCGAGGTTGAACCATAGGTACTACGACTGATACTATATATTTTTGCACACACATTTTTCCTCCATGCTGAGACATGGCACACCCTACCGTGCAGTTTCGAGGTTCTCCCGGGTGGTGCACGCATATATTCTTCCTTACGTGGGACGCCCTACCATGCATTTTCGCCGAAGCAAGTAAATGAGTCATCAAATCACGAAAGACCACCTTTCCCGCTGAGTACATCAGTGAAGCATGGTGGCTAGCTAGTTGGCCTAGTTCGACCGATTAGCTAGGCCTCCACCACATTTGTTTTTTCACCCCTTTTTTATCTACTTGCCTGCAGGTAAATTTAAATATCCACCGCGGCGTTGCTCTGATGTTTGGGTGCAGCAGGATTTTTAATTTTTTGATGGACGGGAGCAGGCACGGCATGATTTTTAATTTTTTTTATTGACAGGAGCAGGCGCGGCAGCAATTAGTCACGATGACTCCGCCTGTAAAACTCACTAGTCCCTTATGTAAGAAGTCATCGACTGGTGTTTTACCATGGTGAAAACGAAAAGATTCCCGGCTCCTCGGCTGGTTCCCTCCGCCTTCCCGTAGATTGCATTGCCTTTCAGCCATTTCGCCCCCTGCATCACCAACGCCGTGCACCTTGAGAAGCAGAGGGACTTCGGTGTTGTTTAGGCGCCCTCTGCATGGGCATGTCCATCTCTCGGTGCAACATGACCGTTGGATCAAACTCAGACGGTGCAGATCAGTCACTGTAGCACAAAGTGTGTGGGTGTGTTTGGTTGCATTCTCATCTCAATATAGTTGTTTCCTCTTCGTGTATTTGTGTTAACCTACTAATGTGGACTCATGCACCCTTCATGCACTCTGCCAAACACCCAAAAGTGGGTCGAGAAGGGAACTTTTTCTCCCATCCCGTGCACCCTTCATACACCCTGCCTAACACTATTCGTGCTTCATATGGTTCATGTTTCATGGAGTACTGTAGCACCATACTCTCTATGCGCTGTAGACCTAGTTCTGTTAACATTGATCTCACCGTTCATTCTCGACCGGACAGTCGAAAAAGCGGTACTATGTTACTACATTACTGTTCATATAGTTGACATGCGCGCAACATCATTTGTTGTCGTCATATCTTACTACACTAGCAACAAGATTATGTAGTACTGACGTATGAACCAATGCACATGCCTAGTAGTAGGAGCACTATGTATGTTCAAGTGGTTGCCGTGTTTCGCACTCCTCCGTCGTAAGAGTGGAAACGCTTGCTGTAATCATTTTTTTCTTCAGAAAAACAGTGGACACGCTCTACCGTGCAGATCCTCCTCCAGCCATGCACTAAGGGGCTGTTTGGTTATAGACCTAGGAGTGCCACATTTTTCCACACATTTCTTGCCACACTTGCCTAAGGTTAGTTTTTCAAAATAAGAGCCACAAATTGGCAAGCCTAAGGGAATCTTGCCACACTTTTTGAGTGTATACCATGTGGAACCCTAGTGTGGCAAAAAGTATATTGCCTAAGGTAAGGCTTGAACCAAACACCCTCCTAAGTTGGTCAAAGTTGCCTAACCTTAGGTGTGGCAATATGTGGCAACCATAGTCACAAACCAAACAACACCTAATTAACCCACTTTCGCCGACGTGTGGGACAGTCAGCATCGGGGTCCACCAGCCATGCACTCAATTACTCCATAGTAGAGTGACGGTAGACTACCCCGATCGAAGCGCCACAGTAATGCCCAATGAGCCTTAAAATCACAAAACCCCCTCCTTTCCAGCAGTAAGTTGGACGGACGAAGCAACCATCATTTCACTCTTCTCTCTCAGCTTCCTCTCTACCCAACTCACTTCTCCCTCATCTTGTTCCTCATTTCTTCAAGAAAACCCTGACCTGCTTCCGCCATTGTTCTTCTCTCCCAAAGAAGGAAAGGTGAGCGCATCAATGGTATTGATTCTGGCCAAGGCCCGATCTTGCAACCCCGAGACTGATCCTATAACTCCCTCTCTGTTCTTCTTTTGGGTTTGTGATTATGGTTTCTTTTCTTTTATTTCTATTTGACAGTTTCTTGATGGACGCTGGAGCACTGGCCGAAGTGATGTCTATGGCTTTGGACAAAACTGTTGAGGCTCATGGTGCGAAGAAGCGCAAGCACCCTGCCGAGACTACCGCAGACAAGCTGAAAGCCATCGCCCTGTCCAAGCCCCCCTCTCCGGTATCCATCATTAAGCAAGTCCAGGTAATATCTCTTCTTGACGATCTTTTTTCTCGATCTTGATTGTGTTTTTTCATCTAACACGCAGTACTAGTACTAGTAGTACAACTTTCTGGGTGATCTTGCATGTGATTTTTGTGTGCCAAATGATGGTTCTAAATTCTTCTTTTGACCAAAACATGCGAGAGGTTGACACTGATTTCTTATAGATTACTTTCAACTACTCCCTCTATCCCAAATTTCTTGTCTTAGATTTGTCTAGATACGGATGTATCTAATAATAAAATATGACTTGATACATCCATATCTAGACAAATCTAAGACACAAATTTTGGGACGGAGGGAGTACTTTATGAACATCAATGCTACCTTTGAAGAGGGTATATTTGCCTCAGTAACTTGTGTTATGCATATTGCAAGTAATCCCTCTACTCTCATGCCTTTGAAGACATGTTCTAGTGTCTTTGTTCACTCATTTCTACGCGTATATGTAGTCATATATGGAGTATAATATCGAAAATCATCTTATATTTCTGAACGGAGGTAGTAATAAAATATGGTTTCCGTTTGAATTAGAACCAGGTCCTCAGTGGAGATGAAGTTCTCAAAGTCATGACCTGTGAACTGGAATACCTGAAGATGAGTTCTACTGCTAAACTATCTAGCTGCTGTATCCTTGTCGCCATGTGTCCTGAGCTAGTGTTTTCCTATAGCATTGTTGTCAGGCGTGTTCTCGAGGCTGTACTTGACCACAACACTTTCCTGGTTGTGCCTTCGATTATGAAGGGTTTGGTTCTTGTAAAGCTTCCCAACAAATCTGATGCGGCATGTCTTCATCATCATGTTTATGAGTGGAAAGACCACTCGGTTAGGTTCTCCAAGGTTGACGAGATGGTGATGGTGCATGTAGACATCTCTCGTGAAGTCCATGGCCTAGTTAGTTATGCGGGGTTCATCCCGTAGGTTCGTGGCAAGAAATAGTCTACAGAGTTTAATTAGTGCAACTTTGCTTGTCTGTAGTAAGTACTATTGTTCAGTACTTGATTTGTGTTTGTGAACCCTATTTTTTTTTATTAATACTGCCGCTTTTGGTGTGTGGTCAGTCCTGAGAACGGTCTATGTTAATGTCTGTCCACTCAAATCAGTCTGTATATTTTGAAGTATCCAGATCATCTTTTTTGTGAGGACAGTTTATCAATTACGGTTACACTCCAATATCTGTATGTATTGTAGGGTTTATCGCACCCACCAGGATTTCCAGTCCCATGGATGTTCGGTCCATACGATTTGTCACGACCTTTGGACTGTCCTGCTTGTGGGAGTAGGCGGGGCCCCTGCATGCCACCCATAGTTGGACGATCAATCTTTTGTTTAGTACTTCAACATAGTGATTTCCTGGTAAGGATTCACTCGTGTCACATCAAGTAAATCTTATTGATTTACTATCTAAATCTCATTGATTTAATGTCATGTTTTCTTTCTTTCCCTGCTTATGATGCAGGTTTTGCCATGTGACATTCCTCACAGAATAAATCGTTTGGTTTGCTCTACGATGGCTATTTTTGCAGGTTTCACTTCTTATGTCGGGTCAGTAATGAAGGCACTGTCCATCACTTATATTACTAGGAAAAATTGGATCAGTCTGTTGTCTGAGTACAAGCTGAATCCCTATGATGAACTGCAGTTTGGGTTAACAAAAACGCCACAATTAGTCCTTCTCGCGTTTAAAAGAAATGAAGAAAAAATGGATCACGATCACGGAGCCTAGTCAAGTTAGAAAGCTGATCATAGCAGACTAGACACGATCGCCGCTGTCTCACACATCGGTACCACCTTCAGCAACGGATCGAGCACCGATAGTTGCTTTAGCACTGACAATGGCAGCAACTCAGTCTGATCCAGCTGAGGATTGGGCACCGACCGCGTTAGCGGATCAGGCTGATCTACCGGAGGATTGGGCATCAACACCGGCACCTGCTCCGACACCGGCACTGGCTCTATAAGGAGCACCATCTCCGGCAGCAGCAGTGGCTTCGGCACTTGCACCAACACTTGCACTTGCATCTGCTCCGGTCCATGCAGTGGCAACCGAATGAGCAGTTGCACTGAAAACAGACTGGGCTGCAGTTCGCACTTCATATACCAAAGTCCTTACAAAAACCGACATGTCCACCTTCTTGGTAAGCATTGGCCGCCCAAGTGCTTCATTCTTTTTTCCTTTCCATGTTGTTTCACATGATTCACTGTGTTGATCTAACTGTTTGGGTATGTCTTCTTGTTTGCAAACAGAGAATTCCTAGAGCAATGAGGGAGTCGTTCAACAATCCGGGCGACAACGGCCAAGTTTCTCTTACCATGTGCAGCCTTGGTGTGAATGAACCTGCTCAATATACCGTAAGTACAAAGGATGGTCGCATGAGGATTCATGCAAAAGGATGGTCAAGGTTCAAATCTAAATCATATCTTGCGGTAGGGGATGATCTCAAAATCGAACTTTCTCGGCAAGGAGAGCTGGTCCAATTAAACTTTGAAATTCTTCTATAGCAGCACGCAACTGCTGAACTGATCTATCCTCCGAGAGATTTTGATGTAATAATCTGGCATGGTGAAATAGGTGTCCTGTGTGTATAAGTAATACGACAATATTATTTATCACATGGTATATCGTTGATAGAATTGCAACTCTCATTGCTGGTTGGGAACTGTCGTTCGATTTCATTCCAACAGCTGTCGTGCTTTATTCAATTCTGTGTATTCGCCATGCGACAACATCTAAAACCAGCATCGTATCGATCGCTTGCAATATGAAAAGCACTGAGGTAGAACACATGGGCCCCCAAACATGCAGGGTGGGCCTGCGGCCCAAAGTCCAGAACCATGAGCCTGTCCGAGTATTATATTCTCAGCTGAACCCCCATAATGCTCGTGCATTGGACGTAACATCAAGATGCATTTGTATGAGTATTTTATTTTGTGAGAGAAAAGGATGAACGAGGGAAGGCCTTATTTGCAAATGTGGAGGGGTCTGTGGGTACCTTTTTGCAAAATTGTCATAGTTTCCTTCCTATTCGTCAGATATAAATCGGACGGCCTATATTGCAGGATGGTAGGCACACCATCATCACGAACTCGTCTATACTATGTTAAAAACAACTCTGTTTTTTATAATTACATATGTTATATATATTCCCCTTGATTTTTCTTATGTGTAAAGTTGTGATATAAAATATTTGTATATTCCTTAACAGAGTGAGTATCTCTCTGTCAAAAATATATTTATGTGTAACTAGTTACTCCTGTCTTTCTACTTCCTTTCGCTGATATGTGGGGCATCCGGCAACGGGGTCCACGTGCCATATGCACAAATTAGAGTGCACAACTGCATGGTAGACACACCCCGGTCGTAGCGCCATAGTAATGCCCAATGAGCCATCAAATCACAACCCCCCCCCTGAGGGAGTCGTGGACTAAGGGGTCCTCGGGCGTCCGGCCTATTGGCTATGGGCCGGACTGATGGGCTATGAAGATACGAAGACCGAAGACTGTACTCGTGTCCAGATAGGACTCACCTTGGCATGGAAGGCAAGCTTGGCGTCGAATATGTATATTCCTTTCTTTGTAACTGACCTTATGTAACCCTAGATCTTCCCGGTGTCTATATAAACCGGAGGACTTAGTCCGGATAGAGGATACTCATTATCATAGCCATACACGCTAGACCTCTAGGGTTTAGCCATTACGATCTCGAGGTAGATCAACTCTTGTAACACTCATATTCATCAATATCAATCAAGCAGGACGTAGGGTATTACCTCCATAGAGAGGGCCCGAACCTTGGTAAACATCGTGTCGCTTGTCTCCTGTTACCATCGACCTTAGACGCACAGTTCGGGACCCCCTACCCGATATCCGCAAGTTTTGACACCAGCATTGGTGCTTTCATTGAGAGTTCCCCTGTGTTGTCGCTAAAAGGTTTGATGCCCCCTTCAATCATCAATAATGACACCATCCAAGGAGAAACTTTCCTCCCCGGACAGATCTTCGTGTTTGGCAGCTTCGCACTGCGGGCCAATTCGCTTGGCCATCTGGAGCAGATCGAAAGCTACGCCCCTGGCCATCAGGTCAGATTTGGGAGCTTGAACTATGTTGTGGACACCCGTGGAGACTTGATCTTCGCCGGATTCGAAACCGCGGTAGCCGCTCCCGGTCACCCCGACGATCATGACCTAAATCTGTCATCTGGTCGCATCTAGGAGATTGCTCATGTAACCGCTCTGGCCCTACATCCGGAGCAAACTGCGCCATCCAAGGACAGGAGGATCAACCCCACCACGGAGGCCACAGATTCCATGGCATTGGAGCCGCATACAGACTTAACCTCTCACGACGTCTCTGACAGCGAACTCCGGACTCGTATCCGGCCGTAAGTTCCAAACCACGTGAGCCCACGGACGCCGAGCTTGATTGTTTATCGATCTTCGAATTCAGCGTCGCAGACATCTTCCAGCACTCGCCTTTGGGCGATGTGCTAAACTCGTTAAAGAACATGTCCTTGACAGAGGACTGATGACCCACAAGTATAGGGGATCTATCATAGTCCTTTCGATAAGTAAGAATGTCGAACCCAACGAGGAGCAGAAGGAAATGATAAGCGGTTTCCAGCAAGGTATTCTCTGCAAGTACTGAAATAAGTGGTAACAGATAGTTTTGTGATAGGATAATTTGTAACGAGCAACAAGTAACAAAAGTAAATAAAGTGCAGCAAGGTGGCCCAATCCTTTTTGTAGCAAAGGACAAGCCTGGACAAACTCTTATATAGAGAAAAGCGCTCCCGAGGACACATGGGAATATCGTCAAGCTAGTTTTCATCACGTTCATATGATTCACATTCGGTACTTTGATAATTTGATATGTGGGTGGACCGGTGCTTGGGTGATGTTCTTACTTGAACAAGCATCCCACTTATGATTAACCTCTATTGCAAGCATCTGCAACTACAAAAAAAGTATTAAGGTAAACCTAACCATAGCATGAAACATATGGATCCAAATCAGCCCCTTACGAAGCAACGCATAAACTAGGGTTTAAGATTCTGTCACTCTAGCAACCCATCATCTACTTATTACTTCCCAATGCCTTCCTCTAGGCCCGAATAATGGTGAAGTGTTATGTAGTCGACGTTCACATAACACCACTAGAGGAGAGACAACATACATCTCATCAAAATATCGAACGAATACCAAATTCACATGACTACTAATAGCAAGACTTCTCCCATGTCCTCAGGAACAAACATAACTACTCACAAAGCATATTCATGTTCATAATCAGAGGGGTATTGATATGCATATAGGATCTGAACATATGATCTTCCACCAAATAAACCAACTAGCATCAACTACAAGGAGTAATCAACACTACTAGCAAACTACTAGTACCAATCCCGGACATGGAGACAAGAATTGGATACAAGATATGAACTAGGGTTTTGAGAGGAGATGGTGCTAGTGAAGATGTTGATGGAGATTGCCCTCTCCCGATGAGAGGAGCCTTGGTGATGACGATGGCCATGATTTCCCCCTCCCGGAGGGAAGTTTCCTCGGCAGAACAGCTCCGCCAGAGCCCTAGATTGGTTCCGCCAAGGTTTCGCCTCGTGGCGGCGGAGTCTCGTCTGAAAAGATGGCTTATGATTTTTTCCTCATCGAAAGACTCCATATAGCAGAAGATGGCCATCGGAGGGCCACCAAGGGGCCCACGAGGTAGGGGCGCGCCCCCCACCCTCGTGGGCAGGGTGTGGCCCCCCTGGTGAACTTCTTGCGCTCGGTATTTTTTGTATATTCTAAAAACGTCTCCCGTGAAGTTTCAGGACTTTTGGAGCTATGCAGAATAGGTCTCTAATATTTGCTCCTTTTCCAGCCCAGAATCCCAACTACCGGCATTCTCCCTCTTTATGTAAACCTTGTAAAATAAGAGAGAATGGGCATAAGTATTGTGACATAATGTGTAATAACAGCCCATAATGCAATAAATATCGATGTAAAAGCATGATGCAAAATGGACGTATCAACTCCCCCAAGCTTAGACCTCGCTTGTCCTCAAGCGAAAGCCGAAATCGAAAAATATGTCCACATGTTTAGAGATAGAGGTTTCGGTAAAAGTAAAATACGGACATGAGGGCATCATGATCATTCTTAGAACATCAGCTTATATAATTCTTGTCATATGATTTCTTATGCTAGAGTAATAATTCAGTCACAATTTCAAGTATGAATCATAAACTTCATTGACAACTAACAAATTATAATCTCGTTCATTGGAGCAATTGCAATTTATCATAACATAGGAAAGAGTCAATATAAGAGCTTTTCAGCAAGCCCACATACTCAACTATCATATAGTCTTTCATAATTGCTGACACTCATGCAATACTTATGGGTATGGAGTTTTAATCGGACACAGAGAAAGATAGGGGCTTATAGTTTTGCCTCCCAATGCTTTACCTCAAGGGTAATGTCAACAATAATAGTTCATGAAAACTCACATCCAATTAGCCATATGTACCAGGATCTTTCCAACATACTGTGCTTTCCAAAGGATAAAATGTAAAAAGGAAGGGTGAAGATCACCATGACTCTTATGCAAGGTAGGAGATAAAAGTAAAAGATAGTCCCTTCGCAGAGGTTGTCATGCACTTTTATGGTTGGATGCACAAAATCTTAATGCGAAAGAACGTCACTTTATATTGCCACTTGTGATATGGACCTTTATTATGCAGTCTGTCGCTTTTATTTCTTCCATATCACACGATCGTATAAAGCTTATTTTCTCCCACACTAATATGTCATACATATTTAGAGAGCAATTTTTATTGCTTGCACCGATGACTACTTACTTGGAGGATCTTACTCAATCCATAGGTAGGTATGGTGGACTCTCATGGCAAAACTGGTTTAAGGGTATTTGGAAGCACAAGTAGTATCTCTACTTGGAACAATGAACTTGGCTAGCATGAGGGGCAAAGGCAAGCTCAACCATGTTGGATGATCCATGACAATATAATTTATCTCAGATGTAAGAAAACATAACCCATTATGTTGTCTTCCTTGTCCAATGTCAACTCTTTAGCATGTCATATTTTAATGAGTGCTCACAATCATAAAAGATTTCCAAGATAGTATATTTATATGTGAAGACCTCTCTTTCTTTATTACTTCCTATTAATTGCAACGATGACCAAAACTATGTTTGTCAACTCTCAACAACTTTTATTCATCATACTTTTTCTATGTGAGCTCATTACTCTCCATAAGATCCGTATGATCTCTTTGTTTCCCTTTTTATTTATTTCTCTTTTCTTTTATTCACTTAAGATCATGGCAAAATAATCAAGCCCTTGACTCAACACTAATCTTTATTATATATATCTCACGGACTCGATTACATAGAAGGATCATAAAGCAAAACTCACAACTAGATCATACTAAAAGCTTTTATTCTCCTAGATCAAGATATTACCAAAAGGACCAAACTAAGAAAAACGGTAAATATAAAAGTGATGGTGATACGATACCGGGGCACCTCCCCCAAACTTGGCAGTTGCCAAGGGGAGTGCCCATACCCATGAGATTATGTCTCCTTCTTCGGGGATGGTGTAATATTCTTGGTGATGATGCTTCTCAGGATACGATTCTCCTCCTCGAGCTTATTGAGTTGCTGCTTGAGGTCCGTTACTTCCTTATGAAGCTTCCCTGTAACGGCTACAGCTCCTTGCACCCAAGGGTGTTGCATAGCTGCGGGAGAACAAGTGACACTCTTCTTCATATTTTCATAAGAAAGAAATCTAACATTGGAAGGGATAACCGAGTTTGGAATGGTTGAGCTCTATAGTTCTCCCATCGTGAACCCAGCTCGGAAGTGAGAAGTGACTTCCTGGTCCTCCATGGCATCTATCCTCATCAAATCAGCCTCAATCTCTTCCTCCGTTGCTGGCCCAAAGTGGTCAGCATCGCTGTTTGTCCTTGGTTCCGATGCCGGATGAGACACCCGGCTCTCCCCAACTGACTCTTGAGAGATTATATAATGAATTTTTACCGACCACAAGACGTATTGTGCAAGAAAACGGAGTCCAGAGAGCACACGAGGTGCCCACGGGGTAGGGGGGCGCGCCCAGTAGGGTAGGGCGCGCCCTCCACCCTCGTGGAGGCCTCGTGTCCTTCCCGAACTGCTTCTTATTTTTTCTATTTTTCTAAATATTCCAAAATAGAGAAATATTGCCTTAAAAACTGTTCTGGAGTCGGTTTACTTACTGTACCACATAGCTATTCCTTTTCGGAGTCTGAAACGTTCCGGAAAGTGTCCCTTATGTATTCCTCCGGGGTTACGGTTTGAATAACATTGGATCAACATTTATAGGATTACCTGAGATATAATGTTTAATTCTTTGACCGTTCACCGCCTTCGGATTTGTGCCTTCGAAGTTGTTGATTTTTATGGCACCGGAATGATAGACCTCCTCAATAACGTAGGGGACTTCCCATTTAGAGAGAAGTTTTCTTGCAAAAAATCTTAAACGAGAGTTGTATAGCAGTACATAATCACCTACATTAAACTCACGCTTTTGTATCCTTTTATCATGCCATCTTTTAACTTTTTTTAAACAACTTGGCATTTTCGTAGGCTTGGGTTCTCCATTCATCAAGTGAGCTAATATCAAATAACCTCTTCTCACCAGCAAGTTTAAAATCATAGTTGAGCTCTTTAATAGCCCAATATGCCTTGTGTTCTAGTTCGCGAGTTAAGTGACATGATTTTCCATAAACCATTTTATACGGAGACATACCCATAGGATTTTTATATGCAGTTCTATAGGCCCATAATGCATCATCAAGTTTCTTGGACCAATTCTTTCTAGACCTATTGACAGTCTTTTGAAAAATTAATTTGAGCTCTCTATTACTCAATTATACTTGACCACTAGAGTATGGGTGATAAGGAGATGCAATTCTATGATTAACATCATACTTAGCAAGCATTTTACGGAAAGCACCATGAATAAAATGTGAACCACCATCAGTCATTAAATATCTAGGGACTCCAAATATCGGAAAAATAACTTCTTTAAGCATTTTAATAGAAGTGTTATGATCAGCACTACTAGTTGGAATAGCTTCTACCCACTTAGTAACATAATCAACAGCAACTAAAATATGTGTATAACCATTAGAGGCAAGAAAAGGTCCCATATAATCAAAGCCCGAAACATCAAATGGTTCAATAATGAGTGAATAGTTCATAGGCATTTCTTGACCTCTACTAATATTACCTATTCTTTGACATTCATCACAAGATAAGACAAACTTACAGGCATCCTTGAAGAGAGTAGGCCAATAAAAACCAGATTGCAATACCTTATGTGCAGTTCTATCTCCAGCATGGTGTCCTCCATAAGCTTCCGAGTGACACTTGCGTAGGATATGTTCATGTTCATGCTCAGGTACACAATATCTAATAACACCATCTACTCCTTCTTTATAAAGATGTTGGTCATCCCAAAAGTAATGCCTCAAATCATAGAAGAACTTTTTCTTTTGTTGGTATGTGAAACTAGCTAGTATGAATTTAGCAACAATGTAATTAGCATAATCAGCATACCATGGAGTACTATGAGAAGCATTTATGACATTTAATTGTTCATCAGGGAAGCTATCATCAACAGGTAGTGGGTCATCAAGAACATTTTCTAACCTAGACAAGTTGTCTGCAACGGGGTTCTCAGCTCCCTTCCTATCAACAATATGCAAATCAAATTCTTGTAGCAAGAGAACCCATCTAATAAGTCTAGGTTTAGCATCTTTCTTTTCCATAAGATATTTAATAGCAACATGATCTGTGTGAATAGTCACTTTAGAATCAACAATATAAGGTCTGAACTTATCACAACCAAAAACAACTGCTAAGAATTCCTTTTCAGTAGTAGCATAATTTCTTTGAGCATTGTCTAGAGTTTTACTAGCATATTGAATGACGTTTAATTTCTTATCAACACGTTGCCCTAGAACAGCACCTACAGCATAATCACTAGCATCACACATAATTTGAAAGGGTAAATTCCAATCAGGTGGCTGAACAATAGGTGCAGAGATCAATGCTTTCTTAAGTATTTCAAATGCTTCTACACAATCATCATCAAAGACAAATGGTATATCTTTTTGTAATAAATTATTCAAAGGCCGAGAAATTTTTGAGAAGTCCTTAATGAACCTCCTATAAAATCCGGCGTGACCAAGGAAACTTCTTATACCTTTCATGTCCTTGGGACATGGCATCTTTTCAATAGCATAAACCTTGGCTTTATCAACTTCAATACCTCTTTCAGAAACGTTATCCCCCAAGACAATACCTTCATTAACCATAAAGTGGCACTTTTCCCAATTCAAGACAAGATTAGTTTCTTCACATCTCTGCAAAACACGATCAAGGTTGCTCAAGCAATCATCAAAATAAGATCCATAGACGGAGAAATCGTCAATGAAAACCTCACAAATCTTCTCACAAAAGTCAGAGAATATAGCCATCATGCATCTTTGAAAGGTAGCAGGTGCATTACATAAACCAAAAGGCATACATCTATAGGTGAAGGTACCAAAAGGGCAAATGAAAGTAGTCTTTGATTGATCCTTGGCTGACACAGGTATTTGAGAGAAGCCAGAATAACCATCTAGAAAGCAAAAATGTGTATGTTTGGATAATCTTTCTAGCATTTGATCGATAAAAGGTAAGGGGTAATGATCTTTTTTAGTGGCCTTATTTAATTTGTGGAAATCAATTACCATCCTATAACCTGTAATAATTCTTTGAGGAATCAATTCATCATTATCATTAGGAACGACAGTAATACCTCCCTTCTTAGGGACACAATGGACAGGACTTACCCACTGACTATCAGCAACGGGATAAATTATACCTGCCTCAAGGAGCTTTAGTATTTCCTTTCTTACCACTTATTTCATTTTAGGATTCAGCCGTCGTTGATGATCACGAACTGGTTTAGCATCTTCTTCCAAATTTATTTTATGTTGACATAGAGTGGGGGCTAATGCCCTTAAGATCATCAAGAGTATACCCAATAGCAGCACGGTGCTTCTTCAGAGTTTTCAATAATCTCTCTTCTTCATGCTCTGAAAGGTTAGCACTAACAATAACAGGATATATCTTTTTCTCATCAAGATAAGCATATTTAAGAGTATCGGGCAATGGTTTAAGCTCAAACACGGGATCACCCTTGGGTGGAGGAGGATCCCCTAGGATTTCAATAGACAAATTGTGTTTTAGAATAGGTTCCTGTTTAAAGAATACTTCATCTATTTCCCTTCTTTCATTCATAAACATATCATTTTCATGTTCTAGCAAATATTGTTCTAAAGGATCACTAGGAGGTACGGCAATAGAAGCAAGACCAATAATTTCATCCTTACTAGGCAATTCTTCTTCACGGTGTTGTCTACTAAATTTAGAGAAATTAAACTCATGAGACATATCACCCAAGCCAATAGTAACAACATTCTTTTCGCACTCTATCCTAGCATTAACTGTGTTCAAGAAAGCTCTACCAAATATAATGGGACAAAAGCTATCTTGTGGGGAACCAAGAACAAGAAAATCAGCAGGATATTTAGTTTTCCCGCACAAGACTTCAACATATCTAACAATCCTAATTGGTGAAATAGTATATCTATTGGCAAGTTTAATTGTGATATCCATATCCTCTAACTCAGCAGGTGCAACATCATGCATAATTTCTTTGTATAAGTCATGAGGTATAACACTAGCACTAGCACCCATATCACATAAGCCATGATAACAATGATCTCCTATTTTAACAAAAATAACATGCATGCCTACCACAGGTATATGTTTATCTTTAGCACAAGGTTTAGCAATTCTAGCAGTTTCACCGCAGAAATAAATAACATGCCCATCAGTATTATCAGCCAAGAGATGTTTAACAATAAAAATATTGGGTTCAACTTTAACTTGCTCGGGAGGTGTATAAGTTCTAATATTGCTTTTACGAACCACAGTTGAAGCTTTAGTATGATCCTTTATTCCAACAGGGAAAGGTGGTTTCTCAACATAAGAAGTAGGAATAATAGGATCGTTATAAGTGACAGTCTTTTCTTCAACTTTAATAGGTGCAGCTACTTTTACTTCTATGGGGGATGATATTTAAACCACTTCTCCTTGGGGAGATCAACATAAGTAGCAAAAGATTCACAGAAAGAAGCTACTATCTCAGAGTCAAGTCCATATTTAGTGCTAAATTTACGAAAAACATCGGTATCCATAAAAGATTTAACACAATCAAACTTAGTTGTCATACCTGACTCCTTACCTTCGTTGAGGTCCCAATCTTCAGAGTCGCGTTTAATTCTATCCAATAAATCCCATTTGAATTCAATAGTCTTCGTCATAAAAGAGCCAACACAAGAAGTATCGAGCATGGTGCGATTGTTACCAGAAAGCCGAGCATATAAATTTTGAATAATCATTTCTCTTGAGAGCTCATGATTAGGGCATGAATATAACATTGATTTAGGCCTCCCCCAAGCTTGAGCGATGCTTTCTACTTCACGAGGCCAAAAATTATATATATAATTGCGATCACGATGAACAAGATGCATAGGATAAAACTTCTGATGAAATTCCAATTTCAATCATTTGTAGTTCCATGACCCCGTATAATCACATAGCCTATACCATGTCAATGCATCTTCCTTCAAAGATAAAGGGAAGACCTTCTTATTAATAACATCTCCGGGTACACCTGCAAGCTTAAATAATCCACAAACTTCATCCACATATATTATGTGCTCATCAGGATGTGTTGTTCCGTCTCCTGCAAAAGGATTAGCTAGCAGTTTTTCTATCATACTCGAAGGAATTTCAAAGCAGACATTTTCATTTTCAATAGGTTCAGTAGGTTGAGGAGAAACTCTTTGCTCTACTAGTCGGGGTGAAGATACCCCGAACAAGCTCCTCAAAGGATTACTTTCCATAGTAACAAGTGACAGTAAATTTCAGCACACTATATAAATTTTTCCTTACCAAATTCCACCTACCAAAGGCGCTTCACTCCCCGGCAACGTCGCCAGAAAAGAGTCTTGATGACCCACAAGTATAGGGGATCTATCGTAGTCCTTTCGATAAGTAAGAGTGTCGAACCCAACGAGGAGCAGAAGGAAATGATAAGCAGTTTCCAGCAAGGTATTCTCTGCAAGTACTGAAATAAGTGGTAACAGATAGTTTTGTGATAGGATAATTTGTAACGAGCAACAAGTAACAAAAGTAAATAAAGTGCAGCAAGGTGGCCCAATCCTTTTTGTAGCATAGGACAAGCCTGGACAAACTCTTATATAGAGAAAAGCGCTCCCGAGGACACATGGGAATATCGTCAAGCTAGTTTTCATCACGTTCATATGATTCACATTCGGTACTTTGATAATTTGATATGTGGGTGGACCGGTGCTTGGGTGCTGTTCTGACTTGAACAAGCATCCCACTTATGATTAACCTCTATTGCAAGCATCCGCAACTACGAAAAAAGTATTAAGGTGAACCTAACCATAGCATGAAACATATGGATCCAAATCAGCCCCTTACGAAGCAACGCATAAACTAGGGTTTAAGCTTCTGTCACTCTAGCAACCCATCATCAACTTCTTACTTACCAATGCCTTCCTCTAGGCCCAAATAATGGTGAAGTGTTATGTAGTCGACGTTCACATAACACCACTAGAGGGATGACAACATACATCTCATCAAAATATCGAACGAAGACCAAATTCACATGACTACTAATAGCAAGACTTCTCCCATGTCCTCAGGAATGAACGTAACTACTCACAAAGCATATTCATGTTCATAATCAGAGGGGTATCAATATTCATATAGGATCTGAACATATGATCTTCCACCAAATAAACCAACTAGCATCAACTACAAGGAGTAATTAACACTACTAGCAACCCACATGTACCAATCCCGGACTTGGAGATAGGAATTGGATACAAGAGATGAACTAGGGTTTTGAGAGGAGATGGTGCTGGTGAAGATGTTGATGGAGATTGCCCTCTCCCGATGAGAGGAGCGTTGGTGATGACGATGGCGATGATTTCCCCCTCCCGGAGGGAAGTTTCCCCGGCAGAACAGTTCCGCCAGAGCCCTAGATTGGTTCCGCCAAGGTTCCGCCTTGTGGCGGCGAAGTTTCCTCCGAGAAGATGGCTTATGATTTTTTTCTCATCGAAAGACTTCATATAGCAGAAGATGGACATTAGAGGGCCACCAGGGGGCCCACGAGGTAGGGGGGCGCGCCCAGAGGGGTAGGGCGCGCCCCCACCCTCGTGGGCAGGGTGTGCCCCCCTGGTGAACTTCTTGCGCTTGGTATTTTTTATATATTCTGAAAATGTCTTCCGTGAAGTTTCAGGACTTTTGGAGCTATGCAGAATAGGTCTCTAATATTTGCTCCTTTTCCAGCCCAGAATCCCAGCTGCTGGCATTCTCCCTCTTTATGTAAACCTTGTAAAATAAGAGAGAATGGGCATAAGTATTGTGAAATAATGTGTAATAACAACCCATAATGCAATAAATATCGATGTAAAAGCATGATGAAAAATGGACATATCAAGGACTCACAGCCGAACTATATCCGGCTCGAACTAGGGGATGATGGTGGAGAATTTTGTTTCCCACCCGCCACCCACTTCATAGCCACGGTCGAGGATTTGACCTACGAGCTTGACTATGACCCCGAGGACATCGACGGTATGGACGAAGATGCCAGAGAAGAAGAGGTCCAGAACCCGTCGTTCATCGGACGCTGGACGGCCACTTCTTCGTATGATGTATACATGGTGTATGCACCAAAGGAGATGTGGCGCCCCAAGACCGGAGCTTCAGATGCCTTCCTTGTTTTCCGAGTTTCATCATGTGAGTTGTTTTGCTTGTTGCATTGCATCATGTCATCATGCCATCTTTTTCTCAAAGCTAACCAAAACTCACTTAAATAGATGGCATGGATCTTTGGTCCATTCAAACCGAGGGAATTCACGTGGTGATTCTCTTTATAACATATCCTCCCAATATTAGGGAGCTATAATAAATATTCCATTCTTTTGGAATTAACCATAACACACGTGCAAAATAATTCCCATGCCTATTCCTCTTCGAGTTTGCCCTTCAAATCTTGTCCACAATTCTTTATCTCTTTTATCGAGGCTCCTCTAAAAAACCGAACATTTTTGGACCTTCCCATACCTCACTTCCTATTCAAATCATTTGAATTTAAATCAAATGAGTTTGAATTTAATCTTTCAATCTTGGCCATTTCTATTTTCGCGGAATGAGCACATTTTTGTGAGTCCGGGGAAATTATCCCCATGCGCTAATCCTTCCCCAACACTCTCTTTCTTTTCCTCTCTCTAATTTCTTTTCTGTTAAAGTAAATAAGATTTTTAAGAGAGAGGGAGAGATAGCAGCAGTGCCCCTTGGGCCTCAATGTTCAACCAAGCATCCTGGGACTCTCTTCCTCGCGCCGGCCCAAGGCCAAGGCCCAGCCAGCCTCCGCTGCTTAACCCTAACCCTAGGCCTAGCCACGCTCGAACCCCTTCTACATCGATCCCTCTCCTCGATCTCCATCTTCCTCGCGCCGCCACGCACAGGAACCGCACGCAGACCACAAATCCTCTCGCGTCCGCGCCCGATCTCCTCACCCCACTTCGTGCCTCTGCTCCGCGTTGCCTTCCTCTGCCGAGCCCTACCTATTTCTCGTGCCCGCACCCACCGTCCTCGCGCTGCCATGGAGCTTCACTGCCACCAAGCGCCACCATCGCGCACGCCTCCCGATCCGGCGTCCTGCTACCTCCTCCGCCTTGATCCGGTGCCGCCGGAGGCCACCCGCGTCGCCCAGGCGCCAGCTCCTCCTTCCACCTCGCCTCTCTGCAACCCCCGCGGATGCCATCTTCCAGCGCCGCCAGATGCCGTCCAGGGAACCCATGGCGCCGTCGTCTCAAGGCCACGCCGCCGGTGGGATCCTGCGTGCCTCCGCCCGGATCGGCCTGCGCGTCCATTCCCGCTGCCTCAAGCTTCGCCTGCATCCCCGTTGCTCCTCCTCATGCCTCGTTCTAGCATCATCCGCAACATCCGACGACCACGACGACCACAGGAGCCAACCTCCGCCATCTTCCTGGTCAAGTGGACGCCAGGGCCGACCCCAAGACGTTCCTCTACTCCTCTCGCCTCGAGCCCCTGCCGCTGACCACCACCTTCGTCTTCTACTACTGCTTAACCGGTGAGCACAGGCCGCTGCCGCGTTGCCTTGCCTTCGCCTCCCTGCTTCGTCCGCGTCCCGCTCAACCCTGTGGATGCCAAGTACCTCTACAATGGCCATGTACGTCTACGACTGTGTACCTCCACTGGTTACGCCAAGATCGACTACGCCGGTTCGCCAAGTACCCCACCGGCAAGACCAACACCCGAACGATTTCATACCGAAACGACAAGTCCTCTCCAAATCGTGTATGACTACCGTCTCAAGAATGAGACCGGCAAGTCCGGAGACCCCAAGTACCACGACAACCCCGAAGGGATGTGTATTCGTCAATTTCACCTTCAAAACGAGTACCTCTACCGTCAACCCCGTGGACGTCAAGTTCCTCGCCGTGACCCCGAACATCTACGGAAACACGTCCAAGATAAACATGTACTACTACCGTCGCCGAGAATGCGAGAACCTCTACCGTCGACCCTGGAGCATGCCAGTAAAACTACCATCGAGGACCGATAGTAACACTACTACCTCTACTTCTCTCGACGAACCCGAACCATCCCGATTGCACGTTTCGAAGGTATAACCGCCGAGACGATGACCCGCGGAACGAATGCATGTTGTGTGATGTATGAGTTGCACCTATGTTTGCACCGTGTCCAAGTTGTCACTTGATCAGTCCTCCTCGTTTGGCGCTAACCCGTGGGGACCCGGTTACCGGGATCACCCCACCATCTTTTGCACACTCCCGCCACACTTCCTTTGCACCGGTATCTCCATGAGCTACCGGAACCAGAATGTTGCCATGGCACCATTTCCGTTGTCATTGCCGTGGCACCCCTTTCGTTTCCGCCGCGATGACAAAATGCTTCATATCATGCTATTGTCAACTTTGAATAAAAATTGCATAAACTTGAACATGTCATCCGCATCATGTTAACAACATTAAGATGTTTAGAATTGTTGTTTGCATTAAATTGCTAAATGCACATGAGGATTTACCAGAATTGTTGTTTGATGTTTCCGGCCTCATTTAAAATGCCTAACTATGTTTTTCTCAAGTTTCACCTCTTGCCATGTTAATCAACATTTAATATTGTTGGGTACATAAACGAGATCGAACTAAATAACTTGAATGTGGTGTTCCGTCAATATGCAACTCGTTGCATATTGAGCTCCACTTAATTGTAGTATTGTTTGATGTTCCTTGCCAAGCCATGCATATTTAAACCGGACATGCAACATACTTGGTTGTGCATCATGTTGGGGAACGTAGTAATTTCAAAATTTTCCTACGCACACGCAAGATCATGGTGATGCATAGCAACGAGAGGGGAGAGTATGATCTACGTACCCTTGTAGATCGCAACGGAAGTGTTGACACAACGTAGAGGAAGTAGTCGTACGTCTTCTTCCCAATCCGACCGATCCAAGCACCATTACTCCGGCACCTCCGAGTTCTTAGCACACGTACAGCTCGATGACGCTCCCCGGGCTCCGATCCAGCAAAGCTTCAGGGATGAGTTCCATCAGCAGAACGGCGTGGTGACGATGATGATGTTCTACCAACGCAGGGCTTCGCTTAAGCACTACAACGATATGACCGAGGTGGAATATGGTGGCAGGGGGCACTGCACACGGCTAAGGAACGATCACGAGGATCAACTTGTGTGTCCTAGGGTGCCCCCTTGCCTCCGTATATAAAGGATCCAAGGGGGGGGTGCAGCCGGCCTAGAGGAGGCGCGCAGGAGGAGTCCTACTCCTACCGGGAGTAGGACTCCCCTCCCGTTCCTTGTCCAACTAGGAGAGGTGGAGGGAGAGAAGGAAAAGGGGGGGCGCCGCCCCTCCCTCCTTGTCCAATTCGGACTAGGGGGAGAGGGGGCGCGCGGCCTGCCCTGGCAGCCCCTTCCTCATCTCCACATTAGGCCCATAAGGCCCATTAACCCCCCGGGGGGTTCCGGTAACCCCCCGGTGCTCCGGTTTTATCCGAAACTTCCCCGAAACCCTTTCGGTGTCCGAATATAGTCGTCCAATATATCAATCTTTATGTCTCGACCATTTTGAGACTCCTCGTCATGTCCGTGATCACATCCGGGACTCCGAACTAACTTCGGTACATCAAAACTCATAAACTCATAATATAACTGTCATCAAAACCTTAAGCGTGCGGGCCCTACGGGTTCGAGAACAATGTAGACATGACCGAGACATGTCTCCGGTCAATAACCAATAGCGGGACCTGGATGCCCATATTGGCTCCTACATATTCTACGAAGATCTTTATCGGTCAGACCGCATAACAACATACGTTGTTCCCTTTGTCATCGGTATGTTACTTGCCCGAGATTCGGTCGTCGGTATCTTAAT
The DNA here is from genome assembly GCF_002162155.2 of Triticum dicoccoides. Lineage (NCBI taxonomy): Eukaryota > Viridiplantae > Streptophyta > Magnoliopsida > Poales > Poaceae > Triticum > Triticum dicoccoides. Next base: position 115,577,460 of record NC_041392.1, on the reverse strand, counting down.
ACCTAGTTCAATCTCGTTACCGGCAAGTCTCTTTACTCGTTCCGTAATACAACATCTCACAACTAACTCATTAGTTGCAATGCTTGCAAGGCTTATGTGATGTGCATTACCGAGAGGGCCCAGAGATACCTCTCCGACAATCGGAGTGACAAATCCTAATCTGGAAATAAGCCAACCCAACATGTACCTTTGGAGACACCTGTAGAGATCCTTTGTAAACACCCAGTTATGTTGTGACGTTTGGTAGCACACAAAGTGTTCCTCCGGCAAACGGGAGTTGCATAATCTCATAGTCATAGGAACATATATAAGTCATGAAGAAAGCAATAGCGACATACTAAACGATCGGGTGCTAAGCTAATGGAATGGGTCACGTCAATCACATCATTCTCCTAATGATGTGATCCCATTAATAAAATAACAACTCTTTTGTTTATGGTTAGGAAACATAACCATCTTCGATATTAGCGAGCTAGTCAAGTAGAGGCATACTAGTGACACTTTGTTTGTCTATGTATTCACACAAGTATTATGTTTCCAGTTAATACAATTCTAGCATGAATTATAAACATTTATCATGATATAAGGAAATAAATAATAACTTTATTATTGCCTCTAGGGCATATTTGCTTCAGTCTCCCACTTGCACTAGAGTCAATAATCTAGTTCACATTGCCATGTGATTTAACAGCAATAGTTCACATCACCATGTGATTAACACCCATAGTTCACATCGATATGTGATCAACACCCAAAAGGGTTTACTAGAGTCAGTAATCTAGTTCACATCGCTATGTGATTAACACCCAAAGAGTACTAAGGTGTGATCATGTTTTGCTTGTGAGATAATTTTAGTCAACGGGTCTGCCATATTCAGATCCGTAAGTATTTTGCGAATTTCTATGTCAACAATGCTCTGCACGGAGCTACTCTAGCTTATTGCTCCCACTTTCAATATGTATCTAGACCGCGACTTAGAGTCATCCAGATCTGTGTCAAAATTTGCATCGACGTAACTTTTTACGATGAACCTTTTTGTCACCTCCATAATTGAGAAATATTTCCTTATTCCACTAAGGATAATTTTGACCGCTGTCCAGTGATCTACTCTTATATCACTATTGTAGTCCCTTTCTTAACACAGTGTAGGGTATAGAATAGATTTGGTACACAGCATGGCATACTTTATAGAACCTATGGCTGAGGCATAGGGAATGACTTTCATTCTATTTCTATCTTCTGCCGTGGTCGGGCTTTGAGTCTTACTCAATTTCACACCTTGCAACACAGGCAAGAACTCTTTCTTTGACTGTTCCATTTTGAACTACTTCAAAATTTTGTCAAGGTATGTACTCATTGAAAAACTTATCAAGTGTCTTGATCTATCTCTATAGATCTTGATGCTCAATATGTAAGCAGCTTTACCGAGGTCTTTCTTTGAAAAACTCCTTTCAAATATTCCTTTATGCTTTCCAGAAAATTATACATTATTTCCGATCAACAATATGTTGTTCACATATACTTATCAGAAATGTTGTAGTGCTCCCACTCACTTTCTTGTAAATACAGGCTTCACCACAAGTCTGTATAAAACTATATGCTTTGATCAACTTATCAAAGCGTATATTCCAACTCCGAGATTCTTGCACCAGTCCATAGATGGATCGCTGGAGCTTGCATGTTTAGTTAACACCTTTAGGATCGACAAAACCTTCTAGTTGCATCGTATACAACTCTTCTTTAGTAAACCTATTAAGGAATGCAGTTTTGTTTATCCATTTGCCAGATTTCATAAAATGCGGCAATTGCTAACATGATTCGGACAGACTTAAGCATAGATACGAGTGAGAAAATCTCATCGTAGTCAACACCTTGAACTTGTCGAAAACCTTTTGCGACAATTCTAGCTTTGTAGATAGTAACACTACTATCAGCGTCCGTCTTCCTCTTGAAGATCCATTTATTTTCTATGGCTTGCCGATCATCGGGCAAGTCAACCAAAGTCCATACTTTGTTCTCATATATGGATCATATCTCAGATTTCATGGCCTCAAACCATTTCGCGGAATCTGGGCTCATCATCGCTTACTCATAGTTCGCAAGTTCGTCATGGTCTAGTAACATGACTTCCAGAACAGGATTACCGTACCACTCTGGTGCGGATCTCACTCTGGTTTACGTACGAGATTTGGTAGTAACTTGATCTGAAGTTACATGATCATCATCATTAGCTTCCTCACTAATTGGTGTAGTAGTCACAGGAACAGATTTCTGTGATGAACTACTTTCCAATAAGGGAGCAGGTACAGTTACCTCATCAAGTTCTACTTTCCTCCCACTCACTTCTTTCGAGAGAAACTCCTTCTCCAGAAAGTTTCCGAACTTAGCAACAAAAATCTTGCCTTCGGATCTGTGATAGAAGGTGTACCCAACAGTCTCCTTTGGGTATCCTATGAAGACATATTTCTCCGATTTGGGTTTGAGCTTATTAGGATGAAACTTTTTCATACAAGCATCACAACCCCAAACTTTAAGAAACGACAACTTTGGATTCTTGCCAAACCACAGTTCAGATTGTGTCGTCTCAACGGACTTAGATGGTTCCCTATTTAACATGAATGCAGCTATCTTTAATGCATAACCCCAAAACAATAGTGGTAAATCGGTAAGAAACATCATAGGTCGCACCATATCTAATAAAGTACGGTTATGACGTTCGGACACACCATTACATTGTGGTGTTCCAGGTGGCGTGAGTAGTGAAACTATTTCACATTGTTTTAACTGAAGGCCAAACTCGTAACTCAAATATTTTACCTCTGCGATCATATCATAGAATTTTTTTTATTTTCTTGTTACGATGATTCTCCACTTCACTCTGAAATTCTTTGAACTTTTCAAATGTTTCAGACTTCTGTTTCGTCAAGTAGATATACCCATATCTGCTCAAATCATCTGTGAAGGTCAGAAAATAATGATACTTGCCGCGAGCTTCAACACTCATCGGATCGCATACATCAGTATGTATTATTTCCAATAAGTCAGTTGCTCGCTCCATTGTTCCGAAGAACGGAGTCTTTAGTCATCTTGCCCATAAGGCATGGTTCGCAAGCACCAAGTGATTCATAATCAAGTGATTCCAAAATCCCATCAGCATGGAGTTTCTTCATGCGCTTTACACCAATATGACCTAAACGGTAGTGCCACAAATAAGTTGCACTATCATTATTAACTTCGCATCTTTTGGTTTCAATATTATGAATATGTGTATCACTACGATCGAGATCTAATGAACTATTTTCATTGGGTGTGTAACCATATAAGGTTTTATTCATGTAAACAGAACAATAATTTATTCTTTTACTTAAATATAATCGTATTACAATACACATGATCAAATCATATTCATGCTCAACGCAAACACCAAATAACACTTATTTAGGTTTCAACACTAATCCTGAAAGTATAGGGAGTGTGCGATGATGATCATATCAATCTTGGAACCACTTCCAACACACATTGTCACTTCACCCTTAACTAGTCTCTGTTCATTCTGCAACTCCCGTTTCGAGTTACTAATCGTAGCAACTGAACTAGTATCAAATACTTAGGGGTTGCTATAAACACTAGTAAAGTACACATCAATAACATGTATATCAAATATACTTATGTTCACTTTGCCATCCTTCTTTTCCGCCAATCACTTGGGGTAGTTCCGCTTCCAGTGACCAGTCCCTTTGCAGTAGAAGCACTTAGTCTCAGGCTTAGGACCAGACTTGGGCTTCTTCACTTGAGCAGCAACTTGCTTGCTGTTCTTCTTGAAGTTCCCCTTCTTTCCTTTGCCCTTTTCTTGAAACTAGTGGTCTTGTTAACCATCAACACTTGATGTTTTTATTGATTTCTACCTTCGTCGATTTCAGCATCACGAAGAGCTTGGGAATTGTTTCCGTTATCCCTTGCATATTATAGTTCATCACGAAGTTCTACTAACTTGGTGATGGTGACTAGAGAATTCTGTCAATCACTATCTTATCTGGAAGATTAACTTCCACTTGATTCAAGCGATTGTAGTACCCAGACAATCTGAGCACATGCTCACTAGTTGAGCGATTCTCCTCCATCTTTTAGCTATAGAACTTGTTGGAGACTTCATATCTCTCAACTCGGGTATTTGCTTGAAATATTAACTTCAACTCCTGGAACATCTCATATGGTCCATGACGTTCAAAACGTCTTTGAAGTCCCGATTCTAAGCCGTTAAGCATGGTGCACTAAACTATCAAGTAGTCATCATATTGAGCTAGCCAAACATTCATAACGTCTGCATCTGCTCCTGCAATAGGTCTGTCACCTAGCGGTGCATCAAGGACATAATTCTTCTGTGCAGCAATGAGGATAAACCTCAGATCACGGATCCAATCCGCATCATTGCTACTAACATCTTTCAACACAATTTTTCTCTAGGAACATATCAAAATAAACATATGAAAGCAACAACGCGAGCTATTGATCTACAACATAGATATGCTAATACTACCAGGACTAAGTTCATGATAAATTAAAGTTCAATTAATCATATTACTTAAGAACTCCCACTTAGATAGACATCCCTCTAATCCTCTAAGTGATCACGTGATCCAAATCAACTAAACCATGTCCGATCATCACGTGAGATGGAGTAGTTTCATTGGTGAACATCACTATGTTGATCATATCTACTATATGATTCACGCTTGACCTTTCGGTCTCCGTGTTCCGAGGCCATATCTGTATATGCTTGGCTCGTCAAGTATAACCTGAGTATTCCGCGTGTGCAACTGTTTTGCACCCGTTGTATTTGAACGTAGAGCCTATCACACCCGATCATCACGTGGTGTCTCAGCACGAAGAACTTTCGCAACGGTGCATACTCAGGGAGAACACTTATTGATAATTAGTGAGAGATCATCTTATAATGCTACTGTCAATCAAAGCAAGATAAGATGCATAAAAGATAAACATCACATGCAATCAATATAAGTGATATGATATGGCCATCATCATCTTGTGCTTGTGATCTCCATCTCCGAAGCACCGTCATGATCATCATCGTCACCGGCGCGACACCTTGATCTCCATCGTAGCATCGTTGTCGTCTCGCCAATCTTATGCTTCCACGACTATCGCTACCGCTTAGTGATAAAGTAAAGCATTACAGCGCGATTGCATTGCATACAATAAAGCGACAACCATATGGCTCCTGCCAGTTGCCGATAACTCGGTTACAAAACATGATCATCTCATACAATAAAATTTAGCATCATGTCTTGACCATATCACATCACAACATGCCCTTCAAAAACAAGTTAGACGTCCTCTACTTTGTTGTTGCAAGTTTTACGTGGCTGCTACGGGATCAAAACCACAACGATAGTTTGTCAAGTTGGTGCTATTTTAACCTTCGCAAGGACCGGGCGTAGCCACACTCGGTTCAACTAAAGTTGGAGAAACTGTCACCCGCAAGCCACCTATGTGCAAAGCACGTCGGGAGAACCGGTCTCGCGTAAGCGTACGCGTAATGTCGGTCCGGGCCGCTTCATCCAACAATACCGCCGAACCAAAGTATGTCATGCTGGTAAGCAGTATGACTTATATCGCCCACAACTCACTTGTGTTCTACTCGTGCATATAACATCAACATATAAAACCTAGGCTTGGATGCCACTGTTAGGGAATGTAGTAATTTCAAAATTCTCCTACGCACACGCAAGATCATGGTGATGCATAGCAACGAGAGGGGAGAGTATGATCTACGTACCCTTGTAGATCACAACGGAAGCGTTGACACAACGTAGAGGAAGTAGTCGTACGTCTTCTTCCCGATCCGACCGATCCAAGCACCGTTACTCCGGCACCTCCGAGTTCTTAGCACACGTACAGCTCGATGACGCTCCCCGGGCTCCGATCCAGCAAAGCTTCGGGGATGAGTTCCGTCAGCACAACGGCGTGGTGACGATGATGATGTTCTACCGACGCAGGGCTTCGCCTAAGCACTACAATGATATGACCGAGGTGGAATATGGTGGCAGGGGGCACTGCACACGGCTAAGGAACAATCACGAGGATCAACTTGTGTGTCCTAAGGTGCCCCCTTGCCTTCGTATATAAAGGATCCAAGGGGGGGTGCGGCCGGTCTAGAGGAGGCGCGCAGGAGGAGTCCTACTCCTACCGGGAGTAGGACTCCCCTCCCGTTCCTTGTCCAACTAGGAGAGGTGGAGGGAGAGAAGGAAAAGGGGGGGGGGGGCGCCCCTCCCTCCTTGTCCAATTCGGACTAGGGGGAGAGGGGGCGCGCGGCCTGCCCTGGCAGCCCCTTCCTCATCTCCACATTAGGCCCATAAGGCCCATTAACCCCCCAGGGGGTTCTGGTAACCCCCCGGTGCTCCAGTTTTATCCGAAACTTCCCCGAAACCCTTCCGGTGTCCGAATATAGTCGTCCAATATATCAATATTTATGTCTCGACCATTTCGAGACTCCTCGTCATGTCCGTGATCACATCCAGGACTCCGAACTAACTTCGGTACATCAAAACTCATAAACTCATAGTATAACTGTCATCGAAACCTTAAGCGTGCGGACCCTACGGGTTCGAGAACAATGTAGACATGACCGAGACACGTCTCTGGTCAATAACCAATAGCGGGACCTGGATGCCCATATTGGCTCCTACATATTCTACGAAGATCTTTATCGGTCAGACCGCATAACAACATACGTTGTTCCCTTTGTCATCGGTATGTTACTTGCCCGAGATTCGGTCGTCGGTATCTTAATACCTAGTTCAATCTCGTTACCGGCAAGTCTCTTTACTCGTTCTGTAATACATCATCTCACAACTAACTCATTAGTTGCAATGCTTGCAAAGCTTATGTGATGTGCATTACCGAGAGGGCCCAGAGATACCTCTCCGACAATCAGAGTGACAAATCCTAATCTCAAAATACGCCAACCCAACATGTACCTTTGGAGACACATGTAGAGCTCCTTTATAATCACCCAGTTACGTTGTGACGTTTGGTAGCACACAAAGTGTTCCTCCGGCAAATGGGAGTTGCATAATCTCATAGTCATAGGAACATGTATAAGTCATGAAGAAAGCAATAGCAACATACTAAACGATCGGGTGCTAAGCTAATGGAATGGGTCATGTCAATCACATCCTTCTCCTAATGATGTGATACCGTTAATCAAATAACAACTCTTTTGTTTATGGTTAGGAAACATAACCATCTTCGATATTAACGAGCTAGTCAAGTAGAGGCATACTAGTGACACTTTGTTTGTCTATGTATTCACACAAGTATTATGTTTCCGGTTAATACAATTCTAGCATGAATAATAAACATTTATCATGATATAAGGAAATAAATAATAACTTTATTATTGCCTCTAGGTCATATTTGCTTCAGTCTCCCACTTGCACTAGAGTCAATAATCTAGTTCACATTGCCATGTGATTTAACAGGAATAGTTCACATCACCATGTGATTAACACCCATAGTTCACATCGATATGTGATCAACACCCAAAAGGGTTTACTAGAGTCAGTAATCTAGTTCACATCGCTATGTGATTAACACCCAAAGAGTACTAAGGTGTGATCATGTTTTGCTTGTGAGATAATTTTAGTCAACGGGTCTGCCATATTCAGATCCGTAAGTATTTTGCGAATTTCTATGTCAACAATGCTCTGCACGGAGCTACTCTAGCTTATTGCTGCCACTTTCAATATGTATCTAGATCGCGACTTAGAGTTATCCAGATCTGTGTCAAAATTTGCATCGACGTAATTTTTTACGACGAACCTTTTTGTCACCTCCATAATTGAGAAATATTTCCTTATTCCACTAAGGATAATTTTGATCGCTGTCCAGTGATCTACTCTTAGATCACTATTGTACTCCCTTGCTTAACACAGTGTAGGGTATACAATAGATCTGGTACACAGCATGGCATACTTTATAGAACCTATGGCTGAGGCATAGGGAATCACTTTCATTCTATTTCTATCTTCTGCCGTTGTCGGGCTTTGAGTCTTACTCAATTTCACACCTTGCAACACAGGCAAGAACTCTTTCTTTGACTGTTCCATTTTGAACTACTTCAAAATTTTGTCAAGGTATGTACTCATTGAAAAACTTATCAAGCGTCTTGATCTATCTCTATAGATCTTGATGCTCAATATGTAAGCAGCTTTACCGAGGTCTTTCTTTGAAAAACTCCTTTCAAATATTCCTTTATGCTTTCCAGAAAATTATACATTATTTCCGATCAACAATATGTTGTTCACATATACTTATCAGAAATGTTGTAGTGCTCCCACTCACTTTCTTGTAAATACAGGCTTCACCACAAGTCTATATAAAACTATATGCTTTGATCAACTTATCAAAGCGTATATTCCAACTCTGAGATTCTTGCACCAGTCCATAGATGGATCGCTGGAGCTTGCATATTTAGTTAACACCTTTAGGATTGACAAAACCTTCTAGTTGCATCGTATACAACTCTTCTTTAGTAAACCTATTAAGGAATGCAGTTTTGTTTATCCATTTGCCAGATTTCATAAAATGCGGCAATTGCTAACATGATTCGGACAGACTTAAGCATAGATACAAGTGAGAAAATCTCATCGTAGTCAACACCTTGAACTTGTCGAAAACCTTTTGCGACAATTCTAGCTTTGTAGATAGTAACACTACTATCAACGTCCGTCTTCCTCTTGAAGATCCATTTATTTTCTATGGCTTGCTGATCATCGGGCAAGTCAACCAAAGTCCATACTTTGTTCTCATATATGGATCATATCTCAGATTTCATGGCCTCAAACCATTTCGCGGAATTTGGGCTCATCATCGCTTCCTCATAGTTCGCAAGTTCGTCATGGTCTAGTAACATGACTTCCAGAACAGGATTACCGTACCACTCTGGTGCGGATCTCACTCTGGTTTACGTACGAGGTTTGGTAGTAACTTGATCTGAAGTTACATGATCATCATCATTAGCTTCCTCACTAATTGGTGTAGTATTCACAGGAACAGATTTCTGTGATGAACTACTTTCCAATAAGGGAGCAGGTACAGTTACCTCATCAAGTTCTACTTTCCTCCCACTCACTTCTTTCGAGAGAAACTCCTTCTCCAGAAAGTTTCCGAACTTAGCAACAAAAATCTTGCCTTCGGATCTGTGATAGAAGGTGGACCCAACAGTCTCCTTTGGGTATCCTATGAAGACATATTTCTCCGATTTGGGTTTGAGCTTATTAGGATGAAACTTTTTCATACAAGCATCACAACCCCAAACTTTAAGAAACGACAACTTTGGTTTCTTGCCAAACCACAGTTCAGATTGTCTCGTCTCAACGGACTTAGATGGTGCCCTATTTAATGTGAATGCAGCTGTCTTTAATGCATAACCCCAAAACGATAGTGGTAAATCGGTAAGAAACATCATAGGTCGCACCATATCTAATAAAGTACGGTTATGACGTTCAGACACACCATTACATTGTGGTGTTCCAGGTGGCGTGAGTAGTGAAACTATTTCACATTGTTTTAACCGAAGGCCAAACTCGTAACTCAAATATTTTACCTCTGCGATCATATCATAGAATTTTTTTTTATTTTCTTGTTACGATGATTCTCCACTTCATCTGAAATTCTTTGAACTTTTCAAATGTTTCAGACTTGTGTTTCATCAAGTAGATATACCCATATCTGCTCAAATCATCTGTGAAGGTCAGAAAATAATGATACTTGCCGCGAGCTTCAACACTCATCGGATCGCATACATCAGTATGTATTATTTCCAATAAGTCAGTTGCTCGCTCCATTGTTCCGGAGAACGGAGTCTTTAGTCATCTTGCCCATAAGGCATGGTTCGCAAGCACCAAGTGATTCATAATCAAGTGATTCCAAAATCCCATCAGCATGGAGTTTCTTCATGCTTTACACCAATATGACCTAAACGGCAGTGCCACAAATAAGTTGCACTATCATTATTAACTTCGCATCTTTTGGTTTCAATATTATGAATATGTGTATCACTACGATCGAGATCCAATGAACTATTTTCATTGGGTGTGTAACCATATAAGGTTTTATTCATGTAAACAGAACAACAATTTATTCTTTTACTTAAATATAATCGTATTACAATAAACTTGATCAAATCATATTCATGCTCAACGCAAACACCAAATAACACTTATTTAGGTTCAACACTAATCCTGAAAGTATAGGGAGTGTGCGATGATGATCATATCAATCTTGGAACCACTTCCAACACACATCGTCACTTCACCTTTAACTAGTCTCTGTTCATTCTGCAACTCCCGTTTCGAGTTACTAATCTTAGCAACTGAACTAGTATCAAATACTTAGGGGTTCCTATAAACACTAGTAAACTACAAATCAATAACATGTATATCAAATATACTTATGTTCACTTTGCCATCCTTCTTATCCGCCAATCACTTGGGGTAGTTCCGCTTCTAGTGACCAGTCCCTTTGCAGTAGAAGCACTTAGTCTCAGGCTTAGGACCGGACTTGGGCTTCTTCACTTGAGCAGCAACTTGCTTGCTGTTCTTCTTGAAGTTCCCCTTCTTTCCTTTGCCCTTTTCTTGAAACTAGTGGTCTTGTTAACCATCAACACTTGATGTTTTTCTTGATTTCTACCTTCGTCGATTTCAGCATCACGAAGAGCTTGGGAATTGTTTCCGTTATCCCTTGCATATTATAGTTCATCACGAAGTTCTACTAACTTGGTGATGGTGACTAGAGAATTCTGTCAATCACTATCTTATCTGGAAGATTAACTTCCACATGATTCAAGCAATTGTAGTACCCAGACAATCTGAGCACATGCTCACTAGTTGAGCGATTCTCCTCCATCTTTTAGCTATAGAACTTGTTGGAGACTTCATATCTCTCAACTCGGGTATTTGCTTGAAATATTAACTTCAACTCCTGGAACATCTCATATGGTCCATGACGTTCAAAACGTCTTTGAAGTCCCGATTCTAAGCCGTTAAGCATGGTGCACTAAACTATCAAGTAGTCATCATATTGAGCTAGCCAAACGTTCATAACGTCTGCATCTGCTCCTGCAATAGGTCTGTCACCTAGCGGTGCATCAAGGACATAATTCTTCTGTGCAGCAATGAGGATAAACCTCAGATCATGGATCCAATCCGCATCATTGCTACTAACATCTTTCAACACAATTTTTCTCTAGGAACATATCAAAATAAACATATGAAAGCAACAACGCGAGCTATTGATCTACAACATAGATATGCTAATACTACCATGACTAAGTTCATGATAAATTAAAGTTCAATTAATCATATTACTTAAGAACTCCCACTTAGATAGACATCCCTCTAATCCTCTAAGTGATCACGTGATCCAAATCAACTAAACCATGTCTGATCATCATGTGAGATGGAGTAGTTTCATTGGTGAACATCACTATGTTGATCATATCTACTATATGATTCACGCTCGACCTTTCGGTCTCCGTGTTCCGAGGCCATATCTGTATATGCTTGGCTCGTCAAGTATAACCTGAGTATTCCGCGTGTGCAACTGTTTTGCACCCGTTGTATTTGAACGTAGAGCCTATCACACCCGATCATCACGTGGTGTCTCTGCACGAAGAACTTTCGCAATGGTGCATACTCAGGGAGAACACTTCTTGATAATTAGTGAGAGATCATCTTATAATGCTACCTCAATCAAAGCAAGATAAGATGCATAAAAGATAAACATCACATGCAATCAATATAAGTGATATGATATGGCCATCATCATCTTGTGCTTGCGATCTCCATCTCCGAAGCACCGTCACGTTCATCATCGTCACTGGCGCGACACCTTGATCTCCATCGTAGCATCGTTGTCGTCTCGCCAATCTTATGCTTCCACGACTATCGCTACCGCTTAGTGATAAAGTAAAGCATTACAGCGCGATTGCATTGCATACAATAAAGCGACAACCATATGGCTCCTGCCAGTTGCCGATAACTCGGTTACAAAACATGATCATCTCATACAATAAAATTTAGAATCATGTCTTGACCATATCACATCACAACATGCCCTGCAAAAACAAGTTAGACGTCCTCTACTTTGTTGTTGCAAGTTTTATGTGGCTGCTATGGGCTTAAGCAAGAACCAATCTTACCTACGCATCAAAACCACAACGATAGTTTGTCAAGTTGGTGCTGTTTTAACCTTCGCAACGACCGGGCGTAGCCACACTCGGTTCAACTAAAGTTGGAGAAACTGTCACCCGCAAGCCACCTATGTGCAAAGCACGTCGGGAGAACCGGTCTCGCGTAAGCGTACGCGTAATGTCGGTCCGGGCCACTTCATCCAACAATACCGCCGAACCAAAGTATGTCATGCTGGTAAGTAGAATGACTTATATCGCCCACAACTCACTTGTGTTCTACTCGTGCATATAACATCAACATATAAAACCTAGGCTCGGATGCCACTGTTGGGGAACGTCGTAATTTCAAAATTTTCCTACGCACACGCAAGATCATGGTGATGCATAGCAACGAGAGGGGAGAGTATGATCTACGTACCCTTGTAGATCACAACGGAAGCGTTGACACAATGTAGAGGAAGTAGTCGTACGTCTTCTTCCCGATACGACCGATCCAAGCACCGTTACTCCGGCACCTCCGAGTTCTTAGCACACGTACAGCTCGATGACGCTCCCCGGGCTCCGATCCAGCAAAGCTTCGGGGATGAGTTCCGTCAGCACAACGGTGTGGTGACGATGATGATGTTCTACCGACGTAGGGCTTCGCCTAAGCACTACAACGATATGACCGAGGTGGAATACGGTGGCAGGGGGCACCGCACACGGCTAAGGAACAATCACGAGGATCAACTTGTGTGTCCTAGGGTGCCCCATTGCCTCCGTATATAAAGGATCCAAGGGGGGTGCGGCCGGCCTAGAGGAGGTGCGCAGGAGGAGTCCTACTCCTACCGGGAGTAGGACTCCCCTCCCGTTCCTTGTCCAACTAGGAGAGGTGGAGGGAGAGAAGGAAAAGGGGGGCGCGCGCTCCCTCCTTGTCCAATTCGGACTAGGGGGAGAGGGGCCGCGCGGCCTGCCCTGGCAGCCCCTTCCTCATCTCCACATTAGGCCCATAAGGCCCATTAACCCCCCGGGGGGTTCCGGTAACCCCCCGGTGCTCCGATTTTATCTGAAACTTCCCCAGAACCCTTCCGGTGTCCGAATATAGTCATCCAATATATCAATCTTTATGTCTCGACCATTTTGAGACTCCTCGTCATGTCCGTGATCACATCCGGGACTCCAAACTAACTTCGGTACATCAAAACTCATAAACTCATAATATAACTGTCGTCGAAACCTTAAGCGTGCGGACCCTACGAGTTCGAGAACAATGTAGACATGACCGAGACACGTCTCCGGTCAATAACCAATAGCGGGACCTGGATGCCCATATTGGCTCCTACATATTCTACGAAGATCTTTATCGGTCAGACCGCATAACAACATACGTTGTTCCCTTTGTCATCAGTATGTTACTTGCCCGAGATTCGATCGTCGGTATCTTAATACCTAGTTCAATCTCGTTACCGGCAAGTCTCTTTACTCGTTCCGTAATACATCATCTCACAACTAACTCATTAGTTGCAATGCTTGCAAGGCTTATGTGATGTGCATTACCGAGAGGGCCCAGAGATACCTCTCCGACAATCGGAGTGACAAATCCTAATCTCAAAATACGCCAACCCAACATGTACCTTTGGAGACACCTGTAGAGCTCCTTTATAATCACCCAGTTACGTTGTGACGTTTGGTAGCACACAAAGTGTTCCTCCGGCAAACGGGAGTTGCATAATCTCATAGTCATAGGAACATGTATAAGTCATGAAGAAAGCAATAGCAACATACTAAACGATCGGGTGCTAAGCTAATGGAATGGGTCATGTCAATCACATCATTCTCCTAATGATGTGATCCCGTTAATCAAATAACAACTCTTTTGTTTATGGTTAGGAGACATAACCATCTTCGATATTAACGAGCTAGTCAAGTAGAGGCATACTAGTGACACTTTGTTTGTCTATGTATTCACACAAGTATTATGTTTCCGGTTAATACAATTCTAGCATGAATAATAAACATTTATCATGATATAAGGAAATAAATAATAACTTTATTATTGCCTCTAGGGCATATTTCCTTCACATCATGCCATGTTTATGTGGTGGTTGTTTACTATGTTCTTTGCTCCTTACCGGTGTTGCTTCTTCGGGTTAGTTCTGATAACGTTGCGTTTTTGAGGATCCGTTCAACTACGTCCGTTCGTCTTCTTCATGGACTCGTTCTTCTTCCTTGCGGGATCTCAAGCAAGATGACCATACCCTCGAAATCACTTCTATCTTTGCTTGCTAGTTGTTCGCTCTATTGCTATGCCATGATACCTACCACTTGCTATATCATGCCTCGCATATTGCCATGTCAAGCCTCTAACCTACCTTTCATAGCAAACCGTTGTTTGGCTATGTTACCGCTTTTGCTCAGCCCCTCTTATAGCGTTGCTAGTTGCAGGTGAAGATGAAGTTTGTTCCATGTTGGAACATGGATATGTTGGGATATCACAATATCTCTTATTTTAATTAATGCACCTATATACTTGGTAAAGGGTGGAAGGCTCGGCCTTATGCCTGGTGTTTTGTTCCACTCTTGCTGCCCTAGTTTCCGTCATACCGGTGTTATGTTCCTTGATTTTGCGTTCCTTATGCGGTTGGGTGTTATGGGAACCCCTTGACAGATCGCTTTGAATAAAACTCCTCCAGCAAGGCCCAACCTTGGTTTTACCATTTGCCTACCTACCACCATATACCCCTTCCCTTGGGTTCTGCAGACTCAAGGGTCATCTTTATTTTAAGCCCCCCCACCCCCGGGCCAGTGCTCCTCTAAGTGTTGGTCCGAACTAGAGTCCTTTGCAGCGCCACCTCAGGGAAACTCGTGGTTTTGTTTTAGTTGTACGGAGTTCTCATCCGGTGTGCCCTGAGAACGAGATACGTGCGAATCCAATCGGGATTTGTCAACACATCGGTTGGCTTTGCTGGTCTTGTTTTACCATAGTCGAAATGTCTTGTAACCGGGAGTCCGAGTCTAATCAAGTTTTCCCGCTAGAAGGAATATCCTTCATTGCCGTGAGAGCTTGTGATGGGCTAAGTTGGGACACCCCTGCAGGGTTTGAACTTTTGAAAGTTGTGCCTGCGGTTATGGGCAGATGGGAATTTGTTAATATCCGGTTGTAGAGAACATGACACTTAACTTAAATAAAATACATCAACCGCGTGTGTAGCCGTGATGGTCTCTTTTCGGCGGAGTCCGGGTTGTGAACACAGTCACTACAAAAAAATACACTTCCATGATGATACATGTTTGTCACAGTAGGTCGCTTTTTTGTCATGCGTGTACATCCATGACAAATTTATGACAGAATCAAGATAGTCATACATGTGCTATCATATAAGTGTTCCATGACATTACCAAAATTATCATCACGGAAGTGTCCACTTCCATGACGATAAATCGCGCGTCACAGAAGTGCTTTCATCAAGGGTGACCGACACGTGGCATCCACCGTAACGGAACGCTGTTAAGCTATCGAGTCGGGTTTTGGATCCGGTAACCCGTTAACAGCCCCGACCAATGGGGATTTTCCACGTGTAAAATCATCATTGGATGGAGGAAACACATGTCGGCTCGTCGTTGGGACATATGTCAACCACTCATTGGACGGAAGGAGCCTATGATACGTTGACATGTGGCACGGCCCAACAGAGGCCCATTCCTGTGAAAAGGCCGGCCCGTTTGACTTGGTCAAAAGGTGGCGGGCCGGCCCATGGAAAGCCTGTTAACGGCTTGTTCGCATATAGCCCATTTACAGCCCGCTAACCCAAGGCCTGTTATGCCCTATCCGAATTAGGCCCAGTAGCGTCATCTGGGCCATCCAATATGATTCTAGCCCATTTTCACTTCTGGCCCATGACGTCTTTCGGCCCATATGAGGCCCTATGTAACTCTTGGCCTATTAACGGCCCGTGGTGAAACTGGCCCGTAATGAACAGTGTATCACTTTACACCCATTAACGGCCCTTGGTGAAACTGGCCCGTAATGAACAGTGTATCACTTTATACCCATTAACGACCCGTTATTCTGTTGGGCCATTTCCAGCCCATGTTATCTTTCAGCCTTCTCAGAGCCCATTTATTCTTGGGCTCATTTCCAGCATTCGTTTACTTACGGCATGCTACTATCATTTTCTGCTCGTGGGCCAAATTCAGTCCGTGGTTACAGTCGGCCCATTTGTGGTCCGTTAATATGTTGGGCCATTTTCATAGCGTCATCAAATACGGCCTATTAACGATGGCCCGTTTACGGCCATAATGCAGCCTATTATTGGCCCATGTTTGGCCAATCGATCATACGTCCCATATAAGGACCATTGATGATACGGCCCGTAGAAGGACCATTGTTTCTATGGCCTGTAGAAAGCCCATTGTTTCTACAGCCCGTAGAAGGCCTACTATTTCTACGGCCCGTAGAAGGCCCACTATTTCTACGGCCCGTAGGAGGCCCAGTGTCACTACAGTAAATATTAGCCCATGGTTATTGTGGCCTAGTTTTAAAAAATAGGTTATTGCAGCCACTAGCTAACTACGGAAAAAGAACTGCAATGACTACAAGCAAACAAATAAACAAGACAACAAGTAAATAAATAAGCAAGCAACTAACGCTAGGCTATCACGACTATTACACATATTACATCCATTGGGCATCAAAGTTCGCCACCTGTGCAAATATAGGGAACAAAGCAGCATATCATATACACTGGCCATCACAATTGGCCACCAGTGCAAATAAATGCGGCAGCAAAACAAGAGCATAACTGAAACAACTTCAGAAGAGCTCAAGAAACGTTATCCTGGGTATCCATCATGCTGGCAATAAGCTTAGCAAGCTGATTAGCTTTGTCCTGTTTGGCGCTAAAATCCTCCAATGCTTGCTGTTGCACCAGAAAGTATGCATCTGAATGCTCCAGGGACTTCCGCAGTCCTTCCGCTTCTTGTCGCAACACAGCTGAACGATGTCTTTCAGCTTGTAGTTGAGACTCAAGAAACTAAACTGATTCAGACAGTGAGTTTGAATAGCTTGTGCAAGCGGTAGTGGCCAGTAACTCCAACACTAAACCAAGACAGGATGTGTCACTATCCTAAACCTTATCTACATTACTTCCTTTACCGTTGCTTAATACGGCACTCTTCCCCAATATTCTGTCAGCATTCTAAAAGAAGAAACAAGTAGACACATAACAAGTTTAGCATGTACTAGTATATGAAACTCATTTCGATGAACCAGTTCATTAGTAAGGTGGATAGGATTAAACTACCAAGTCTTCTATTGCCAAGTACTAGTACATAATAAAAGCATCAAACAAACATATATCTATGTCCTATGGTAGCAATGGAATCTTAAATTAGAACAGTTGTTCTTCAGGTTTAGGCACTTGTTCTACATGAACAGAGTACAGTAAGACGCAAGAATATAATACTTAAAAATAGAAAATGAACTCATAGACCTTACCACATTCTTGGTTCGGGACCAGTAAAGAACAAGGCATTCCCAGTCATCGTCCAGTAAATGTGTCTCAGGAGAACATAAGGGAATTTGATGAGTTTCTTTGCCGGTGAAGTACGTTTTCTTCAGGTAATTCCGATACTGCCACAAAGCATTCTTGAAGATAGCAGAGGTATTAGCACAGGTTACCTCATCCTGAGTTTCCAAATCGGTCCTTCTCTATAGAGAAAAATGGGAAAATTTGTTGTATTATAACCATCATGGAGGTAGGATGTAGGGGACGAAGCAAAGTAATTGCCATGAATAACATTACTTACACATAACTCCTGGACAAACACCTGCAACTGGCATTTTCCTTCATCTTTAGTATAATATTTCCAAGATGGGAAGATACGCACATACAATTTAACAACATCAAATGCGATAGATGCTAAACTATGACTAGCTGGTTGTGCTTCCTCCACAGGAATAGGCGTACTAACTGGTGGAGTTGGGGTTCGCCGTGATAGTACTGGCCCTTTGGGCACTGGAGCTGCCTTACTAACTGCTCTTGTTTGGGAGCTCTGTGGTGGAGATGGTGCTGTGTGAACAGGAACTGGGTTACTATCGGCTGGGGTTGGGGTTAGATTGGGTGAAGCTGGTTCTCTGTCCATCGTAGTAGCGGTACAATCTGCGAGAGTTTGGGTTATGTGTGGTAGGGCTGGTTCTTGTGCATGTACAACCGGGGTGCTATCTCCACCAAGAGGTAGCATTGTTTTATTTGAAGGCCGTGTTTTTAGTCCGCTAGATACTGGCATCACCCGCTCCAATTCAAATGGCTGGTAAACAGGAAACATAGTTGAATGTACAGACATTGTATGCGAGACAGATGCAATAGCTAGTGTGGAAAAAAGAGGGCATGAAATAGTTGACATGTATATTGTTTAACTAAAACGGATAGCATGACATAATTTCACATATATGATGTCTATCTAAACTGGATAGCATAGCATAACATAATTCAAAGATATGATGAATAACTAAACAGAATCGCATGACATAATTCACCTACATGTTATCTAAGTAATCAGGATCGCATCATTTAATTCACATATTTGATTTATATGCTAAACAGAGGGCATTTGATATCACTACAAGAAATATATCAACTTATGACCTTCTATCAGTGACCCTCGAAGATTTGCTCATAAATTTATGACCATTTTAGACCAATTGGTCAAAAGCTGTTCTGGGGGCTCCAAACCCTAAACCATTGCGACCATTTTGGTCAGAAAGGTCATAATTTCCTTACACGAAATGGTCACAAAGCAAACAGTGCTAGTCCGCTGCTTTTTTCTAGTTGTTAATGGCCAATATAGATGGTCATAGCCTTGTAGATTGTGGTGGGTTGTGATGACTAGGCGCCATCTCATCAGTTTTGCCTATGTGTCATGTCCATGTGGCAGTTTTTGCCCTAGGTTGTGAAGCAACCTATATTTCTATCATTCCCAAAATTCCCAAAAAAATCTCATAAATTCTTTGGGGCATATATTCATCAAATATGTAAAAATACTTCCTTGCCTAGTTCAAAACTAATTCAACAATATTCATTTTCCTATTCTATTCACAACAACACTTTATGAAGGAAGTGTTATTTATATATTCTTGATTTCCCTCAGAATTTTTGGGCACTCTTTTCTATCCAAATCATTACCGCATGACAAAATTCAGCTCCATTTGCCTAGCAAATCTTCCTCGGCAAATTTCCAAAGTTTTTGTCCACCTAGAAGCATTGTGAAGGAAGTACCTTTTTTATATCTCTAAATGACATGAAATTTATACAGTTCCTTCATATGCCCAAATTATCACCCTCCTCCAAATTGCAGCTCAGTCAAATCATCTATCTGAGCCCAGGTTCAATTTACATTTTATGGCCAAATTGGCACGTTGCAAAGCAAGTGTTATATAGACCCCTCCTATTACCCTCAAACTTTTCGGGCACTCTTCCATACCCAAATCATTGCCACATGGTAATATTCAGCTCAATTTTCCTAGTAAATCTTTCTCGGGAAATTTCCAAAGTTTCTACCTCAAGAGAAGCTTTGTGAAGTAAGTACTAGCTAGGCTTACCCAAATGATCTGAAAATTTACCAGCGCATGACCATACCTAAGTAACTTACCTATACCAATTTTGATCTCATTTCATTCATCCAATCTCTCTCACTAGTTTTCCCAAGTTTTTGTCCATAGAAGAGCATTGTGAAGGAAGTACTACTTTGGCATGTCCAAATGGTATCAATTTTCTACAATACTTTCCTATGCCCAAATAACCATCCTCCACAAAATTTCAGCTCACTCCATTCATTATTTTGAGCCCAGCTTCAACATTCATATTTTTGTCCAGTGTGGTACTTTGCAAAGCAAGTACCACCTAGGATCCTCCTTTTGAGCTAAAAATTTGTGAAGACATTCTCCTTAGTAGATGATCATCCTCAGCCAAAACTCACGCCCATTGGCCATGTGCATTTCCCGTACCGCTAATCAAACACTTGGCTGCTAATTCATGTTTAAGCATCGATCGGTCTCCTCGTGAGAATCTTATGTTGTAATTTTCTTCCTAGCACCAACCTGGGGAGTGCCCAACCCACTAGACATGCCTAGGCCTCCCAAAACACATGGCAACATTACAGTCACGCGGTGACCACGCGACGGGCATGCGAGTTTATGCGCTCTAGAGTTGGGGCCCCCGGCCACCGCCCAAACCTTGACGTATCGCCACCAAACCATGTATTTATGATTAAATAGGTCCTTATGTAACTAGAAATGATTTTTGGAAAAAATAAATAGCAAACTATGAGGCAGCTGCAGTTCAAATTTGACCCGCTTCCAACTGAATCGGTGGAAATTTGTCTTTTTCACGAGAGGTGGATCAAAAATTTTTACACCCAACCATTTTGTCAATTGTGCATTAAATATGGCCTAGTATTTTATAAAAACGATTTGGTCCAATTTTGCAACAATTATTTGGTAGTTCCTTCACAAAAAAACCTCCTTTCGGGCACTCTAAAAATGGAAAATGGTTTTTTCATCCAACGAAAATGAAAACTTCCTTAGACAACATTGTTTGCCATTCCAATATGCACTCTTGTGCACAATATGAGATCATTTGAACAAACTATGCCATGAATGTGGCCATAAGATTGATCATTTGGCTTGAAAGCCATTGATCTCCACACATGATAGCTCGTTTCTGAGAACACTTGTTTATAATAATTGCCGTATTACAAGTTTGTTATTTTTCCTAGGAACTTGGCCACATATGATGACACAATGCGAAGGTTTCCCAATTTTTTGATTTTTTTGAATTTTTTATGCCCGTTTCAAAATGCGGTCAAAATGGCGGGAATGACCGTTCCTAGCTAGTGGTTGAATCTTGGAATTTTTTTGGTGTTTCTTTGATTAAATAGATACTTATGTACCTAGGAATGATTTTTGGAAAAAATAAATAGCAAACTATGAGGCAGCTGCAGTTCAAATTTGACCCGCTTCTAGCTGAATCGGCGGAAATTCGTCTTTTTCACGAGAGGTGGATCAAATCTTTTTACACCCAACCATTTGATCAATTGTGCATTAAATATGGCCTAGTATTTTAGAAAAATGAGTTGGTCCAATTTTGCAATAATTATTTGGGAGGTCCTTCACAAAAAAACCTCCTTTTGGGCACTCGAAAAATGGAAAATGGTTTTTTCGTCCAACGAAAATGAAAACTTCCTTAGACAACATTGTTTGCCATTCCAATATGCACTCTTGTGCACAATATGAGATCATTTGAACAAACTATGCCATGAATGTGGCCATAAGATTGATCATTTGGCTTGAAAGCCATTGATCTCCACACATGATAGCTCGTTTCTGAGAACACTTTTTTATAATAATTGTCGTATTACAAGTTTGTTATTTTTCCTAGGAACTTGGCCACATATGATGACACAATGCGAAGGTTTCCCAATTTTTTGAATTTTTTTTGAATTTTTTATGCCCGTTTCAAATAGCGGTCAAAACGGCGGGAATGACCATTCCTAGCTAGTGGTTGAATCTTGGAATTTTGTTGGTGTTTCTCTGATTAAAAAGATACTTATGTACCTAGAAATGATTTTTGGAAAAAATAAATAGCAAACTATGAGGTAGCTGCAGTTCAAATTTGACCCGCTTCCAACTGAATCGGCGGAAATTTGTCTTTTTCATGAGAGGTGGATCAAAACTTTTTGCACCTAACCATTTGGTCAATTTTGCATTAAATATGGCCTAGTATTTTATAAAAATGATTTGGTCCAATTTTGCAACAATTATTTGGGAGGACCTTCACAAAAAAACCTCCTTTTGGGCACTCGAAAAATGAAAAATGGTTTTTTCGTACAAAGAAAATGAAAACTTCCTTAGGCAACATTGTTTGCCATTCCAATATGCACCCTTGTGCACAATATGAGATCATTTGAACAAACTATGCCATGAATGTCGCCATAAGATTGATCATTTGGCTTGAAAGCCATTGATCTCCATACATGATAGCTCGTTTCTGAGAACACTTTTTTAAAATAATTGCTGTATTACAAGTTTGTTATTTTTCCTGGGAACTTGGCCACATATAATGACACAATGCGAAGGTTTCCCAATTTTTTGATTTTTTTTTCTAAAAATTATGCCCGTTTCAAAATGCGGTCAAAACGGCGGGAATGACTGTTGCTAGCTAGTGGTTGAATCTTGGAATTTTTTTGGTGTTTCTCTGATTAAATAGATACTTATGTACCTAGAAATGATTTTTGGAAAAAAATAAAGAGCAAACTACAAGGCAGCTACAGTTCAAATTTGACCCACTTCCGGCTGAATCAGCGGAAATTTGTCTTTTTCACGAGAGGTGGATCAAATCTTTTTACACCCAACCATTTGGTCAATTGTGAATTAAATATGTACTAGTATTTTATAAAATTGATTTGGTACAATTTTGCAACAAATATATGGTAGCTTCTTCACAAAAAATCTCATTTTGGGCACTCAAAAAATGGAAATTGTTTTTTCACGAGAGGTGGATCAAAAGCTTTTGTCATGCAACTATTTGGTCAATTTTATATAAAATGTGGTCTACTGTTTTAGAAAAAAAAAATGGAGTGGTGCTATTTTGGAACAAACATTTGGTAGGTTCTTCACAAAAAAATCATTTATGCACTCGGAAAATAGAAAAAGATTTTTTTGCGCAATAAAAATTAAAGCTCTATTTGGCAACATTGTTTGCCATTTCAAGATGCACACTAATGCAAATACGAGATCATTTTGACAAACTATGCCATTGTTATGTTTTAAAAAAATCAGAGATTTGAGTCCAATTTTTTGAGATTCAAAAGCGAGACAACCGGCCAATGAGACGCGAGGAACCACCTTCACGCGGATCATCAAATTGGACGCAATATGAGCCATTTATCGTGCATCCATCCAACGGTGGAGCCTCTCCGAGTAACAAAAACCCTAACCCACCCACCCACCCTCCTCGATCCTCGCCGCCGCCACCCACCCACCCACTCTCTCGGCCTCTCCCCCTCCCCTCGATCCCCTAGATCCGATCGAGGCATGCCCGCCCGCCACCCCCACCCATCTGCCGCCGATCCACCCTCGCGCTCGGTAGCGCCGCCCTCCTCCTTCTCTCTATAGTCCATGGACGGCACTGCAGCCTCATCTCCATGGCTGCTCTGCAGCGCCTCCGGCGACCGCGCCCGGAGCGCGACGGCGGCTTTGTTCCGAGCACTTGACGCCACGCTCCGCCGCGGCTCCTTCACCGTCCGACGCTCCTCTGGGCTCTGAATCTCGCCGACTTCCCCCTTCGTCACGGCCTCTCGTCCACGCTAGAGACAGCCACATCCTCGATGGTTGCTGCTGGACTCTACCCCTCCAAGTTGCCCGGACGCCTCCCCAACTCTCCCTCGTCCCCGACAAGGCCGCGATGGCGGACCAGCATGGGTAGGTGCCCCTCGTCCCCGCTTGTTTTTCCCCTCCGATCTGATCGATCCGCACGGGTAGGATGTAGCTGACCCCCTCTCTCACCTCGCTTTGTGGATGCAGATCCATCGAGGGATACACCATCATCGGTCGCCGGTCCTTCGTGCCTTCCTATTACTGAGTTTCCTCCGTGCGTTGTGCAGATGGCGGTGCCTTTGCTGAAGAAGGCGATCGTGAAGAAGGGGGTGAAGCACTTCAAGAGGGTGCACAGCGACCGCTACATCAGCCTCAAGGTGAGACCCCTAGCTTGCTCGCTCTCGCTCTCGCCGTCGCTCGCCGGGCTTGTGATCCAGAAACGCACCATTTTCTAGATGGATTACCCTTGCTTTGTTCATGTGGGGTTCTGGCAGCTGTCCCGACCTCCTCTGCTAGCTCTCGATGCGTGGATCTGGTTTACATGTCGCGTTAGTTTAGCAGTGCGTCTATGTAATCATCGCTACAAAGTTGGGCCTGGGTGCTGGTGTTTAGTGAGCACAGTAGGGGTTGGTTTAGTTTTTGGATGAACCTGTATATATTTTGTGTACACACCACTGATTCGTATGGTGCACTATGAGGCCGGAAATTTCCTTTTAACTTGTGGTGTGTTTGTTCTTGAGAGCTAGTTGTGGAAAATCCCCTTGCTGTATGGAATCCACTGAAAAAAATTTGAAATGGTTCGATACCCCACCACACACTAGTTGGGCCTAGTGATATTGATGAACTATAGTGTTTCATTGTTGATTCGTATGGTGCACTGTGATGCTTGAAATTTTGTTTTTAAAGTTGTGGTGTGTTTGTTCATGAGAGTTCATTGTGTATGTTGCGTGCAGCCTTGTGAATCAAGTTATGCATGCCTGCTGCATTTAGCATGACATAAAATAAAATTCCATGAAAGCTTATTACTACATTAGTTGCTTGCTCCCAGTGTTTCCGTCTTGCAATTTATCCTGGTGTGCACTACACTCATGCGATATTTCTGGATAACAAAGTCAGATACCCTGGAATATTTGTATGATCGGATCTTGTTGGTTTCATCCATCTAATGATAATCTATGTATTTGGACAACCCATTTAGCTATAATTAGTTGTTGCACCACATGTCATCTTGCAGTTGGTGCTAATTCTAGTTACTTTGTTACAAAGGTTTATTCTTTTAGTCCTTCTTTATGTTTGTTTGCTTAACTAGTACTCGCCAAACTCGCCATAAAAGATTCAGTATGTCGATCATCTTACCACCACATATGCTTTTCTGTTTGTTATGAAAGTTTCGTCATTCTGATAATACACTGGATGCTTGGAGAATGGATGTGCCCTGTTTTTTTCCTTTCTATAGTTGCTGAAGTTGCAATGTATAGTGTTAACTAATTCTCCTGTTCTGCTACCTGATGAGTGCTTTCTTTGTAATATTTCACCTTCGTATGCATATTTGTTTTGTATTTTTTATAAATGATGATAGTTTGTGCAAGATGTTCACATGTTATTTTATTTTTTGAATAAATTCTCTTATGCCCTTGACTTAGATTGACCCAAAACAGCAGCATCCTTGATGCGTACTGACCTTCACCTTGTTCTTTCTCTCGCAGACTCGAAGGAGACTATACGCAAGGCACCTCCTCTTCGGTTGTGAGAGTGTCCAGGGGTCGTGGGTGCGGATAATGCCTATGTCTGTGGCCGCACTTGACACTGCCCTCTCTTTAAGGGCACATATCATTTTTTATAACTCTGCTATCTTTTCCCAAGTCTTTATTATCTTGCCTAGCCTTGTACTGATATGTATTGTTTGATGCCAATTACCCAAGTTAATGCATGATATTAAGGATAACCTGAGAACACTTGCCTAAGTTAATAAGATATGCATGTGACAGTTCAAACCTGATTTGCTGCTCTTTCAATGCTTTTGCTGTTGTACTGTGCTTCTCTAGTTGTCTGACTGCTTCTGTTGCTAGCCTGCTAGACTGCTACTAGCTTGAATAGGTGTGCACTTGTGCTGGTGGTGGTGCTGCTTGTGTTGTTGCTGCTAATTAAATGCTTATACTCGCGCTGCTGTTGATTAAATTCTTATGTTGTTGTTGCATGCTTATGCTACTGATTCAATGCTTTAGAAATTGATTGAATCGAACCTGTTGTAATCCTTCATGTTATACTCGTATTTAATTTTTGGGTTTCTATTTGATTTTTTAGTCTATTATATACGGTTCATCTTCAATTTCTTCTGTAACCTGCTTGGAGCTTAGAATACAGAGCCCAACTAGTCTCATATACAACTAAGACCAGTGATTCATGCTCAATTCTGTATATGTATGTATGACCAGTAAAGTTGGAAGGCCCAAATCTTAACGTTAATATGCTCAATTTTGTACCATATTCATGCTCATGCATCACCAGTTACTGCTTTTTTTGCTTGATCTATTTTGGCTCATAACCTAAGTATACCAAAACTGATTAAACGATTTCTCCAACTTGCCAAAATTGTCATAATTGTCTCCTGCCTTGTGATGTTAGTCTCTGTGCACTTACTAGTATTGTTAGTTGAATGGATGGTCGTGGTAGTAGAATAGGAATTTTTTTAGGTTAGTGTTATAGTGATGTTCATTCATTACCTAAACTTTGTACCAATGTACCATGCAGGTATGTATAGATTACTATTGTAGAACAACATCAGGTTAATCTATTGCATTCAAGTTGTTGGAAGTTTTGTTATGCCATGCTTAGTGTTTACTGAATTGGGGCATTTGGGAATGTATGTATAAATTTTAGCCTCTTGAAAGAATATTATTTACTTCCAGTGTATTTCACTAATAGCTTATCTGGATCAGGATCTAATGTCGTCGAGGCTGCTGCTGCTGTGATAGAGGATCAGAAGAAGCTTGGAGATGCGCGCCATAGTTTTAGTTGATGTTGCCACCAAGTTTTGGTTCTTGTGTATCTATTTTTGATTGTATGTGCACTTGTTGGATGTGCAAACGTGTATGTGCTCTTGTGAGTATTTGACTGGATGATTTCTGGATTTAATCAGATAATTGAGAGATTTATTATTTTGTTGTTCAAATGTGTAAATTGAAATCTGTGAATGAAAAAGACCAAATGTTCTACTTGACAAAATAATATTTGGGCTCTAAAAAGGCTATGGCCCAACTATAGTGGATCAGAACATTGTGTATTTTAGAAAAACCAGAAAAATAGGCTTAATGAAATGGTTTGCAAAAAGGCCACGGCCCAGAAAATAAAAATGCTAAATTGTTGGGCTAGGCCCATGTAGCTAGCGAAAATTAACAGAAAAAATAAATATTAAAAAGGCCGAATTGTTGGGCTAGGCCCATGTATAAAACCGAATTGGACCGGGCTGAATCTTGTGCCACGTTAGATTGCCACGTTGGATGCCTACGTGGCCTGGGGAGGTTGCTAGTGACCAAAACGCCATAGTAGACGTATTTTGGTCATAAACGTCTACGACCATACCAGAAGAAA
The DNA here is from genome assembly GCF_002162155.2 of Triticum dicoccoides. Taxonomy (NCBI): domain Eukaryota; kingdom Viridiplantae; phylum Streptophyta; class Magnoliopsida; order Poales; family Poaceae; genus Triticum; species Triticum dicoccoides. The sequence continues at coordinate 115,550,302 of NC_041392.1, read as the reverse complement.
GGTCGCTATAGTCAGTTTATGATGGCCAGCTTTTGACCTTATGTTTTTGGTCACAAAAAGGTCACAAATGGAAATTTGTGACCATTCAGTGACCAATAGTGGTGGTCACAAGTTGACATATTTCTTGTAGTGTATGATGTCTGAACTAAGAACATGGTGTTGAGTATTGTGTATATGATGTCTAAACTATGCAATGCAAGACACCGTATGCATGATATGAGCAGTATAACTGTGCCAAGTTAGAGCATACACCTCAGTGGGGGAAAAGGACTGATCATCTGTCTCTGAATCCATCTCTGAGGAGCTATCGGGACCCAACAAGAGATCTGCTTCGATAGGTAGCACTGTCTGCTCTGAAGGCCTTGTTTTCACTCCAGATTTTTCCATCTCCCACCCAAATGGCTGATTCACAGGAGGAGTAGTTTAATGTACAAACATTGTCGACAAATGGAAATATAATGAAGAAAAGGATGGGCAAGATATCATTCAAATATATGATGCCTGGTTAAACAGGATGGCATTGCACATTTCACATATATTATGGCTGGCTAAAAGACATGAGACTGCATAATTCCCATATATGATATAGAAACTAAACAGGTGGCATTACAGAACATGTCTAAACTAAGCAGATGACATATATGATGTCAAAAGTAGGCACTACAAGGCAACATATGCAACTAACATCATCATGCCAAGGTAGAGCAAACACCTTGGGGGTAAATAGGAGTGGTCAGCGGTGTCCAAATCCACCTCAAAACAGATATCTTCCTCTGGATTACAATCTGGAGAGGGGTGGGGAGGGTTTGCCATTGAACCCACCATGGAGCGATGTCTGCATGACATTGTATTGCCACGCAAAACTCTTATCTTTTTCTCTACATGTTCAGCATGACTATGTACAATATCTGACATGCATACGAAAAAATATGGTGAGATTATGTAAGGAGAGCATGCAGAAATTTAGAGTGATGGTAACAACCAGTGGATCGATGTTTTTCCATTGAACCAAAATAGCCCTAATGGATCGACGTGAATGTATAGTAATAAGTGAAGCAACAAGTGTACAACCTCTTTGCCATAGCCGTGTCGACCTCAGCATCATTGGGTTGGTCGCTAAAGCAGTTGAGGCAGAGGTGGCTGTCGGAGGTGTGGAGGAAGATCTGAGGAATCTGTAGATGGTGTCCAGGGCACTGCTCTGTTGTGATGGATCATTCTGTCGTTGGAGCAGCTCCGGTGAGCCGTAAGACGTCAAGGCTGAAGCAGCACAAGACAGACATCGTCAATCTCAAGTGGGATTCTAATAGCATCTCCAATAGATGATGTAAAATGGATGTAAAATTAACATCACCAAAAACCACCTGACTACAACAGATGAGGTAAAAACTGTTGACTCTGAACTTAACTGTCGAAACTAAAATTTACTGTGGATTCTGAATGCTACTGTCAAAACTGAACACAATGGTAGCAGAGAGGCACTTGACATGTAGTTTAGGGAGGGCCTGCAGTTCATCTTCAACCTGCACCCCCCTGAGCCGCCAGCCACCACCGGCCGAACCACCGGCCCTAGCGCCGCCTCGCCGCCCCGAAACAACTCGCCATCGCCGCCCCGGCCAGCCCCCTAGGCCCCCAACCCTGAACCCTAAGATAGATAGTGAGGTACCTCTCCGGCGAGCCCCCGTCCCCAATGCGGGTGGTTCTTCCTTAACTCCGGCGAGCCCCAACCCCTAAAAATCGACTGACCCAAAAGTCGATTCAGTCGACTGAAGTGTGGCTTAATCGGAGCAGAGCAGCAGCACGAGCGAGGGGGAGAGCAGTAGTAGCAGCTGGGCGAGCAAGCGATCGAGCAAGATCTGGAGCAGCAGCAGCAGATCCGGCTGGTATGGACGCCGCTGCCGAAGGGGCCTCGCACTGGGGGAGAGCCGCCGTGGATATGTCGCCTGCAGCGCCGGCTTCAAGGTAACCGCTCCATGGGGGTGCGGGATGGAGCACCGTCGGCACCGGGAGGTTGAGTTAAGGAGAAGGTGCGATGCGATGAGTGTACAACCTCTTTGGTGGCGCCGAGTAGGCCTCGGCTTCGTCCGAGGAGAAGGTGAGGATGCTGCGGTTCCGGTGGAGCAGGTTAAGGTGGCATTGTGGGGATGGAGCAGCCGCGATAGACGAGGCGATCATCGGAGCAGCTCCTTGGAGGTGGAGGACGGGGTGGCTGAACCGGCGGGACGGTGAGATGGACGACAGATCCTCATCCGGGGAGGTGGACGAGGGACGTCAAGCTGTTGCAGTGGACGACGTCATCGGGGAAGAGGCTCCGGCTGGGCAGCGGTGACATGGCGGACGGAGGAGGGTGGGGTTTCGTGGCTGGAGCGGAGAGGTTATGGCGGCCTGGGATTTAGAATGGCGAAAAGGGGGCGATGGGAGGGGGTGAAGCGTGACTTAGGAACGCACTTGTCCAAAATGTAGGGTGTGTTACAAAAGTACCCCCCACCGATTTGAACTAGCGGCCCTTTCGGCTCAGGGTTAGAAGGGGGATTTCGCGTGTCGGGATTTGGTAGCTGGAAGGAGTTTTCCGCGCGTTATAATTTCGGGATAGTAAGGTGCGGGTTGTGAAGGCGCCAGTTTTGGGAGCACGATATCTGAATTTTCGGGATATAACAAGACGCGGGTTGAATTTTAGGAGCCTAACATGTAGTAATATTGTACTTGTACGTACCAAATCAATTCGCACTTCCCTCAACCAAAAAGAAAACGAAAAAAATAAAACTATTCACACCACACAAAGAGAGAGTCTTGCCCCGTTTTACTATACAAATGTTATTCAAAGCTACTCCCTCCTTCCATCTATATAGGGCCTAATGCGTTTTTCAATTCTAACTTTGACCAAATATTAGAGCAATGATATATGACATGCAACTTACACAAAGTACACCGTTAAATTCGTCTGTGAAAGGTTCTTTCAATGATATAATTTTCACGTTGTGCATGTCATGTACTATTAATCTTGTCAATAGTCAAATGCGGTCTTAAAAATCTCATTACGCCCTATATAGATGGAAGGAGGGAGTATGAATCCATGTTATGTCCGATTAAATTTTTTTGCTTGCTGTATAATGCATGTAACCTACTCATACCAACATTTTAGTGCATTCCAAATGTCTATACTACCGCTGCAATTCGAACTAAATTTGAATTCGTTTCTCTATTTCAATAAGAATCTACAATCATGATTGTTGCCAACTTCAACCATCATAGTTTCCTTGCTATCCGCCAGATATAAATCAGACGGCCTATAATGCAGGATGGCAGGCACACCATCATCAACAACTCCGTTTTTTATAAGAGTAGAGATAAAATATATTAAATGTACTATACCATGTTCATAACCACACCATGTGTATCACCGTTATATATATTCACACATCCGTCGGTTTGAAACACTATGATAAATTCTTCAAATATCTGAATTCGCTTTTTATAATGAAGTATATATGATCTCTATTCGTCTTTTACACCCACACAACCCTCTTATCTTTGTAGCTAGCGCTAACTTTCTATTGTGCATGCACACGCCCGCATCCCTCTCACCCTCCCTCGGCATTCTCTAGCTCCATCGCGCAAATTCGTCTTTTCACTTTAGGTCGTTCACCCACGGTGTGTGTAGGCCCCCCAGCTCCTTCTTTACGGCACACATCGACCGATATGCCTCTCTAGCCAGGTGTGCCTAGCACAAACACAAGCTTCCCCTCTTCTCTTGTCACCGTCCATGCCTCACTCCCACCACTCTTTTCATCGTTCTCGTACTCACACACTCCTCCCCCTCGATATAGTATGCCTCTCGTACCACCTCCTACATGCATCCCTCTCTCTCTCTATCCTTCTCCTTGTGCCTCATTTGCTTCTAACACACACATGCATGTATACCGATCAATCTCCCAACATATACCTAGATCGACTTTAACTACCCCCCATCGATCGACGTACCTCACAAGTTATGTCTCTCCTTTCTCTTACAAAGGGCGATTGATCTTCCTATGTAGTTACGTCTTCTTACCACAGCCACATCGTCCCCCCTCATCATTCGTGCATGCCTCCTGACCCGTCTCTCACACGCATGTGCACAGACAACAAGCAGCCATCTCCTCTCTTATTGATATTGCGGGCGTGCCCTCCGTTTGTCTAGCAAGCCTATCCCACCATTTGTTAGAAGCAACTCCACTACCACCCCCTCCAACACTCTAGCTCTGTCTCTCTCCCAACCTTATTCATCTCCTGCACATATGCATGGATGCCGATCGATCTCCCTTAATACATGAGGTAGATCGATCTCCTTAATACATGAGGTAGGCCTCTCTCCTCCTCCACACATATACCAGCCATTGTACCTCTATAGTTAATTGGGCCTCCCTCTTCCCCCACCACACACCGATAGTCAAGCGCTGCAGGTAGGTATCCATGCCACAGAGACAAACTGCACATGTCCCATCTCACGTTCCAGTAGGCCAGCCACTCTATATCTTTGACGTGGGCACACACAAATTTGATGGCACTCTTTATCGACCGCGCGCGCACACACACACACACACACACATCACCCCTCTCTTCGATTCTATGGACACCTCAAGCCGATGATACCTCCACTCTCTTCTCGTGGATCGCCCCCTCTATATATATGTTATATCCAGTACTATATTTCACACACATTGCATATGTTAAAATTTTTTATTGACCCCCCCCCCAAAACTCTAAACAACCCACACACTATATCTCTCTAGGTTTGTATCTCTCTCACACAACCCCATGTAGGTGGTGTACGTATACAAGAAGAGAATAGGTGCACCATGCACGTACTCACGCTTCGTGCCCAGCCACACCCGCGTGGGTACACGATGGAGCTCATTTCTCCGCAGAAGCTGAATTTGTTTTTGAAACATCAACTGGACAGAGACTCGAAAACTTATTTGCCCATTAGTGACTTGTTAGGGCGGTGGATTTTAGTTTGTATGATAATGCTGCATCCACCTAAAGTAACGAAAGTTCTTGCGTAAACTTCCTAGCAATTCCCTCTTCGTAGGTGCAGCATTACTCCTAACATTTGTAATATCAGTTTGAAACTTGTAATATTGTCGTGTCCTATTCCTGCGTTTTCAAAATCCTGCGAATCAAACAGGTCCTGAGTTGGTGATAATGTTGTGCCTCCCATCTTTCACCAATAGCCATCGGATCTAGATCTGACGCATACAAACCAAGCTTCTCCATTTTTGCAAAAAGATGCCTGCACTTGTTCCCTGTTTACAAACAACTCCTTGTCTCTCACAATCAGCCTCATCTCCTCCCCACCACATCTAGGAGTAGAAGGCCATGGAAAAATCTGGCACGATGGCCGCTGCCGGAGCCATCCACCCCCAATCTTGGTGTTCCGTGCAATGCACGGGCATCTACGCACGAGAAATTATGTCGAACAGGGCTAGTTGTAAGCAGGCTAGCTCTACAGCCATGATTATAGTATTACTACAGACGGTGAGGCTGACTATGGTATGCCAAACACGGCGCCTATACTCAGGTGTCATCTTCGGCGCAGGGTCTTGTCACTTCACTGTGAGGAGCAGCATGTAATAATTTGACCAACAGGTAGTACAGTGCTACTACTCCTACTACTACATTGGTAGTACTACTACTAGTACTAGTAGCACCACCGTCTGGATTTAGGAGTACTACCACGTCCATCTGGATTTTAGTATTTGACTAGCAATATCTAGTAATGCATGTCACCAAAAATGTACTACTCCCTCTGTAAATAAATACATGGTGTTTTATTCCTATCGGCGAGAGAACTTAATGTTTTTTTGCTACTCCTAACCAGAGTACTAATAGGATTACATGCGATGAACTAAACACTGCATGTCATGTTTGGTAGTCTCAAGTCATTGAAAGCATGCACGGCCCACATCTCTCATTGGTTGATATGTCATGAAATAAGAAACAAGGAGGGAGTTAATGCACCATGCCTAAGTATTTTGGGATTATTTGGTTTTCGTAAGATGACTTACACAACATTTTTGTTTACATGCATTAACATTTTATTAGTTAAATCAAAGGTCAAAACTTGGTGCAAAATGCAAAGGTGACCAATAAACCAGTAAACATCAAACTTCTCTCGTTTGGCCGCAACTAGAGGTCCGGTGAGATGACTATACTGCACCAACACGGAGGGGGACGCAGCTTCATTGACTTACGTCAACTGCCTTTGGGTGAATGACACGTGGCCCCAGGGGGTGGCTGGCCCACCTATCATACAGCCAAAGGCAGGTGCAGTAGAGGGTCGAGGAGTAGTACGGAATCCTACGCACCTACGCACGCTAACCAAGGGCCGAGTGATCACTCGAATCGCAAGATCAGTTGACTAGAAGCTACGCTAGACCCATGGAGGCGATGAGCGTGAGCATCAACCGGCTGTGCCAGATGGTCCACGACGCCGGCCTGCGGCCCGGCACCGAGGAATGTCTCCAGGTAGTATTGCTTGAGGCCGCCAGGGCGAGGGGCCGCTTGGACGACACTTTGTCTCCTTGTTCGACGAGGTTCTCGTCGGTTTCCTTGACAAGTTCACCGTCGTCAAGAAGATTGCGGACGACTTTGACATAAGCCTCCAGCCGACGCGCCCAGGCTCTGCGATGCCCGCCGCCCTCAATGGCCACTATGGTAACAACCTCTTCGATGCACTGGTGGCCCTGCGACTGCCCGAAGTCGCGCCGGAGAATGTCCACCTCGAGGTCGGGCTCGCCGCGTAGCGCCTGGCGCAGCAAGACACCATCGACATAATCACCCACGTCTACGCGCAAATCATCCACAAGGACTACTACATGCAAGAGGAGGACGATAGGATGTTGGCCTTCCTGGAGCGCAGGGCAACCTTGGACGGCACTGTTCAGAAGCACGTCGAGCTCGCCGTCAACGCTGCTGCTCCTCACACGTCGGTTGGTGACCCGGCTCACTAGGGCGTGAGGATGTCGTTGAATGTTGATGGATCCGTATGTATTTTTATCTTTCCGTCAAATCCATGTAGTAGTATATGATACTACAGTAATTATCTTACCTTTCGCATCAACTTCATAATTTTCGTACGTACTCCATGCATGAACGGCGCCAGAACCAAACTTCTCATTACTCTAGGAAAAATCGTTATTTTCTATCTATCGGTCGCGCCATGGAGCAGAACCAAATTTTACAAGTTACGAGTTCAAAAGGAAAAGCCTACCGTGTTCGCGTCGCACCCCCAGACGGTTGGTCCGGCACGCCGCTCAAGCGGGAATGCGTGCGCTGTTGCATTTTCACTTACAAGTGGGACCGCAGTTGAGCAAACCAACTATCGGCAAACCCCCACCCCGCCCACCGCGTGATTGCTGAGAAAACAGGAGGGAGAAGAGATGGATGTAGCATGGACTCCAAGAAAATTGGTGTCGGATGGGACTCGTGTGGGTGGCGTGTGCCGTACTGCTAGACGTGAATGCTAGTAATGGCCCATGCCACCCCACTATATCGAGCCTATATCGAGGTACGTAGAACAAATTTCCTGCAGTCCATGCTCAGCCCTCCTCTATCTCTCTTCTCAGCCAGCCAACGGACGCGCGGAGCCCATCGTCTGTTTGCTCACATGCGGCCCCACATGTCAGTGAAAACGCAAGAGGACCCACTGAACCTGCACATCTTTCACCTCGACGTGCTGGTGATGAAAAACAAATCCAATAAAGATCTTCGGTGGCCGCTTTTGGAGTTACTCAAGAGTAGTAAGCTTTTATTTACAGTTTAACCCAAGATGCACATCTCGTGGCTTCAACTACCACTCTATTTTCTTTCATGACATGACCTAGATGCTGGATGTCCCACGTGTCGGCAAAAGGAGGAAGAACCCGATGAAATCTTCGGTTCTGCTCTCGGATTAGACTAGTTGTGCTAACTTAAAATTTTTATTGTGTACTCCCTCCGTTCCAAAATACTTGACTTCCATTTGTCCAAAAATGGATGTACCTATATACTAAGACATGTCTAGATACATATATATTTTGACAAATAGAAGGCATGTATTGTGCAACGGAGGGAGTAGAATGGATGCAAGTTTTTGTATTGGGAAGAAGAGTACATCCATATATTGATAGAGCGCAATTTAGTAGATGTTCTATCACTTTTAGCTAGCACAGAGGCTAGAGATGAGATTACTGCACTTGTTGATACTCCTACTAGAATAGAGGCTAGACGTGAGCCTAGATGCGAGGAAGCAACGTCTACTTCTTTACAATCGAAGAAGAAAGAAGCACGCAAGATCAAGCCTCCGCAGATCAACAATGAATGCATCGAGAAGGCACTAATACAACTTACAGGAGTAGTAAAATGTATTCTTGTGGTTCTTGTTTTCTTTGGTCTTGCTTTTCTAGTCAAAATTATCGTTGGAGTTCATGCAAAACGGAGGAGCGTTTGGGGTCGTGCGTTGGAGTTGGCCTTACAAGTGGGACCGCAGTTAAGGAAACCGACTATCGGCAAACCCCCACCCCGCCCGCCGCACGATGGCTGAAGTTAGAGAAACGACAAGGTTGAAGAGATTGCTCTAGCACGGACTCCAAGAAATAATATGGTGTCAGATGGATGTCGTGGTGGTAGCGTGTGTCGTACTCCTAGACATGAATGCTTGTTCTGGCCCATTCCACCCTACTACTCCTACTACTTACTCCTACTAGTATATAGTATACTAGTATCGAGGATTCGAGGTGCTGGTTACGTACAACAAGCACATTAACATATGGCTACAGTAAAAACACCCGCCCAACGCGCGAAGCATGTGAAGCTGGTACAAATTTAGAGAAGTGACTCGAAAGCCATTCATAAATTTAGTAAGTTTATCATAGGCATATCATTTTATTACATACAACAGGTCATCAACCCACATCGACAACGAGGATACATTATAAATACTAAAGTTTTCACCACACAACAAATAACAAGCCATGAAATGAACTTCAACTCAACCATTCTGCGGCGTTGGAAACGCTTGCTTTGAACCACAAGTGATTCTCTGGGATGGGCCATCCGTTGTCGATCTGGAGACCAACGCAGGACCAATCATCTAGGCTGAAGTGGCCTACTATATCAGTACCAGGGTAGGGAACCACCCAAATGTCCGAGGTATAGACACAGTTGCTTCTCATAAATGTGTCAACAGGAGTTGGATCGCCTTTCACCATCATCGGATAGTTTTGTCCAAGGAAGAGCGAGTTTTATCCAAGACTATCAATTATGTGCCAGGGAGAAGGAGTTGGCGCTAGCACACTAGTATCCATCCCGAATACCATGCAACGGGTGTTGGAATAGGTCTGGAGAGTGCGACCATGGGAGACACCTGCTTCCTTAGCAGTAACATCATCAGTGGGCTGTATACACACAAGAAGAGGTGATCAATCGGAATTAGTTGCCAGGCGCCATAGAGTATATGGGCGCTGCTCGTGATCATCACCATCGGCATCTCCCCCTTGGTTATAAAATTTTTCAAGTATAGGTGGTGGGATGTTCACATGACCTTGGAAACACAACAAGAAGGTTAATTAGTAAAGGGAAACTTGCTAACCCACATGCATGTGGATGAAACAATTATAATTACGGTGGAAGACAAACGTACCGAAACTACTAGGATGCCATGCAAAAACAGTGCCACGAGTGGTGGCAGCAAACACAAGGCCCTCGTATTGAATTGCATCACAGTACTCATCCGTGTACAGAAACAGATTTTTGAGCAATACCCATCGAGTCGAACCCCGAAGGACGGCAACAAGCTTGTCGAAGATAACAACAGCTTGATAGTTGTTGTAATTCCAAGAGCGGTTGGGAACTCGACAAATTGGTATCTTCCATAGAAGACAGTCACCATGATCATATTTGAATGTGCGTACATTACCCGTGTGCTCAACCTCTGGGCAGTGTGCTAAGATTTTTGGAAGTGGAACCCGGTGACGAGTGTAAACATTCACAAGTTCCCACTCGAAGTTGGACCCAATGTAAACAACCCAATCTCCATTTGCGCCCACCCAAGCCTTGCCCTCAAGCGATGGCATCTTAACATCATAAGTATCATTATCAAGCGGCATCAACTGGCACAGGGCGAGGCCTCCGTCGTGCCAGTGCCAGTCATCAGGGTCATGGCGAAGAAGATAGGGGAGATCAAACCGCTCCTTGACTCTTGGGTTCTTTGTAATGATGTTATTAGTTGAGTCAAGAACGGGCTTGAACGAACCTGCCATGCTAGCCGAGGTGATGACGTCGCACCGATCAATGAGTTCCTCCACCACGTCATCTTTCAGATCGGGGCAAGAATAACGGGGTTGTTTCCGGCCTATTCCCTTCATGGAGAAGACGATCGAATAATGGCAGAAGAAAGGGTGAATGGCTGAAGGAAAATGGAGGAGGGAGAGGAAGAGCATGCGACATTAGTTCCAAATCGAGAGGGAAAGGCGAAGAGTCGATGGACGGTTGCGAGTTTGCCACGGTTCATGAAGAGGCGCCCCGGCCTACACGCCCATTCGGAAATACTCCTACTACTCGCCGTCGTCTCACTGGTATGTTGGAACGGGACCACATGTCAACGAAACATGGTGTGTAATTTTTCGTACAAAATGCAATCTGGCCGCGTTGGCCTGAGGTGCCGCATTAGTTATCGACCTTTATTTTTTTAATGGCGTGCCAATCAGTTTTGAAGCACGACTAACTGGTACTGTACGTAGAGAGGATGACAGTAGGGACCCGCCAAGGTCATGGCAGTACGCAAGCAAGTGCCTCCTTATTTCAAGCCAATAAAAAATGGCTCCTCCTAGTGGATTTCTAACATCTGGGTCCCATGCCATTGTCAACATAGTCAATAAACGAGAGAATTGCACAACGAGCGGCTGACACCAGGGACCCAGCAGCTCGCCCAGTTATTTTTGTTTCGGGTTAATTTGATAAATGCCACTCCAAATCTGGTGTATCCGAGAAATGCCACTGCAATTTCCAAACTTTGAAAAATGCCATTTCATGCCATTTCTAGTGGCATTTTCAAAGTCTGGAGTGGCATTTTTCAAAGTATGGAGTGGCGTTTTTCAAAGTTTACAAACTGCAATGGCGTTTTTCAAAGTTTGCAAAAATTGCAGTGGCATTTTTCAAAGTTTGGAAATTGCAGTGGCATTTTTATGAATCGCCATAATTGGAGTGGCATTTATCTAATTTGTTTTTGAGACGGAAGCAGGGTGTCAACTGGGCTGTGCGGGACACTCTGGCCTATCTAGACAGCCTTTTCTTTTATGTTTACCACAGACCAGCCCAGTAGTTTTTTTTCTTTCTGAAAATGGCTAGCTCAGTTCTTTTGTGATTTGTCAAGTAAGTCGCTTTATCAGGCCTGTTGGGCTGCAAATCTTTCAAGACGAGGAGAGCTTCATTGGGCTGGCCGAGAAAATGGCCTATCAGTAATGAGAAATGGGCTATACATTTTTAAAACACATCAAACCGGCAATTATTTTCAAATATCTTTTTTTTCATTTTGAGATTTTAAATTGCATTGATTTTTATGCGTGGACAATTTATTGGATTTTATATTGATATGCATTTATTTTTAAAATCAGTCTGAATGTGACTCAAAATTTTGGGATTAAAAACAGTTCAGACTGCACCGACATATGCAAAATTTCGTATAATTTTTTAACCGTGGCCACAATATGGGTTGTAATGCTAACATAAAGAATATGGGCTCCAAAAAAACCCGTAAGAATTAGCAAATGGGCTGTAAATTATTTGAAATAATGGCAGATGGGTTGTATGCTGTTTTCCACAGATTTGAGGCTCTCCACAGATGGCATGTATACTGTTGGATGTCAATCTAATGGCCGTCATGCTTCTTCAATCTCTGCTCTTCCTGGTCCAGCCGCTCAAACAAGCGCCGGTGGGACTGCCTGCTCCCTCATCCCCGTGGCCGGCTGTGTTGCCACGCAGGCCTCACCGCCCCACCGTACCCCATCGCTGGCCTAGCCATCCCTCTACTCACCCACACCTGCTGTTATTCTCTGGCAACGGCAGACGAACCAGTAAACCCTCGTACAGTCGTACTCCCCTCCGCGTGGGAAACAAAAACAAGGGCCGAGTCTTCCCTGCCTCTGTGTCGTTCCCTTCCTAGGCCTCGCCGTCGTCCACCGCCCTGGTGCTCTCGGCGTGGCGTGGTCAGTGTGGTCAACGACCGACATGCATCTGAAGTGGACTGTACATGGAGAGGCTGACAGCTGGGTCCACGTCCGCACGCAAGGAAATGCCTCCTTATTACGCGCAAAATAATGGTTTCCTCCACCTGACATCTGGGACCCACCGAAACGGCCTATGTATTTCGTGAAAAAAACGTTACCGCCACTGACAGCTCGGACCCACCATCTATATCTTCGCACGCAAGGAAGTGCCTCCTTATTATGCACAAAAAAATGAATACTCCCCCTGCTAGCTGGGACCCAATATAGTGGGCCTACTAAGTTGATGGGGACGAGGGGATTTGTGAACTTAGTCAATATGCACGATTCTAGCTCGACTGATCGTACAATGTCCATCCAACGGTCCTAGTGCTTCTTCAGCCTCTAGTCTTCTTGCTCCAGCCGCCCAAAGCAGCGCCGGTCGTGCCGCCTGCTCCTGCCTCCCGTGGTCGGTTCTGCTGCCGCGGAGGCCTCACCGCCCCCATACTACTCCCACCGCTGGCCAGGCCATCCCTCCACTCCACTCACCCACACCCCCTGTTATTCTGCGGCGACGGCAGCGCAGCCGAACAAGTGAACCATCGTACTCCTCTCCGCGTGGGCATCCACTACCGCGTCTTCCCCTGCTCCGTGTCGTCCCCTTCCTAGGCCTCGTCGTCGTCCACCGTCGTGGTGCTGTCGGCGCGGCGTGGTCAATGTGGTCAATGACTGAATTCCATCGGAAGAATACTGTACGTGGAGAGGCTGACAGCTGGGTCCACGGCAGCCGCAAGGAAGTGCCTCCTTATTACGTGGAAAATACTTATTCCTCCACCTGACAGCAGGGACCCACCGGACGCCCACCAGTATATCGCAAAAAAAACGTTTGCCCCTGACTGCTGGGACCCACCCGATGGGCCACCGTATTTCGCAAAAAAAATGTTCCCCCAGCTGTCAGCTCGGACCCACCGGAAGTGCCTCCTTATTGCGCACAAAAAAAATGAATACCCCCCTGCTAGCTGGGATCCACCTTGGTGGGAGGCTGACTTGTGGGCCTACTAAGTTGACGGGGACGGAGGGCTTTGTCAACTTAGTCCATATGCACAATTCTAGCTCCAATGACCGTACGATGTCCATCCAACGGCCGTAGTGCTTCTTCAACCTCTGGTCTTCTTGCTCCAGCCGCCCAAACCAGCGCTGGTTGTGCCTCGTGCTCCTGCCTCCCGTGGCCGGCTGCGATGCGGCGGAGGCCTCACCGCCCCCTACTACTGTTGGGGATCGTAGCAGAAATTTAAAATTTTCTACGCATCACCAAGATCAATCTATGGAGTAATCTAGCAACAAGGGGAAGGCGAGTGCATCTACATACCCTAGTAGATCGCTAAGCGGAAGCGTTGCAAGAACGCGGATGAAGGAGTCGTACTCGCAGCGATTCTGATCGCGGTTGATTCCGATCTAAGCGCCGAACAACGGCGCCTCCGCGTTCAACACACGTGCAGCCCGGTGACGTCTCCCACGCCTTGATCCAACAAGGGGAGAAGGAGAGGTTGGGGAAGACTCCTTCCAGCAGCAGCACGACGGCGTGGTGGTGGTTGAGGAGCGCGGAACTCCAGCAGGGCTTCGCCAAGCACTACGAGAGACGAGGAGGGAGAGAGGTAGGGCTGCGCCAAGAGGGAGATGATCTCGTCTCTCTTGCAGCCCCCAATACCTCAAGTATATATAAGGGAAGGGGAGGGGCTGCGCCCCCATCTAGGGTTCCCTCCCTAGGGGTGGCGGCAGCCCCAAAACCCATCTAGGGCGGCGGCCAAGGGGGGAGAGAGGGGGGCGCACCTAGGGTGGGCCTTAAGGCCCATCTGGACCTAGGGTTTGCCCCCTCCCACTCTCCCTTGTGCCTTGTACCTTTGTGCGGGCGCACCAGCACACCTAGGCCTGGTCCCCTCCTACACTTGGCCCACACAGCCTTCTAGGGCTGGTGGCCCCACCTAGTGGACCCCCGGGACCCTCCCGGTGGTCCTGGTACGTTACCGATAGCACCCGAAACCTTTCCAGTGACCAAAACAGGACTTCCCATATATAAATCTTTACCTCCGGACCATTCTGGAACTCCTCTTGACGTCCGGGATCTCATCCGGGATCCCAAACAACATTCGGTAACCACATACATACTTTCCCTATAACCCTAGATTCATCGAAGCTGAAGTGTGTAGACCCTATGGGCTCGGGAGTCATGCAGACATGGCCGAGACAACTCTGCGGTCAATAACCAACAGCGGGATCTGGATACCCATGTTGGTTCCCACATGCTCCATGATGATCTCATCGGATGAACCACGATGTCAAGGATTCAATCAATCTCGTATACAATTCCCTTTGTCTATCGGTATGATACTTGCCCGAGATTCGATCGTCGGTATCCCGATACCTTGTTCAATCTCATTACCGGCAAGTCTCTTTACTCGTTCCATAACACATCATCCTGTGGTCAACTCCTTGGTCACATTGTGCACATTATGATGATGTCCTACTGAGTGGGCCCAGAGATACCTGTCCGTTACACGGAGTGACAAATCCCTGTCTCGATTCATGCCAACCCAACAAACACTTTCGGAGATACCCGTAGTGCACCTTTATAGCCACCCAGTTACGTTGTGACGTTTGGCACACCCAAAGCACTCCTACGGTATCTGGGAGTTGCATAATCTCATGGTCTAAGGAAATGATACTTGACATTAGAAAAGCTTTAGCATACGAACTACACGATCTTGTGCTAGGCTTAGGATTGGGTCTTGTCCATCACATCATTCTCCTAATGATGTGATCCTGTTATCAACGACATCCAATGTCCATGGTCAGGAAACCATAACCATCTATTGATCAACGAGCTAGTCAACTAGAGGCTTACTAGGGACATGGTGTTGTCTATGTATCCACACATGTATCTGAGTTTCCTATCAATACAATTCTAGCATGAATAATAAACGAATATCATGAACAATGAAATATAATAATAATAATAACTAATTTATTATTGCCTCTAGGGCATATTTCCAACAGTCTCCCACTTGCACTAGAGTCTATAATCTAGTTCACATGGCCATGTGATTAACACTCACAGGTCACATCGCCATGTGACCAACATCCAAGAGTCTACTAGACTCAATGATCTAGTTCACATCGCTATGTTATAAACACTCAAAGAGTTCTGGGTTTGATCCTGTTATGCTTGTGAGAGAGGTTGTAGTCAACGGGTCTTGCCATATTTAGATCCCTATGTATTTCGCAAAACTTTATGTCATATCGTAGATGCTGCTACCACGTTCCACTTGGAGCTATTCCAAATTGTTGCTCCATTATACGTATCCGGTATCTCTACTCAGAGCTATCCAGATAGGTGTTAAGCTTGCATCGACGTAACTCTTTACGTCGAACTCTTTATCACCTCCATAACCGAGAAACATTTCCTTATTCCTCTAAGGATAATTTTGACCGCTATCTGGTGATCCACTCCTAGATCACCTTTGTACCCTCTTGCCAAACATGTGGCAAGGCGCACATCTGGTGCGGTACTCAGCATGGCATACCGTATAGAGCCTATGAAAAAAGCATAGGGGACGACCTTCGTCCTTCCTCTTTCTTCTGCCGTGGTCAATCTTCGAGTCTTACTCAACTTCACACCTTACAACTCAGGTAAAAACCCCTTCTTTGACTGATCTATTTTGAACTCCTTCAAAAACATGTCAAGGTGTGGGTTCTTTGAAAGTTTCATCAGGTGTTTTGATCTATCTCTATAGATCTTGATGCCCAATATGTAAGCAGCTTTATCCAGGTCTTCCTTTGAAAATCACTCTTCAAACAACCGTTTATGCTTTCCAGAAATTCTACATCATTTCAAATCAACAATATGTCATCCACATATACTTATCAGAAATGTTGTAGTGCTCCCACTCATTTTCTTGTAAATACAAGTTTCTAGCAAATATTGTATAAACCTAAAAGCTTTGATCACTCCATCAAAGCATATATTCCGACTCCGAGATGCTTGCTCTAGTCCATAGAAGGATTGCTGGAGCCAGCATACCTTTTAGAATCCTTAGGATCGACAAAACCTTTTATTGTATCACATACAACCTTTTCTTATGAAAACTGGTAAGAGAACTCGTTTGACATCCATCTGTCAGATTTCATAATCGAAAAATACAGCTAATGCTAACATGATTCCGACGGACTTAAGCATCGCTACGGGTGAGAAATTCTCATCGTAGTCAACTCCTTGAACTTGTGAAAAGACTCTTTCCCACAAGTCGAGCTTCATAGACGGCAACACTACCACCCACGTCCGTCTTCTTCTTAAAGATCCATTTATCTCAATGGATTGCCAATCATCGGGCAAGTCCACCAAAGTCCATACTTTGTTCTGATACATGGATCCTATCTCGGATTTCATGGCTTCTAACCATTTGTCGGAATACGGGCCCACCGTCGCTTCTCCATAGCTCATAGGTTCATTGTTGTCCAACAACATGATATCTATGACAGGATTACCGTACCACTCAGGAGTAGTACATATCCTTGTCGACCTACGAGGTTCGATAGCAACTTGATCCGAAGCTTCATGATCACTATCATTAACTTCCTATTCAACAGACGTAGGCGCCACAGAAAACATCTTTCTGTGTTGCATCACTCTCTGGTTGAAGTAAAGGTTCGACAACCTCATCAAGTTCTCTCTTCCTCCCACTCAATTCTTTCGAGAGAAATTCCTTCTCGAGAAAGGACCCGTTCTTAGCGACAAACAATTTGCCCTCGGATCTGAGAGAGAAGGTATACCCAACTGTCACCTTTGGGTATCCTATGAAGATGTGTTTGTCTGCTTTCGTGTTCGAGCTTCTCCGGCTGAAGCCTTAAGTATCGCAGCCCCAAACATTAAGAAACGACAACTTTGGTTTCTCGCCAAACCAATGTTCATACGACGTCGTCTCAACGGACTTATATGGTGTCCTATCTAAAGTGAATGCAGCTGTCTCTAATGCATAACCTGAAAATAATAGCGGTAGATTGGTAAGCGACATCATAGATCGCACCATATCTCATAAGGTTCGTTTATGACGTCCGGACACACCATTACGCTGTGGTGTTCCAGGTGGCTTCAACTGCGAAACAATTCCACAATGTCTTAAGTGATTGCCAAACTCATAACTCAAAAAAATCCCCTTTTGATCAAATCGTAGGAACATGATCTTCTTGTTATGATGATTCTTAACTTCACTTTGAAATCGCTTGAACTTTTCAAACATTTCAGACTTGTGCTTCATTAAGTAAATATACCTATATCTACCCAAATCGTCAGTGAAGATGAGAAAATAGCGATATCCACCGCACGCTTCAATTCTCATTGGATCACACGCATCAGCATGTATGATTTCCAACAAGTCGCTTGCCCGTTTCATTGTACCTGAAAACCGGGTCTTAGTCATCCTGCCCATGAGGCATGGCTCGCATGTGTCAAGTGATTCAGAATCAAGTGACTCCAAACATCCATCGACATGGAGTTTCTTCATGCATCTTATGCCAATATGACCCAAGCGGCAGTGCCACAAGAAAGTGGTACTATCATTATTAACTCTACATCTTTTGGCGTGAACATGCGTATTACCACGACCGAGATTCAATGAACCATTCACATAGGGTGCATGACCATGAAAGGTATTATTCATGTAAACAGAATAACCATTATTCTCTAACTTAAATGAATAACCCTATTGCAATGAACATGATCTAATCATATTCATGCTCAACGTAGACACCTGATAACATTTATCTAGGTTCAATACTAATCCCAAAGGCAGATGGAGCGTGTGATGGTGATCTCATCAACTTTGGAAACACTTCCAACACACATCGTCACCTCGCCCTTAGCCAGTCTCCGTTTAGTCTGTAGCTTTTGCTTCAAGTCACAAATAATAGCAACTGAACCGGTATCCAATACCCAGGTGCTACCAGGAGTACTAGTGAGGTAGACATTAATAACACGTATATACTTTGTTGAAGTTGCCAGCCTTCTTATCTACCATGCATTTGGGGTAATTCCGCTACCAGTGACCGTTCCCCTTACAATAGAAGCACTTAGTCTCGTGTTTGGGTTCAACCTTGGGTTCCTTCACTGGAGCGGCAACTGGTTTGCCATCCATGAAGTTTCCCTTCTAGCCCTTGCCCTTCTTGAAACCAGTGGTCTTGTTAAACCATCAACACTTGATGCTCCTTCTTGATTTCTACCTTTTGCGGTCTTAAGCACCGCGAACAGCTCCGGGATCAACTCCATCCCTTGCATGTCATAGTTCATCACGAAGATCTAGTAGCTTAGTGATAGTGGCTAGAGAACTCTATCAATCACTATCTTATCTGGAAGTTTAACTCCCACTTCATTTAAGTGATTTTAGCACCCAGACATTCTGAGCACATGCTCACTAGCTGAGCTATTCTCCTCCATCTTGTTGGCAAAAGAACTTGTTAGAGGTCTCATACCTCTCCACACGGGCATGAGCATGAAATCCCAATTTTAGCTCTTGGAACATCTCATATGTCTTATGGCATTCAAAACGTCATTGGAATCCCAATTCTAAGCCATAAAGTATGGTGCACTAAACTATCAAGTAGTCATTAGGATGTGTCTGTCAGGTGTTCACAACATCCACAGACGACGTTGTAGGGGTTTGCACATCGAGCGGTGCATCAAAGACGTAAGCCTTCTGTGCAGCAGTGAGGACACTCCTCGGACTACGGACCCAGTCCGCATCATTGCTTACAGTA
Source organism: Triticum dicoccoides (assembly GCF_002162155.2). Classification (NCBI taxonomy): domain Eukaryota; kingdom Viridiplantae; phylum Streptophyta; class Magnoliopsida; order Poales; family Poaceae; genus Triticum; species Triticum dicoccoides. The sequence goes on along the minus strand of NC_041392.1, from coordinate 115,531,277 downwards.
TCTTTCAACTTGGTCTTTCTCTAGGAACGTATTGAAACTGGGATCTACAACGTGAGCTATCTACAACATATTTGCAAAGATAATTTAGACTATGTTCATGATAATTAAGTTCATCTAATCAAATTATTTAATGAACTCCCACTCAGATAGACATCCCTCTAGTCATCTAAGTGAAACATGATCCGAATCGACTAGGCCGTGTCCGATCATCACGTGAGACGGACTAGTCATCAACGGTGAACATCTCATGTTGATCGTATCTTCTATACGACTCATGTTCGACCTTTTGGTCTTCCGTGTTCCGAGGCCATGTCTGTACATGCTAGGCTCGTCAAGTCAACCTAAGTGTTTCACATGTGTCCCGAGGCCATGTCTGTACATGCTAGGCTCGTCAACACCCGTTGTATTCGAATGTTAGAATCTATCACACCTGATCATCACGTGGTGCTTCGAAACAACGAACCTTCGCAACAGTGCACAGTTAGGGGGAACACTTTTCTTGAAATTTTAGTGAGGGATCATCTTATTTAAGCTACCGTCGTTCTAAGCAAATAAGATGTAAAACATGATAAACATCACATGCAATCAAATAGTGACATGATATGGACAATATCATTTTGCTCCTTTTGATCTCCATCTTTGGGGCTCCATGATCATCGTTGTCACCGGCATGACACCATGATCTCCATCATTGTGTCTTCTTGAAGTTGTCTCGTCATCTATTACTTCTACTACTATGGCTAACGCTTTAGCAATAAAGTAAAGTAATTACATGACGTTTATGTTGACACGCAGGTCATAAATAAATTAAGACAACTCCTATGGCTCCTGCCGGTTGTCATACTCATCGGCATGCAAGTCGTGATTCCTATTACAAGAACATGATCAATCTCATACATCACATATATCATTCATCACATCCTTTTGGCCATATCACATCACAAGGCATATGCTGCAAAAAACAAGTTAGACATCCTCTAATTGTTGTTGCAAGTTTTTACGTGGCTGCTATAGGTTTCTAGCAAGAACGTTTCTTACCTACGCGAAAACCACAACGTGATATGCCAATTTCTATTTACCCTTCATAAGGACCCTTTTCATCGAATCCGATCCGACTAAAGTGGGAGAGACAGTCGGTGGAACCAGTCTCACATAAGCGTACGTGTAAGGTCGGTCCGGGCTGCTTCATCCCACGATGCCGCCGAATCAAGATAAGACTAGTAACAGCAAGTAAATTGACAATATCGACGCCCACAACTGCTTTGTGTTCTACTCGTGCATAGAAACTACGCATAGTCCTAGCTCATGATGCCACTGTTGGGGATCGTAGCAGAAATTTAAAATTTTCTACGCATCACCAAGATCAATCTATTGGGTAATCTAGCAATGAGGGGAAGGAGAGTGCATCTACATACCCAAGTAGATCGCTAAGCGGAAGCGTTGCAAGAACACGGATGAAGGAGTCGTACTCGCAGCGATTCTGATCGCGGTTGATTCTGATATAAGCGCCGAACAACGGCGCCTCTGTGTTCAACACACGTGCAGCCCGATGACGTCTCCCACGCCTTGATCCAATAAGGGGAGAAGGAGAGGTTGGGGAAGACTCCTTCCAGCAGCAGCACGATGGCGTGGTGGTGGTGGAGGAGCGCGGACTCCAGCAGGGCTTCGCCAAGCACTACGAGAGACGAGGAGGGAGAGAGGTAGGGCTGCGCCAAGAGGAAGATGATCTCGTCTCTCTTGCAGCCCCCAATACCTCAAGTATATATAGGGGAAGGGGAGGGGCTGCACCCCCATCTAGGGTTCCCTCCTTAGGGGTGGCGGCAGCCCCAAAACCCATCTAGGGTGGCGGCCAAGGGGGGAGAGAGGGGGGCGCACCTAGGGTGGGCCTTAAGGCCCATCTGAACCTAGGGTTTGCCCCCTCCCACTCTCCCTTGTGCCTTGTGCCTTGGTGGGGGGCGCACCAGCCCACCTGGGGCTGGTCCCCTCCCACACTTGGCCCACACAGCCTTCTAGGGCTGGTGGCCCCACCTGGTGGACCCCCCGGGACCCTCCCGGTGGTCCCGGTACGTTACCGATAGCACCCAAAACCTTTCTAGTGACCAAAACGGGACTTCCCATATATAAATCTTTACCTCCAGACCATTCCGGAACTCCTCATGACGTCCGGGATCACATCTGGGACTCCAAACAACATTCAGTAACCGCGTACATACTTTCCCTATAACCCTAGCGTCATCGAAGCTTAAGTGTGTAGACCCTACGGGCTCGGGAGTCATGCAGACATGGCCGAGACAACTCTCCGGTCAATAACCAACAGCGGGATCTAGATACCCATGTTGGTTCCCACATGCTCCACGATGATCTCATCGGATGAACCACGATGTCAAGGATTCAATCAATCCCGTATACAATTCCCTTTGTCTATCGGTACGATACTTGCCCGAGATTCGATCGTCGGTATCCCGATACCTTGTTCAATCTCATTACTGGCAAGTCTCTTTACTCGTTCCGTAACACATCATCCCGTGATCAACTCCTTGGTCACATTGTGCACATTATGATGATGTCCTACCGAGTGGGCCCAGAGATACCTCTCCGTTACACGGAGTGACAAATCCCAGTCTCGATTTGTGCCAACCCAACAGACACTTTCGGAGATACCCGTAGTGCACCTTTATAGCCACCCAGTTACGTTGTGACGTTTGGCACACCCAAAGCACTCCCACGGTATCTGGGAGTTGCACAATCTCATGGTCTAAGGAAATGATACTTGACATTAGAAAAGCTTTAGCATACGAACTACACGATCTTGTGCTAGGCTTAGCATTGGGTCTTGTCCATCACATCATTCTCCTAATGATGTGATCCCGTTATCAACGACATCCAATGTCCATGATCAGGAAATCGTAACCATCTATTGATCAACGAGCTAGTCAACTAGAGGCTTACTAGGGACATGGTGTTGTCTATGTATCCACACATGTATCTGAGTTTCCTATCAATACAATTCTAGCATGGATAATAAACGATTATCATGAACAATGAAATATAATAATAATAACTAATTTATTATTGCCTCTAGGGCATATTTCCAACAACTACTCCCACCGTTGGCCAGGCCATCCCTCTACTCACCCACACCCCCTGTTATTCTGTGGCGACGGCAGCCTCACACCGCAGCAAACCAGTGAACCCTCGTACTCCTCTATGCGTGGGCATCCACTGCCATGTCTTCCCTAGCTCCGCGTCGTCCCCTTCCTAGGCCTCACCGTCGTCCACCGCCCTGGTGCTCTGGGCGCGGCGTGGTCAACGTGGTCAAGGAACGGCTTCCATCGGACGTGGACTATACGTGGAGAGGCTGACAGCTGGGTCCACGGCCACAGCAAGGAAGTGCCTTCTTATTACGTGCAAAATAATTATTCCTCCACCTGACAGCAGGGACCCACCGGACGGGCCACCGTATTTCGCCAAAAAACGTTTGCCCCTGACTGCTGGGACCCACCAGCTACATCTTCGCACGCAAGGAAGTGCCTGACAGTCGGGACCCACCTGGTCGAAGCGTACGTAGCGTTGTCATTCTGGTCACGAACGTGTACGTACATATATACTGGTGGATGTAGAGGCGCGCACGTGTCGTAGTATAGGCGCACACATAGCATGTACACGTACGTACAGCGGCCAGGGTGCAAGAAAGAAAATACGGCCACGTATGTGTATATACGGGCGGGGTCTCGAACGCCTACTCACGCATACGTACGGCCAGGGCTCGTGTACATGGCTGGGTCGGAACGGAGAAACAGCGTCGTCGTCGTGTTCATGGGGAGGCAACGGAATGCGTCGTGTTCATGGGGAGGCAACAGAATGCGTCATGTTCATCGGGAGGGCTTGGACGGAACAGGCGATGGAAACGAGGCCTGGCGTACCGCGGAACGGAGGAAACAGCCTTGTGTTCGACCAGCCACATTCGAAACGGGATCCTGTTGATCGGGAGGGGTCTCGCGTACCGCAAAACGGAGGAAACGGACCTCCAACGGTCGAAACGGGGGTCCTGTTCATCGGGAGGGGTGTGGCGTACCGCAAAACGAAGGAAACGGACTTGTGTTGGAGCGCTACGGTCGAAACAGGGGTCCTGTTCATCGGAGGGTTGTGGCGTACCGCAAAACGGGACTCCATGGGATACTGTTCATCTCCACCGTCGACCCCCTCCAGCCTCCACGAGCTACTGTTCATCCACCGTCGACCTCCTCCAGCCTCCACCTACGGCTGTTCATCCACGGGCTCCTGTTCATCCAGCCTCCACTGCGCGCTACTCCATCGGCTACTGTTCAACCAGCCCTCTCCACGGGCTCCTGTTCAACCACCCCTCCACGGGCTACTGTTCATCCTGCCCTCCACCGTCTACTGTTCATCCTGCCCTCCAGGGGGTGGTCCTATTCATCCAGCCCTCCACGGGGTCCTGTTCATCCAGCCCCAACCGACTCGATCGATCGGGGTCTTGTTCATCCAGAGGCAACACC
>NC_041392.1:115454723-115526420 GCF_002162155.2 Triticum dicoccoides | reverse complement strand
GGCTTCAGTTAGCAGCAGTAGCGAAGGAATCGCTCGATCGGGTTCAATTAACAGCCATCGATCGATCACTCAGGTTATTAACACGTAGCCTGCAGTGCAATCGCTCGGGTTCAGTTAGAGCCCAACGCCTCGCTCGGGTTCAGTTAGAGCCAACTCCTCGCACACACGCACGTATATGTACGAGAGAAACGCGCCTCGCTTGGCCCCCAACCTCCCACCGTAACCGGGAACTCCCCGAAATTTTTCTCGCCCTCGCTTCTACAACGGTTTTTCCGTCAAGGACGGCCCAAAGAATGTCATGCAGCTGCGTCTCCGGCCTGCCCAGGACGAAAAGCCCATTTTCTGTCATGATTTTTTGTCGTAGAAGTAGGAGCCCACCACATCTATGATGATACCGGGTTTTGTCACAATTATCGTCATAGAAGTGTCATATGTATGACACAAAAAAAATTTGTTCGGCCCAAAATGTCATGGATGTGTCTTTTTTTTGTAGTGGGTTCTTGTGTTATGGTTGTGCGTAAGTAGATTCAGGAGCACTTCTTGATCACTTCTAGTTCACGACCGTTGCGCTGCTTCTCTTCTCGCTCTTATTTGCGTATGTTAGCCACCATATATGCTTAGTGCTTGCTGTAGCTCCACCTCATAAACCCTTTCCTACCCATAAGCTTAAATAGTCTTGATCTCGTGGGTGTGAGATTGCTGAGTCCTCGTGACTCACAGATACTTCCAAACAGATGCAGGTGCCGATGATACTAGTGCAGGTGACGCAACCGAGCTCAAGTGCGAGCCCGATGAAGATCTTGATCATAGTCTTGTTTCATTCCGAGTTCATCAGTAGTGGAGCCCAGTCGGGGCAATCAGGGATCTAGCATTAAGGGTTGTCTTTATTTATGTTGGTTCCGTAGTCAGATCTTGATTGTATTCTGGATGATGTAATGCTATATTTATGTATTGTGTGAAGTGGCGATTGTAAGCCAACTCTTTATCCCTTTCTTATTCAGTACATGGGATGTGTAAAGATTACCCCTCTTGTGACATGCCTACTATGCGGTTATGCCTCTAAGTCGTGCTCCGACACGTGGGAGATATAGCCGCATCGTGGGTGTTACAAGTTGGTAATCAGAGCCTTCCCCGACTTAGGAGCCCCCTGCTTGATCGAATCGCTGACGCTGTTGAGTCAAGAACAAAATGTTTTGAGTCTTAGGATTATATATATCGGAGAGTAGGATTCTTTTTACTCCCCAGTCCCTTCGTCGCTCTGGTGAGGCCTCCTGACGTAGAAGTTTCGACTCTTCTCTCCTCAAATTTCACGAAAAAAATTTAGGATCACGCGGGTATCTTGGAATCATTTCGATAGTCTTGTGGCGAGAACATTGTTCTTGGTGCCTCCTGACATTTAGGGGTTGTGGCAGTGTCCCGGGGAGTTGAGCTCCGAGGTGTTGTCGTCACAATTTTATCATTGCAGTTCTGGAATACCTGAGTTCGCCAACATCGAAAATCTCTTTTATGCAGTTGTTGGTGAGATAACCTCGATGCCACCCAGTACTGGGGCGGGAGTTCGGGAGTATTGCCATAACTCGTATAACGGATGCTTTTCGAAGGTTGAGGTAAATGATTTCCGAAGGTTTCTTGGTTATGTGTTGAAGGATGGATATAGCTGGATGTAGGATTTGCTAGTATGGGTGAGATATTATGCTTCCCCTGTATCCCCAACACCTGATTGCATAACCAGAAAGTTTCGGGAGTTTATAAGTGGGAATTCAAGTATATCGTAGGATATCCTTCCAACAGACACATGATACGATATGGGATCTATCATATGTTTGTTTCCAGCTTATTCTGCAAGCCAATCCTTTATTTTGTTTTGAGTTGTGGTATTCGAGTTGCTTCAATGTCAAGTGTTGATTCCATACTTTCCCTAAGTGGTGTGCTCATACTTCTATGTGAATACCAATCCTTCTTGATCATCGAGGTTGTCTTTTCAATTCTTTCCAACCGGTGTTTGTTTCATCCGTCCCCAAGTTGCCTTTGTTTTCCCGCCCACCCACCCCTTTTTATTCAAGGACTCAGATTTCTTAATCAAGTATCCATTTTATTCATGCAAAGTCTCTTCATTCTTTTCCGTTAATGTTTTACCCAGTGTTTCCTCATGAAGATGCTAACGGAGCCTCAAGTTCATCATTATTCGTTCTTTTCCTTCTCCGATGGATTCAATTCAAGCTTTGTCGATCATATCCTTTCCCTCATCTCAAATGCTTTCTCATGTCGGTGCACATCTTAATCATTCACTTCTCGCTATTCAATTGTTCCGGAGTGCCGAAGATATCTCAGAATATTCAAGTTTCCATTCTCAATTCGCTCAAGTTCTTTTGAGGATGTTATCTCATTCAAGCCATTTACTTCAACCGGCGCATTCTCTCTTTTAAATCGATTCAACGGTTGCTTCTTTTGAGTGGGCCCTAACCCACAGGTCTTTTCCCAGGATCTTACCTGACTCTTCTAACCTTTTCGGAGTTACTCTCAAATTCTTTTCCAAGTTTGACATGAGAATGAGTTATCATCAGTCTAATGCCTTCTCCAAGATCTTTCACATTCTTTTCATCATTGGTTCAACCTTTCTAATTTCCATTCCGGAGTGCCTCAACAATTCAAGGTGGTGTTTCTCATCATCATTATCAACATTTGAAGACCGAAGAAGAGTTCCTCTTAAATCCTTACCCGTTCTTCCAAAGATTCATGGTGCTAGCTTTATGCCATCCTCTCATCATTGTTTTCGATTGTGAGAATTCTTTTCAACCATCCGGAACAATTCAGGAGTCTTTTCAGTTTGATTCTCCGGAGCCCATCATCTCATAATTATTCATTCCAGCTTTCAGCTCTCGTTCTCCAAATCATACCGGTGCATCATTCAAGTTTTCTCTTATTAGCTCGTGATCTCTTCGTTCTCATGTATCTAAATTCCCTCAAGTATCAACGTCATTTTCTAATTCTTCTCGGTGTTTCTTTATCTTTTCTTCTTTCATTTTCAATTCTTACGGTGGTCCATTCAAGAGTTCTATTCCTTGTTTATCATATCAATTCATTCGCTCTTTCAAATTCCAAACGGTGGTTTGTTGAAGTATTTTCTCAAGTTTGCGCTATATCTCTCCTTTATCATTTCCAATGAGAATACGTAGTATGCCAAATCCGTTGCTTGTCATCAATCTAAATTGGTGAAGGATAAGCATAATGTAATTCTTATTCTTGTTTCATCGAGTAAATTCAATTCTTAATCCGAAGGTTCATCAAATTCTCGGTTTCAATTGTTTCATCCTTCTTCCCCGGAGTTCCAATCTCTCTAAATTATATCGTCGCAAAGCTCCATCTAAATCATTGCAAGGCTTCACCTTGTGTTTTCAACTTCTCTTTCTTTTTATCATCATTTTCTTACCGGGGTTCTTCATGGAGGCTCTACATCGTGGTTCGTCAAGGATTATTTTCATTCTTCTTTTGTTCTTCAAGTTTTCTCTCGGAGCTAAGATCCGCCAAGCTATACTTCATTTATTCTTCATCGTGCATTCCAAAGTGCACTTCTTCCTACCTTATCTCTTGAGATGGTGTTATGTCATTCTTGTTAATTTCCCTTCATGTTTCACAATTCTCAAATGTCAAGAAGGACATATTCTAAATCCATCATTTTCTCTTCGTTCAAGAGATCTCGTCAACCAATCAATCTCTTCGTTGGAGTATCTTGGTTTAGATTTCACCGAAAGCCTTCCATTGGCAATGTTGCTATTGTGATGCTTATCAACGATCCAATCTTCTCCTTCCTATCCCGGTGAAATAAGCTTCTCGTCTCCTTGTTGATATCAATACAATCTATTGTTTCCGCTAGTGGCAGAATTTTACCTCAAATTTTGAGATGTTTTCCATAAGCCCACAACAAGCTTACTTCTTTCATTGTTGGTTTTTCCAAGAACTCTGTTCCACCCTTCTCCTAAAGATGCTTTTTCAAGCTCATTTGAGGTAGAAGATGTTGTTTTCTCCTCCATTCTTTTGATTCCATTCTTACATTTGTTCCGGAGGTAGTGTGTTGATTTCATCAAGTATCCACTCATCTTGTCAAGTTCATATTCTATGCCTTCCATTTCCAACCGGAGTGTTGTCGTATTTGATCCTTATCGTTCCTTGTACATCTCGTTTCAACCGGAGTGCTTGCATGTACTTCTTGTCCATTGCAACCTTTTTTTCTTATGTCTTTCACCTACAAGGTTCTAGTAATGTTTCTTGTTCCTCTTTTCTAACGGAGTGTTTACAATTTTGTTCAACTCCGTTGTGTTCTTTCTTTCAACTTTTCAACTTCTCAAGGTCCGTGGTTTCACTCGTTTGTCAAAGAAGCAACTTCATTTTACCCCTTCCTCTTCCGTTTCCCTCCGGTGACATCCTAGATCTCAGGACGAGATCCTCTTGTAATGGTGGAGTGTTGTGGTGCCCCAGGACCGGAGCTTCAGATGCCTTCCTTGTTTTCCGAGTTTCATCATGTGATTTGTTTTGCTTGTTACATTGCATCATGTCATCATGCCATCTTTTTCTCAAAGCTAACTAAAACTCACTTAAATAAATGGCATGGATCTTTGGTCCATTCAAACCGAGGGAATTCACATGGTGATTCTCTTTATAACATATCCTCCCAATATTACGGAGCTATAATAAATATTCCATTCTTTTGGAATTAACCATAACACACGTGCAAAATAATTCCCATGCCTATTCCTCTTCGAGTTTGACCTTCAAATCTTGTCCACAATTCTTTATCTCTTTTATCAAGGCTCCTGGAAAAGCCGAACATTTTTGGACCTTCCCATACCTCACTTCCTATTCAGATCATTTGAATTTAAATCAAATGAGTTTGAATTTAATCTTTCAATCTTGGCCATTTATATTTTCGCGGAATGAGCACATTTTTGTGAGTCCGGGGAAATTATCCCCATGCGCAAATCCTTCCCTAACCCTCTCTTTCTTATCCTCTCTCTAATTTCTTTTCTGTTACAGTAAATAAGATGTTTAAGAGAGAGGGAGAGATAGCAGCAGTGCCCCTTGGGCCTCAATGTTCAACCCAGCAGCCTGGGACTCTCTTCCTCGCGCCGGACCAAGGCCAAGGCCCAGCCAGCCTCCGCTGCTTAACCCTAGGCCCAGCCACGCTCGAACCCCTTCTCCATTGATCCCTCTCCTCGATCTCCATCTTCCTCACGCCGCCACCCACAGGAACCGCACGCAGACCGCAAATCCTCTCGCGTCTGCGCCCGATCTCCTGACCCCACTCCGTGCCTCTGCTCCGCGTTGCCTTCCTCTGCCATGTCCTCCCTCTGCCGAGCCCTACCTCATTCTCGTGCCCGCACCCATCGTCCTCGCGCTGCCCTAGAGCTTCACTGCCGCCAAGCGCCACCATCGCGCACGCCTCCCGATCCGGCGTCCTGCTACCTCCTCCGCCTCGATCCGGTGCCGCCGGAGGCCACCCGCGTCACCCAGGCGCCAGCTCCTCCTTCCACCTCGCCTCTCTGCAACCCCCCGCGGATGCCATCTTCCAGCGCCGCCAGATGCCGTCCACGGAACCCATGGCGCCGTCATCTCAAGGCCACGCCGCCGGCGGGATCCTGCGTGCCTCCGCCCGGATCGGCCTGCTCGTCCGTTCCCGCCGCCTCAAGCTTCGCCTGCATCCCCGTTGCTCCTCCTCATGCCTCGTTCTGGCGTAATCCGCGACATCCGATGACCACGACGACCACAGGAGCCAACCTCCGCCATCTTCCTGGTCAAGTTAATGCCAGGGCCGACCCCAAGGTGTTCCTCTACTCCTCTCGCCTCAAGCTCCTGCCGCTGACCACCATGTTCGTCTTCTGTTGCTGCTTCACCGGTGAGCACAGGCCACCGCCGCGTTGCCTTGCCTTCGCCTCCCGGCTTCGTCCGCGTCCCGCTCAACCCTGTGGACGTCAAGTACCTCTACGACGGCCTTGTACGTCTACGACTGTGTACCTCCACTGGTTACGCCAAGATCGACTACGCCGGTTCGCCAAGTACCCCACCGGCAAGACCGACGCCTGAATGATTTCATACTGAAACGACAAGTCCTCTCCGAACCGTATATGACTACCGTCGTAAGAACGAGACCGGCAAGTCCGAAGACCCCAATTACCATGACAACCCCGAAGGAATTTGTATTCGTCAAGTTCACCTTCAAAACGAGTACCTCTACCGTGTGGACGTCAAGTTTCTCGCCGTGACCCCGAACATCTATGGAAACACATCCAAGATAAACATGTACTACTACCGTCGCCGAGATTGCGAGAACCTCTACCGTCGACCCTGGAGCATGTGATTAAAACTATCGTCGAGGACCGATAGTAACACTACTTCCTCTACTTCCCTTGACAAACCCGAACCATCCCGATTGCACGCTTCGAAGGTATAACCGCCGAGACGATGACCCGCGGAATGAATGCATGTTGTGTGATGTATGAGTTGCACCCTATGTTTGCACTGTGTCGAAGTTGTCACTTGCTCGGTCCTCCTCGTTTGCCGCTAACCCGTGGGGACCCGGTTACCGGGATCACCCCACCATCTTTTGCACGCTCCCGCCACACTTCCTTTGCACCAGTATCTGCATGAGCTACCGGAACCGGAATGTTGTCGTGGCACCATTTCTGTTGTCGTTGTCGTGGCACACCTTTCGTTTTCGCCGCGATGACAAAATGCTTCATATCATGCTCTTGTCAACTTTTAATAAAAATTACACAAACTTGAACATGTCATCCGCATCATGTTAACAACATTAACATGTTTAAAATTATTGTTTGCATTAAATTGCTAAATGCACATCAGGATTTACCGGAATTGTTGTTTGATGTTTCCGGCCTCATTTAAAATGCCTAACTGTGTTTTTTTCTCATGTTTCACCTCTTGCTATATTAATCAACATTTAATATTGTTGGATACATAAACAAGATCGAACTAAATAACTTGAATGTGGTGTTCCGTCAATATGTTGCATATTGAGCTCTACTTAATTGTAGTATTGTTTGATGCTCTTTGCCATGCCATGCATATTTAAACCGGACATGCATCATACTTGGTTGTGCATCATGCCATGTTTTTGTGGTGGTTGTTTACTATGTTGTTTGCTCCTTTCCGGTATTGCTTCTTCGGGTTAGTTCCGATAATGTCGCGTTTGTGAGGATCCGTTCGACTACGTCCGTTCGTCTTCTTCATGGACTCGTTCTTCTTCCTTGCGGGATCTCAGGCAAGATGACCATACCCTCGAAATCACTACTATCTTTGCTTGCTAGTTGTTCACTCTATTGCTATGCCACGATACCTACCACTTGCTATATCATGCCTCCCATATTGCCATGTCAAGCCTCTAACCCACCTTTCCTAGCAAACCATTGTTTGGCTATGTTACCGCTTTTGCTCAGCCCCTCTTATAGCATTGCTAGTTGCAGGTGAAGATGAAGTTTGTTCCATGTTGGAACATGGATATGTTGGGATATCACAATATCTCTTATTTTAATTAATGCACCTATATACTTGGTAAAGAGTGGAAGTCTTGGCCTTATGCCTGGTGTTTTGTTCCACTCTTTCCGCCCTAGTTTTCCGTCATACCGGTGTTATGTTCCTTGATTTTGCGTCCTTACGCGGTCGGGTGTTATGGGAACCCCTTGACAGATCACTTTGAATAAAACTCCTCCAGCAAGGCCCAACCTTGGTTTTACCATTTGCCTACCTACCACCATATACCCCTTCCCTTGGGTTCTGCAGACTAAAGGGCCATCTTTATTTTAAGCCCTCCCCCCCCCCCGGGCCAGTGCTCCTCTGAGTGTTGGTATGAACTAGAGTCCTTTGCAGCGTCGCCTCGGGGAAACTCGAGGTTTGGTTTTAGTTGTATGGAGTGCTCATCCGGTGTGCCCTGAGAACGAGATGCATGCGACTCCTATCGGGATTTGTCGGCACATCGGGCGGCTTTGCTGGTCTTGTTTTACCATTGTCGAAATGTCTTGTAATCGGGAGTCCGAATCTGATCGGGTCTTCCCGCTAGAAGGAATATCCTTCGTTGACTGTGAGAGCTTGTGATGGGCTAAGTTGGGACACCCCTGCAGGGTTTGAACTTTCGAAAGCCGTGCCCCTGGTTATGGGCAGATGGGAATTTGTTAATATCCGGTTGTAGAGAACTTGACACTTAACTTAACTAAAATACATCAACCGCGTGTGTAGCCGTGATGGTCTATTTTCGGCGGAGTCCAGGAAGCGAACACGGTTCTTGTGTTATGGTTGTGCGTAAGTAGATTCAGGATCACTTCTTGATCACTTCTAGTTCACGACTGTTGCGTTGCTTCTCTTCTCGCTCTTATTTGTGTATGTTAGCCACCATATATGCTTAGTGCTTGCTGCAGCTCCACCTCATAAACCCTTTCCTACCAATAAGCTTAAATAGTCTTGATCTCGCGGGTGTGAGATTGCTGAGTCCTCGTGACTCACAGATACTTCCAAACAGATGCAGGTGCCAATGATACCAGTGCAGGTGACACAACCGAGCTCAAGTGGGAGCCCGATGAAGATCTTGATCGTAGTCTTGTTTCATTTCCAGTTGATCAGTAGTGGAGCCCAGTCGGGGCGATCGGGGATCTAGCATTAGGGGTTGTCTTTATTTATGTTGGTTCCGTAGTCGGACCTTGATTGTATTTTGGATGATGTAATGCTTTATTTATGTATTGTGTGAAGGGGCGATTGTAAGCCAACTCTTTATCCCTTTCTTATTTAGTGCATGGGATGTGTAAAGATTACCCCTCTTGCGACATGCCTACTATGCGGTTATGCCTCTAAGTCGTGCTCCGACACGTGGGAGATATAGCCGCATCGTGGGTGTTACAGGAGAACATCGGCGAGGACAAGGAAGATCTAGCTGAGGATAAACCTTCTGAAATACAGTACAAGCGCCCGCGTCAACGGCGCCGCTCTAAGTCACACCGTAGAAAAGACAGCATTGCCGGCACAGGAGAAGACAACACTCCAGAAGGTGCCGAAGACAACGAAGACCCCGTCGTTACAGCTAATGAACAAGACGAACGAGAAGGCGGGCAGGTTAGCCCCGGTAAACAGGCCACGCATGAAGATTTGGAGGACGATAATTACCTTCCGCTCTCTGAGGACGAGGTGAGCCTCGGCACCGAGGATTTCATCATGCCCGAGGAACCTCTTGAGCAGGAGCGCTTCAAGCGCCAGCTAATTGCCACTTCACGGAGCCTGAAAAAGAAGCAGCAGCAGCTTCAAGCTAACCAAGATCTACTAAATGATAAATGGACCGATGTCCTAGCAGCCGAAGAGTACGGCCTCAAGCGCCCAACCAAAAGCTACCCAAAGCATAAATTGCTACCACAGTTCGATGAGGAGGCGCCGGAATACATACCTCCATTATACAAAGCGGCTGACCGACCACCACGTCGTCGGGACAAAACGACAACTCACACCGAACACCAGCCAGCCCCGCCTCATCGCACAGGTAGAGGTAAATTATCCCACGGTCATACATATGACCTCTGGCAAATCCTGAACAATAAAGCAGGATATACTAGATCAATCTACGGATCGCGAGGACGTGCCTCGACACGCGATGACGGCCACCTATTCGGACGTGACAAACTTAGACATGCGCGGGATGAAAACCGCAGACGGACTCCATCAGAGCTACGTCGCAATACGGCCCGATATAGAGGCGCCGCACACCCTCATTGCTTCACCGATGAGGTCCTGGATCATGAATTACCAGAAGGGTTCAAACCCGTTAATATAGAATCATACGATGGAACCACGGACCCCGCGGTGTGGATCGAAGACTTCATTCTCCACATTCATATGGCCTGTGGCGATGACCTCCATGCCATCAAATACCTCCCTTTAAAACTCAAGGGGCCAGCTTGGCACTGGCTCAACAGTCTACCTGCAAATTCTATTGGCAGCTGGGAGAACTTGGAAGAGGCCTTCCTCGATAACTTCCAAGGTACGTATGTTTGACCTCCGGACGCTGATGATTAAGCTATATAGTTCAATAGCCCAGAGAGTCCACCACGAAATTTTGGACAATGTTCTTAACTAAAAAGAACCAAATCGTCGATTGTCCGGACGCCGAAGCTCTAGCAGCCTTCAAACACAGCATCCGTGATGAATAGCTCGCTCGCCACCTCGGCCAAGAAAAGCCAAAATCCATGGCATCCCTCACGGCACTCATGACACGCTTTTGTGCGGGCAAGGACAGTTGGTTGGCCCGTAGCAAAAACAATGCAAGCGACGCCGGCACCCTTGAAGCTAAAACTAGCAAAGACAAGTCTCGACGCAACAGATACAAACATCGAAACAACAGCGATAATACCGAGGACACGGCAGTCAATGCCGGATTCTGGGGCTCTAAGTCCGGTCAACGGAAGAAGCCGTTCCAAAAGAACAATTCAGGCCCATCCAGCTTGGACCACATACTTGATCGTCCGTGCCAGATTCATGGCACCCCAGACAAGCCACCCAATCATACAAATAGAGATTGCTAGGTTTTTAAACAGGCCGACAAATTAAACACCGAGAACAGGGAAAAAGGATCACAAAGTGAGGACGATGACGAAGACAAGGGGACAGAAGAAGATTCCCCTCAGGTCAAAACGGTGAACATGATATACGCTACCCACATCCCCAAGAGGGAGCGCAAGCATGCGCTCATGGACGTCTACATGATAGAGCCAGTCGCCCCAAAATTTAATCCATGGTCTTCATGCCTGATCACTTTTGATCACCGGGATCATTCGACTAGTATCCGGCACGGTGGCTCAGTCGCACTGGTCTTAGACCCAATAATTGATGGGTTCCACCTGACTCGCGTCCTTATGGATGGAGGTAGCAGCCTTAATCTACTCTATCAGGATACAGCGCCAGAAATGGGCATTAACCCATCAAGGATCAAGCCTACAAGGACTACCTTTAAAGGAGTCATACCAGGTATAGAGGCCCGCTGTAAGGGCTCAATCACACTCGAGGTTGTCTTTGGATCTCCGGACAGCTTAAGAAGCGAGGAGTTAATCTTCGATATCGTCCCATTTCGCAGCAGCTATCACGCACTGCTCGGACGAACTGCGTTCACTCGATTCAACGCGGTACCACACTATGCTTATCTCAAGCTCAAGATGCCCGGTCCACGCGGCATCATAATATTTAACGGAAATACAGAACGCTCCCTCCGTACAGAAGAGCACACAGCTGCCTTAGCAGCAGAAGTACAGAGCGGCCTTCTCAAGCAGAACTTTAACTCAGTTGCCTAGCCCACGGACATCGTTAAGAGGGTCCGAACTACTTTGCAGCAGGAGAGCTCGGCTCGTCAGGAGCTCGATTAGCAATTCGGCCTCCGTCGCAGTTCCGATCAAGTGGTGGCATTCGTGCCGCGCGTACATAACTACGCGCTCAAAATCCCATGGGCATCGACAGAGGCACAACTACCTTGTGGTCCGTAGTACTGCTCAACCAACGTCGGATACACATATACTTTCATTTTTACTTGTCTCATTTTTAGGTCTCAATCCCACAGGCACCATCTGATGGCCTGGTCATCAGTCCTCCTGAAGGATAAACACACCAAGACGGCGAGAAACGCAGGCGTATGGGGGACTTTTTAGGTGATTCCGTTAACGATAACTTTACCTATTTTTCAGGACCCACACGCAGCTCTCCCTTGGTTTCGGCATGTCAAATAGCCTGTTGCTTATCGCACTACATGTATCAATGCGCCTTGGTGTACTAATTAAATTACAATGAGAACAGTCTGCGGCTGGAGCTGTAGGACTCCAGCTTTTTACCTTTGTACCTTTTCTGTTTTCTTTTTTTTAGATCCCCTATGGATAACCCTATCAGGTAGCACCCGTACACTTTGGTACATTTTCATGTTCGCCATAGCACCCCGCACTACGGCAACAAAAGTCCGAACACATTTTATAAGTATAGTTCGGCACCCCGAATTTAGCATTATATGAATTGGCTCCGAATCATGTCTTTTGTAAATAGTTTGGTTTCCCGGCTCATGTGCTTTCTACCTTACGTTCCGCTATATCGGCTAAGGTAGTAAAGGGAGAACTACTACGATTGTGCCTTGGTTTATCCAAAGGAGCACCTCAGTAGAGAAAGCCGGAAACTGACTGTCATGATGCGGCGAGAGCCGGTCAGCTGTTCGGAGGTTGCAAATCATTGGAGATTTCTTCCGCATTATGCGAAGGATTGGTACTTCTCGATCAGACGCCAATAGCACCCTAGTTCGGATACTAGGGGTTGCGCCCATGTTTTTATTGTCGCACTCCTATGGCTAAGTGAGGGCGTTACAGCTGCATAGTCTGGTTGTCTGGTTCGTTGCGCTAAACAAATCCTTCAAGGACCATCTAATTGGATCAAGATTGTTTAGATTCCATCCCGAACACCCCCGTACTACCTATGTGGGGGCAGAAGTCGACGACTAGTGAACCCTCAGATTTTATACAACACAGCCGCACAGGAAGTAAAAAATTAAAAACATAACAAACATTATATTGCATAAACATTTTATTTCATCATACAAGGTAGAGGGGGCTCGAATACATTCATTCAAAGATGCTGTCCTTCCCACAATGATCCGCAACAATGCGGGACCCCTCTAAGATAACGCTGAAGTATCGCTCAGGTGTGCGGTACTCCTTGCCCTCCGGCGGCCCCCCGGTTGCTAGCTTGACAGCGTCCAGCTTCGCCCACCAGACCTTGCAATAAGAGAAGCCAGATGCGGGCCTCGATGTAGACAAACTATGACAGCCTGGTTTTTGCCCTCTTTCTTTTCGCCTGATTTTCATTTCATTTGGTTTTGAAAATTGGAGCTTTGAATCTTTTCATATGGACTTAAACAATTGGGTACCCCTTGACTTTCACCCAAGTGCCTCATATCCTTCCCTAACTATCACTTTCTCTCTGGTTCACCTCAAAATAAAATTTTGAATATTTTTCTTAAATGAAAAATATTCATTTCCCTTTCTTAAACCCTAGCTAGCTCAATGTGCTCCAAAGCAACCTCAATTTTTCTTGCCCCCAAAAATCTGAGAAAATTCACAAATATTCTTTGAACCCTAGGGCACCTTCGAGAGCAAAAATATTTCATAACTTTTTGGAATACTTTTGCTACAGAAAATATTTTCTGTTCTGGACAGAAATGATAGTTTCTACAACAACTACCATTTTACTTTATCCATTGTGGCTGATTTTTCTTGTGCATCATCACCTTAGTAGATGATTGCTACCCTCCAAAACCTAGCTCCAAACTCTCAGTAGTTTGACCTCAGTAAGCTCTCAAAGTTACTGACCAGAAACTTACCAGGAAGATGAAATCTATTCTACTGCGTCTAAGTCCAAACCAAAGTGTGGTAAACTCTAGAACTACCACGAACTACAGGCCAGACATGAAGTTTGGGCTTAGGTCGGCCTGAGGTCAGAGTTCATGCGGTGACCGCGTTCGTCCAGGCGTGCTGGCTTACGGCCGACGCGCTCTGCGACGCGCCCGAGTCTCTGTTGATCGCGTGCTCGCTTCCCCACCTGCCTAAACTTGCCAAACCTCGCCACAATCATCGTCCGATCTTCTTAACTCTCTCCTGGCGCTCGCCGATACCGGAGCTCGCCGCAGCGAGCATGGGCGTTGTCGGGGATATACCCCGTGGCGTAACCCGACCAGAACTATAACCCGGCCAGACTTGGGGATTCACTGCGGCCCGCACTGACGAGACGGTTTACAAGCAATCAGACTGAACATTATGACTCACTGGTAACCCAGCGGGCGAGACAGACGGATGACAAGGCCCAAGGGCCAAAAGGCCGGTTTATGTTAATGGTGGGCCGGTTTAAGAAAAAAGGTGTGAGGAATATTTCCCTTAAAGTTGCCACCTTCAGTTGAACCATTAATTTACAAACTCAAATCTATCATGGATACTCTCAAACCGAAACCACGTCTACGAGCATAGCATGGCAATATAAGCATAACGTAGAAGTAACTCCCAAGGGGTTGATAATAAAAAGGGTAATAGGTTCTACCTCATCATCTACTTCCCAAAACCCACATGTTAAGAAATCCTACTCATGCAATGTTTGAGGATTGACACTAATGCATAAAAACTGGGTATGAAAGAGTATGATCAATGTGTTACTTGCCTTGCTGGCGATTTGCAAATCCTAAAGACTCGTAATAGCACGCTTTGCACTCGAATTCTATCGCAAATAAACAATAGCATACATAAGAAAACAAGCAAAGATGCAAAGGGAAAACTTCGAATAAGAAGATCTAACCAGAAAGTTCAACTAAAGAACTCCGGTTTCCAAAAAGAATCAAATCAAACAGAGCTACGAAACTCAAACTACGAAAGAAACAAGATCCGATTACTAATCTGGACTAAAGTCAAATTTTACAGTACCAAAATCTTGTTCAAGTTGGTTAAACAGAAAGAGGGCTTCGATACGAAGATCTAGGCGCTTGTTTCACCCAATTTGGATAAACGAGCGAAAAACTAAACTAAAACGAAGTTTAGGGCAGGAATCATGATCGAAAATAATCACGGAAAAACCCTAGAAAATAAAACGAGACGAAAAGGCTAACGAACAAAGGTTCGTTGTTTGCGGCTAATTGACGAACGTCGTTCGTTAAAACAAATGTACTGACGAATGTCTGCTATTTAACTAAACTGAAGAAAAAGTGAACAAAACCGATCTAAAAAACCGATCTAGGGTTTTTCGAAAAAATAAAACCGGGGTTAACCAAAGAAAACCGACCGGCCAACGGTCAATGGCGGCGGCTCGGCGGGATCCAAGGCGGCGGTGGCGGATCCGCCAACGGCGGGCAGTGCGAGGCGGCGGCAGCGGTAGGGTTAGGTGGGTGGGGCGCGACGCTGGATGGGCTGGGGCGGCCGGCTCGGGCAGGCTTTAAAGGCCTCCGGGCGCAATGTCCTGGATGGACACGGCCCGTTAGGTCAGTTCGGATTTTTTCTAAATAAATCCTGACGCGGAAAAAAATAAAAGAAATATTAAACGGAGTCCAAAAATCCTGAAATAAATTTTCACGGTCCTCTAATAATATTGCGGACAAAGTGAACTTTTATGTGGGTCTCTAATGCAATTTTGAAAAACGCATATTTTTCCTAATTCAAATAAAATAGCAACAAAAATCCAAATAAAATTACTTATTTGATTTTAATATTTTTCCTATGATATTTCATTTATTTTGGAGAAGTCATATTATCTCCTCTCATATATTTTAATTGGAAATATTTTTGGGGAGGAAAATAATTAAAACCAAAATGATCCTTGTTTTGATATTTGATAAAATTAAAATATCAAAAACGTGAAATCCTCAACCCTCTCCGTGGGTCCTTGAGTTGCTTAGAATTTCGAGGATCGCAAAGCAAAAATGCAGTAAAATATGATATGCATGAATGACCTATGTATAACATTCCAAATTGAAAATTCAGGATGTTACAAACCTACCCCCTTAAGATGAATCTCGCCCTCGAGATTCGGGTTGGCTAGAAAATAGGCATGGGTGGTCTTTGCGTAGATCATCCTCTCGTTCCCAGGTGGCTTCATCCTCAGTATGGTGGCTCCACTAAACTTTGCAAAACTTTATAACCTTGTTGCGGGTAACTCGGCTCGCAAACTCGAGAATCTTGACTGGTTTCTCCTCATAGGTCAGATCACTATCCAACTGAATTGCTTCCAGGGGCACTGTATCTCTTAGAGGGATATCGGCCATCTTTGCATGGCACTTCTTCAACTCGGAAATGTGAAACATATCATGAACTCCTGACAGTCCTTCGGGTAACTCCAACTTGTAGGCTACCTCTCCCATACGTTCCAAAACATGGTACGGTCCTACAAATCTTGGGGCTAACTTTCCCTTAACTCCAAATCGCTTAACTCCTCGGAGCGGTGACGCACGGAGATATGCTCTGTCTTCGACTTCATAGACTACCTCCTTGCATTTTGAGTCTGCATAGCTCTTCTGTCTAGACTGTGCTACCTTCACGTTGTCTCGAATCAGCTTAAGCTTCTCTTCGGACTCCTTAATCAAATCTGGTCCAAACAACTGATGGTCTCCAACTTCATCCCACATTAACTGTGTCTTGCACCTTCGTCCATACATGGCTTCGAACGGTGCCATCTTCAAACTGGCCTGGTAACTGTTGTTGTATGAGAACTCCGCATAGGGCAGGTTGTCATCCCAACTAGATCCATAGTCTAGCACACAAGCTCTCAACATGTCCTCCAGAATCTGATTGACTCCGTCAGTCTATCCATCTGTTTGCGGATGAAAAGCGATACTGAACTCTAGCCTGGTACCCAAAGTCTGGTGCCAAAACTTTGAAGTAAACTGCGTTCCCCTATCTGATACGATGGTCCTCAGAACTCTGTGCAGACATACGATCCTGGTCATATATATCTTGGCCAACTTCACACTTGTATAGGTGGTTTTCACTGGGATAAAGTGAGCCACTTTGGTCAAGCGATTAACTACTACCCACATAGAGTCATATCCCAGTCGGGTCCTAGGTAATCTGGTGATAAAATTCATGCCAAGCTTATCCCACTTCCATTCGGGTATCGACATAGGCTGCAGTAATCCTGCTGGCTTCTGATGTTCTGCCTTCACTCTCTGACATACATCAGATATGGCTACATACTCGGCAATATCCTTCTTCATACCAGTCCACCAGAAACGCTCCTTCAAATCCAAATACATCCTGGTGTTTCCGGGGTGTATCGAGTATGGCGAGTCATGAGCTTCCTGAAGTATCAACTTCCTGATCTCTGCATTATTGGGCACATAAACTCGGTCCTCAAACCACAAGGTGTCGTGCTCATCCTCACGAAAACATTTGGCCTTTCCTTAGCTCATTCTCTCCTTTATCTCAGCAATTTCCTTGTCATCCTTCTCAGCTTCACGAATCTTTCCCAACAATGTAGACTGAACTTCCATTGCTGCAACAAAACCTCTAGGAACAATCTCCAAACGAAGCTCCCTGAGATCTTCTGCTAACTCCTTTGGAAAACCTCCTATTACTAAGGTATTGGCATAACTCTTCCAGCTCAAAGTGTCTACTATGATATTGGTCTTGCCTGGATGATAGTGCAACTTCATATCGTAATCCTTTATGAGCTCCAACCATCTCCTTTGCCTGAGATTTAACTCCTTCTGTGTGAAAATGTACTTCAAACTCTTATGACCCGTGTACACATCACAATGGTTTCCAATAAGAAAATGTCTCCAGGTTTTGAGTGCATGCACTACAACTGCTAACTCCAAATCATGCGTGGCATAATTCAACTCATGCGGTCGAAGTTGACGTGAGGCATATGAAACAACTCTTCCGTCTTGCATAAGTACTCCTCCAAGTCCTAAGCATGATGCGTCGCAATACACTTGGAAATCCTTGCGTATATCTCGCAGAATCAGCACTGGGGCTGTAGTCAAACGTTTCTTCAACTCCTAAAAACTTGCCTCACATTCTTCAGTCCAATGGAACTTAGTGTCCTTCTTCAACAACTCCGTCATGGGCTTCGCAATCTTAGAAAAATTCTCAATGAATCTCCGATAATATCCCGAGAGTCCAAGAAAACTGCGGATTTCTCCAACTGAGGTGGGTGATAACCAATCAGTGACTGATTTAACCTTGGTGGGGTCTACTGTTATACCTTCTCTTGATATAACATGTCCAAGGAATCCAACTTCCTTCAACCAAAACTCACATTTGCCGAACTTGGCGTATAACTGATGTTCCCTGAGCTTCTCGAGAACTAAACACAAATGCTCCTTGTGCTCCTCTTCATTCTTCGAGTATACCAGAATATCATCAATAAACACCACAACAAACTTATCCAAGAACTCCATGAATACCTTAATCATCATGCTCATGAAATAGGCAGGGGCATAGTCAATTCAAATGACATAACCGTGTACTCATATAGCACGTACCTTGTGGTGAAGGTTGTCTTAGGTATATCATGTTCTCGGATTTTTAGCTAGTGATATCCTGATCGCAGATCGATCTTGGAAAATACTTTAGCTCCTTGCAACTGATCAAACAAATTATTGATCATCGGCAGTGGGTACTTGTTCTTGATCGTCACTTCATTCAATGCGCGATAATCAAAAACCATTCTCAGAGATTTATCTTTCTTCTCAACCAAGAGCACTTGGGCTCCCCATGGTGATGAACTTCGTCAAATGTAACTGTCGGTGTCAAAACCGGCGGATCTCGGGTAGTCCCGAACTGTGCGTCTAAGGCGGATGGTAACATGAGGTAGGGGACATGATGTTTTACCCAGGTTTGGGCCCTCTTGATGGAGGTAAAACCCTACGTCCTGCTTGATTTATTCTTGATGATATGAGTATTACAACAGTTGATCTACCACGAGATCGGAGAGGCTAAACCCTAAAAGCTAGCCTATGGTATGATTGTATATTGTCCAACGGACTAAAACCCTCCGGTTTATATAGACACCGGAGGGGGCTAGGGTTACACAAGGTCGTTTACAAAGGAGGAGATATACATATCCGTATTGCCTAGCTTGCCTTCCACGCCAAGTAGAGTCCCATCCGGACACGGGACGAAGTCTTCAATCTTGTCTCTTCATAATCCAACAGTCCGGCCAAAGGATATAGTCCAGCTGTCCGGAGACCCACTAATCCAGGACTCCCTCAGTGGCCCCTGAACCAGGCTTCAATGATGACGAGTCCGGTGCGCAGTGCTGTCTTCGGCATTGCAAGGCGGGTTCCTCCTCCGGATATACCACAGAAGAGTTCAAATAAAGGATAGTGTCCGTCCCTACAAAATAAGTTCCACATACCACCGTAGAGAGAATAATATTTCCACAAATCTAATCTGCTGACACGTTTAGGCAACATGACATCATGCCATAGCTCGGAGATTATTCGAATCATTTTTCTTTGACTAGCACCGCACATAGCGCGAGGCAGTTTCTTGACACGTCTTGTCAAAGCAGAGATCGTGTTCCCCTTATCACGGGATTCTCATCAATACGGGCATGGGTAACCCAACCGCCCCATCGATTACGGCACTTGGGGGATAACCGAGTTTTACCAGGCTAGTGGGGGCGCATAGTTTCGGCCGCCCTTATAAAGGGATAAGGTTTAACCTTTCTCTACCCATGCCTTCTTCCTCCTTGCTCATCCGTTCTTGCGCACTCGATCTCCAACGCCCACGTCCGCATCCTTCCCTCAATCTTCTCCAAACATGTCCGGAGCGGGGGGCAAATGGATGGCTTCCTCTGTTACGGAGGGGCACATCAAAAAGCTGCGCGGCGCCGGATACTTAGCCGCGAATATCGCGCATCGGCTGCCTGCTGCGGGGCAGATCGTTCCTACCCCGGAACCTCATGATAGGGTAGTTTTCCTCCACTACTTCCTCCGCGGACTGGGGTTTCCCCTCCAACCATTCGTCCGTGGCCTCATGTTCTACTACAGGCTGGACTTTCATGATCTGGCCCCGAACTTCATCCTCAACATTTCGGCGTTCATCGTCGTCTGTGAGGCTTTCCTCCGCATCTGGCCTCACTTCGGCCTGTGGCTGAAGACCTTTAATATCAAGCCGAAGGTGGTGGGAGGCCAACAAGCAGAATGCGGTGGAGCCATGGTGGGCAAGATGCCCAATGTTATATGGCTTGAAGGCTCCTTCGTGGAGACCATAAAGGGGTGGCAATCGGCGTGGTTCTACATCACCGAGCCGCGTGACACCAAATGGGTGGCTGCCCCCAAGTTCCGATCCTGATTCCCCACACGGCTCACTTCCTGGAAAGAGAAGGGCTTGTCGTGGGGTTCATCGATGGAGCTGGACGGACTCCAGAAATGTATCCTAAACATGGCAAGCAAGAAGCTCAAGCTTGTCAACATAGTCCAGGTCACGCTCCTCCGTCGGATCCTCCGGTGCCAACAACAGGACTTCAACTTGTGGGAGTTCGACCCGGCCCAGCACCAGACTCTAAGCGAGCTCTTCGACACGACGCACAAGGACGTCTGGAAGATGCTGTTCAAGGGCGCAGAGGTCCCTCCCTCTCTCACCGAGGACCATGGGTTAAGCGCGAAGCGTCGAGCGCATTCGGTGAGTTCCATACATCTGGTAGGATATCTATTTCCCCTAGCTTAACCATGTGCGGGGTCTGAGCTCCATGCCTTTGACAGGAATGAGTGGAGACGTCGGGGCAGATTAACTGTCCGGCCCCTTTGCCCGAAGACACGGCGACGCTCTGCTGACGGAGATGCTGACTCCGGCTCCTTACAAGGTGCCAGAGAAGACCAAGAAGGCCAAGGGAACCCGAAAGAGTTCTCGATGCCAGGTGTTATCGGACTCATCATCCGATAACTCCGCGACGCACTCCTCCCCCGAAGGCGAGGAGGAAGATGAAGATGATCCCCCTCCAGTCGGGGGAGACAAGAAAAGGAAGGCCTCCCCAACTGGGGGGGGGGGGCGAAGGGTCCAAGAAGGGAAAGACTCTCCTTCCGGACTACTCCACCACCGTCGCCGAAGGCGAAGACGAGTGGCTGCTCAGGGACAAGCCCCTAGCAAAGTCGTAAGTATTCGGATGCCAGAGTAACTCATAGCATACCTTTGTCGCACTGCCTCTCCTAACGCTGAAGTATGACTATGCAGACCGCCACGAGCCCGTATCAACGTATCGTCGGATGGCTCCCTGGGCTCGTCGGATATGGATAGTGATCCACTTCCGACCGCCACATCCCCTTGCCCTACGGATAACGCCAAGGTATTGTCTCAAGAGGCACCAGGTCGAGGGGAAACAGTCCCGGAGGCGCCTCAAGGCGACCTTCCATACTCCGGGAGCTGAGGGAGCAAAGCTCCTGAGGGCTCCGAGTTCGGCCCTCAGCTGAACACCACGCCGGAGCCTCCAGTGGTTCCGGACTCGGGCAGGCGGCCTCCCTCCAAGAGGAGCAAGACGCCTATGCCGGTGACCTCTGTCCATCCAGAGGCACCGGACAATCTGCTGGGAGCGCTTCGCAGCGCTTCCATCGACGAGGAGCACCGCACTATTATGAGTGCGGTGGTCCAGAAGGTTCAGTCCGCCAATAGCGGACTGACTGAAGTCTGTGCCAGCCTTCTAACAGGCTTTGAGGTAAGTTTCTGAAATATAGGAGAAATATTACCGCATAGACAGTAGCCCCTGATGCTCTGTTCGGTGTTCACAAAGAAAAGCCGAACAGAGGATCAAACAATATCGCAGGAGTCTAATATAAGTATGTCTATATGCGTATGCAGGCTTCGCTGCTGGCCTCTGCCGCACTGACTGTGGAGGTCGCCACACTGAAGCAGGACCTCAAAGGGTCCAAGGAAGAGCTTGGCCTTGCCAAGAGGCAACTCGAGGAGAACAAAGGTAAGTAGTACCTGGTCTATGGATATAAAAAGAATGTGATTGCAAAATGACATGATTATCGTAAATTTGCCAGGGGCCACGACCGAGGTGGCGACCCTGAAGCAAGCGCTATCCGAGGCCGAAAACAAAGCGGCCAAGGAGCACACCGAGCGGGAAAGGCATGAGGCACGGGTGGGCGAGGTGCAGCAAGAGCTCCACGCTCTTGTGACGAAGCACGAGGCGCTCGAGCTTGACTTGAAGACAAGAGATTCCAAGCTTGCCACGGCCCTTGAGAGTGCAAAGAGTGCCAAGGTCGAAGCCCAAAAGGCCCTCCAGGAGATTGATGCGATGAACAAGATAGCAGCGGGTAAGGCATTCTATATGAAAAGTAAGCATGTGAAAGTAAATTACTTGTTACTTACCCGAATCCAGAGCTCTCTAGGAGCATTCACAGATTTTCCCCGCAACGTGTCGGATGCCGCAAAATTTTACTAGGCCGAGGAGGGAAGCTGGACGAAGAAGTTGTTCTAGGCCCAGTATACTGGGACCGAACACCCAGTACCTATGAGCGACCAGCTAAAGCAGCTGGTCGAGCTGCACAAGGCGGCCGAACAGGCCATTAAGGGCTTGATAGTCAGGATGTGGCCTGGCGACGCCCTTCCCAATA
This sequence comes from Triticum dicoccoides, assembly GCF_002162155.2. Classification (NCBI taxonomy): domain Eukaryota; kingdom Viridiplantae; phylum Streptophyta; class Magnoliopsida; order Poales; family Poaceae; genus Triticum; species Triticum dicoccoides. Next base: position 115,504,315 of record NC_041392.1, on the reverse strand, counting down.
GCTACTTCAGCCTGGTGAGGCGGCTTGTGGATGCCTGCCCACGGCTGAAAGTTATCAAGCGGTCCGTCTGCATCGAAGGTGCATGCCGGGCTTTCGCCCGTGTGAAGGTGCAATGGGCCAAGCTGGACGCCGTGAAGTTGATCAAGGAAGGGCCGCCGGAGGGCAAGGAGCATCGCCACCCCGAGATGTACTATGAGGGTGTCCTGAAGGGTGCCCGTCTCGTAGCGGACGAGTGTACGAAGATATAATATTTGAGTGAACTTGCTCGTGTAATCCTGTATTCATGAAAACTTGTTCATATGCGCTATGCAACGCTTGTTTGAATTTAAAATATTACCTTATGTTCGGCTGTTTATCAAATCTGAGAGATGGCTAGTCGTTGGCTTCTGCCCCCATGCCACGAGTGCTGGGGTGTTCGGGATAAACCTGAGCACTCTTGTTCCCATTTTTGGGTCCTTCGAGGGAGGTGCTCAGCACAACGAACAAGGCAATCGGACTATAATGCGTTATCACTCTCACTTAGCCATAGAATTCTATAATTTTAAATTTCAGCGAAGCCCGTAGTATTCGGAAGACCGAATCTGGGGCGCGATACACGCCTTAAGCCGGACAGAGCCGACTCCTCGCTCTAAGCGGCATAAGTCTTTAAGGGCTCGAAAACCTCTCGAACAGCGACCAGTCTCTCGCCTTATCATGACAGTCAGTTTTAGCTTTCTCTATTGAGGTGCTTAGCCCAACAGAACTGGGGCACAATCGCAGTAGTTCTCCTAGTGCTACCTTAGCCGATATAGCGGAACGTAAGGTACCAAAACATGGGAGCCGGGCAAACCCAACTATTGACCCCAAGACATGATTCGGAGCTGATGCATTTAATGCTATAAGTTCGGGGTGCCGCACTGTTGAAAGTGTTCGGACTTCTCACGCCATATTATGGGGTATGCTTAAGCCCCTGGCGTATTGGCCGTACCAGAGTGTACGGGTGTTGGATGTCATAAATGAACATATATATATATATATATATATATATATATATATATATATATATATATATATATATATATATATATATATATATATATATAAGAAGAATGCAATAAAAGCCTTAATGCAATGCATTGTTTATTAAAAAACGTGTGTTAGAGCAGAATGATACAGGTAGTGCGATAAGCAAAAAAGTAGGACTATGTCCCCTCCAAGGGCAAGCTGAGGAATAATATTAAAGCAAGTATTTCACTTGTTATCGTAATCCACCTGGGAGTTCCATGGTGTGATGTAGCTTTCTGCCTCCTTGGTTGCTGCATCATGTGTTCGGCAATCATGCTGCCGGACAGGGTTTCCAAAGATTAATGTCCTGAAAGAGAGAAAAAAAATAACAAAGCGCGAAGCCCCTAGTGCGGTTTAAGCCGCGTCTTGGAGCGTGTAGTAATCGTGCCCCCTCCCTACCTGTGCCCATGGTATTTTTAATGCGTAATTATGTACGCGTGGCACGAGTTTCACCGTTTGGCTTGGGCCGGGGTGGGGGCCGCATTGCTATGCGAGCTCGGAACGTGCCAGGCGATCCTGTTGCCGATTACTTCGGGCGCGCTTGAAGGTGTTCGGGTCCTTAAACGCCAAACTAGCGGATTGCCTTAAGAGGCTGCTTTGCGCTTCCGCTGTGAGGGCCGCAGTGTGCTCCTCCATTCGGAGAGAACACTCTGTGTTTCCATTAACTATAATGACCCCCTGAGGTCCTGGAATCTTGAGATTGAGGTATGCATAATGCGGTACCGCATTGAATCTCGCAAATGCGGTTCGCCCAAGCAGTGCATGATAACCACTGCGGAACGGGACTATATCGAAGATTAACTCTTTGCTTCGGAAGTTATCCGGGGATCCGAAGACCACTTCCAGTGTGACTGAGCCTGTGCAGTGGGCCTCTACACCTGGTATGACACCTTTAAAGGTCGTTTTTGTGGGTTTGATCCTTGAGGGGTCTATACCCATTTTGTGCACTGTGTCCTGATAAAGCAGGTTCAGGCTGCTGCCGCCATCCATAAGGACTCGAGTGAGGTGAAATCCGTCAATGATTGAGTCTAGGACCAGTGCGGCGAATCCGCCATGACGGATACTAGTGGGGTGGTCCCTGCGATCGAAGGTGATCGGACAGGAGGACCATGGGTTGAACTTTGGGGCGACTGGCTCCAACGCATATACGTCCCTGAGCACACGCTTCCGCTCCCTCTTGGGGATGTGGGTTGCGTATATCATGTTCACCGTCCGCACTTGTGGGGAGAACCTCTTATGTCCTCCGGTATTCGGATGCCGGGGCTCCTCCTCGTCATCGCTATGTGGCCCCTTATCTTTGTTTTCGGCAATTAACTTGCCGGCCTTCTTGAACACCCAACAATCCCTATTGGTGTGGTTGGCTGGCTTGTCGGGGGTGCCGTGTATTTGACACGAGCGATCAGCGGTCCAAACTGGACGGGCCCGGAGTGCTTCTTTTGAATGGCTTTTTCCGCTGACCGGGTTTAGAGCCTTTGAATCCGGCATTGACTGTCGTATCCTCGGTATTGTCGCTGTTAATGCGGCGCTTATGTTTATTACGACGTGACCTGCTATTGCCGTCCTTGGTATTCGAAGTACCATGTTTCTTTGATATGTTATTACTGCGAGCCAGCCAGCTGTCTTCTCCCGCACAAAAGCGGCTCATGAGTGTCGTGAGGGCTGCAATAGATTTCGGCTTTTCCTGACCAAGGTGCCGGGCTAGCCACTCGTCGCGGATGTTGTGCTTGAAAGCTGCTAGAGCCTCTGCTTCCGGACAGTCGACGATTTGATTTTTCTTTGTTAGGAACCTTGTCCAGAATTGCCTGGCCGATTCCTCTGGCTGCTGAATTATGTGGCTCAAGTCATCGGCATCTGGTGGTCGCACATAAGTGCCCTGAAAGTTGTCAAGGAATGCGGCTTCCAGATCCTCCCAACAGCCAATGGACTCTACTGGCAAGCTATTGAGCCAATGTCGAGCTGGTCCTTTGAGTTTGAGTGGGAGGTATTTAATGGCGTGTAGATCATCACCGCGTGCCATGTGGATGTGCAGGAGGAAATCCTCGATCCATACCGCATGATCTATTGTGTCGTCATATGATTCTATATTTACGGGTTTGAAACCCTCTGGGATTTGATGATCCATTACTTCGTCTGTGAAGCATAAGGGGTGTGTGGTGCCTCTGTACTGGGCCTGTTGGGGAACGCAGTAATTTCAAAAAAAATCCTACGCACACGCAAGATCATGGTGATGCATAGCAACGAGAGGGGAGAGTATGATCTACGTACCCTTGTAGATCAACAACGGAAGCGTTGACACAACGTAGAGGAAGTAGTCGTATGTCTTCCCGATCCGACCGATCCAAGCACCGTTACTCCGGCACCTCCGAGTTCTTAACACACGTACAGCTCGATGACGCTCCCCGGGCTCCGATCTAGCAAAGCTTCGAGGATGAGTTCCATCAGCACAACGGCGTGGTGACGATGATGATGTTCTACCGACGCAGGGCTTCGCCTAAGCACTACAACGATATGACCGAGGTGGAATATGGTGGAGGGGGGCACCGCACACGGCTAAGGAACGATCACGAGGATCAACTTGTGTGTTCTAGGGTGCCCCCCTGCCCCTGTATATAAAGGAGCCAAGGGGAGGGGCGGCCGGCCAGGTGTGGCGCGCCAAGGGGGAGTCCTACTCCCACCGGGAGTAGGACTCCCTTCTTTTCCTAGTTGAACAAGGAGAGAAAGAGGGAAAGAGAAGGAAGAGAAGAAGGAAAGGGGGGGGGGGGCGCCGCCCCCCTTCCCTTGTCCTATTCGGACTAGGAAGGGGAGGGGCGCGCGGCCACCTCTTGCCTCCTCTCCTCTTCTCCCTTAAGGCCCATGTAGGCCCAATAACCCCCCGGGGGGGTTCCGGTAACCCCCCGGTACTCCGGAAAAATCCGATTTCACCCGGAACGATTCCGATGTCCAAATATAGGCTTCCAATATATCGATCTTTATGTTCGACCATTTCGAGACTCCTCGTCATGTCCGTGATCACATCCGGGACTCCGAACTAACTTTGGTACATCAAAATGCATAAACTCATAATAACTGTCATCGTAACTTTAAGCGTGCGGACCCTACGGTTCGAGAACAATGTAGACATGACTGAGACAGATCTCCGGTCAATAAAAAATAGCGGGACCTGGATGCCCATATTGGCTCCTACATATTCTACGAAGATCTTTATCGGTCAGACCGCATAACAACATACGGTGTTCCCTTTGTCATCGGTATGTTACTTGCCCGAGATTCGATCATCGGTATCCAATACCTAGTTCAATCTCGTTACAGGCAAGTCTCTTTTCTCGTTCCGTAATACATCATCTCGCAACTAACTCATTAGTTGTAATGCTTGCAAGGCTTATGTGATGTGGATTACCGAGAGGGCCCAGGGATACCTCTCCGACAATCGGAGTGACAAATCCTAATCTCGAAATACACCAACCCAACATCTACCTTTGGAGACACCTGTAATGCTCCTTTATAATCACCCAGTTACGTTGTGACGTTTGGTAGCACCCAAAGTGTTCCTCCGGCAAACGGGAGTTGCATAATCTCATAGTCATAGGAACATGTATAAGTCATGAAGAAAGCAATAGCAACATACTAAACAATCGGGTGCTAAGCTAATGGAATGGGTCATGTCAATCAGATCATTCAACTAATGATGTGATCCCGTTAATCAAATAACAACTCTTTGTCCATGGTTAGGAAACATAACCATCTTTGATTAACGAGCTAGTCAAGTAGAGGCATACTAGTGACACTCTGTTTGTCTATGTATTCACACATGTATTATGTTTCCGGTTAATATAATTCTAGCATGAATAATAAACATTTATCATGAAATAAGGAAATAAATAATAACTTTATTATTGCCTCTAGGGCATATTTCCTTCAGTCTACCACTTGCACTAGAGTCAATAATCTAGATTACACAGTAATGATTCTAACACCCATGGAGTCTTGGTGCTGATCATGTTTTGCTCGTGGAAGAGGCTTAGTCAACGGGTCTGCCACATTCAGATCCGTATGTATCTTGCAAATCTCTATGTCTCCCACCTGGCCTAGATCCTGGATGGAATTGAAGCGTCTCTTGATGTGCTTTGTTCTCTTGTGAAATCTGGATTCCTTTGCCAAGGCAATTGCACCAGTATTGTCACAAAAGATTTTCATTGGACTCGATGCACTAGGTATGACACCTAGATCGGATATGAACTCCTTCATCCAGACTCCTTCATTTGCTGCTTCCGAAGCAGCTATGTACTCCGCTTCACATGTAGATCCCGCTACGACGCTTTGTTTAGAACTGCACCAACTGACAGCTCCACCGTTTAATGTAAACACGTATCCGGTTTGCGATTTAGAATCGTCCGGATAAGTGTCAAAGCTTGTATCAACGTAACCGTTTACGATGAGCTCTTTGTCACCTCCATATTCAGGTACTTCAGGATGTTCTTGACCGCTGTCCAGTGATCCACTCCTGGATTACTTTGGTACCTCCCTGCTAAACTTATAGCAAGGCACACATCAGGTCTGGTACACAGCATTGCATACATGATAGAGCCTATGGCTGAAGCATAGAGAACATCTTTCATTTTCTCTCTATCTTCTGCAGTGGTCGGGCATTGAGTCTTACTCAACTTCACACCTTGCAATACAGGCAAGAATCATTTCTTTGCTTGATCCATTTTGAACTTCTTCAAAATCTTGTCAAGGTATGTGCTTTGTGAAAGTCCAATTAAGCGTCTTGATCTATCTCTATAGATCTTAATGCCTAATATGTAAGCAGCTTCACCGAGGTCTTTCATTGAAAAACTCTTATTCAAGTATCCCTTTATGCTATCCAGAAATTCTATATCATTTCCAATCAGTAATATGTCATCCACATATAATATCAGAAATCCTACAGAGCTCCCACTCACTTTCTTGTAAATACAGGCTTCTCCAAAAGTCTGTATAAAACCAAATGCTTTGATCACACTATCAAAACGTTTATTCCAACTCCGAGAGGCTTGCACCAGTCCATAAATGGATCGCTGGAGCTTGCACACTTTGTTAGCTCCCTTTGGATCGACAAAACCTTCTGGTTGCATCATATACAACTCTTCTTCCAGAAATCCATTCAGGAATGCAGTTTTGACATCCATCTGCCAAATTTCATAATCATAAAATGCGACAATTGCTAACATGATTCGGACAGACTTAAGCATCGCTACGGGTGAGAAGGTCTCATCGTAGTCAATCCCTTGAACTTGCCGAAAACCTTTTGCGACAAGTCGAGCTTTGTAGATAGTAATATTACCGTCAGCGTCGGTCTTCTTCTTGAAGATCCATTTATTCTCAATTGCTTGCCGATCAGCAGGCAAGTCAACCAAAGTCCATACTTTGTTCTCATACATGGATCCCATCTCAGATTTCATGGCTTCAAGCCATTTTGCGGAATCTGGGCTCACCATCGCTTCTTCATAGTTCGTAGGTTCATCATGATCTAGTAGCATGACTTCTAGAACAGGATTACCGTACCACTCTGGTGCGGATCTCACTCTGGTTGATCTACGAGGTTTAGTAGCATCTTGATCTAAAGTTTCATGATCATCATCGTTAGCTTCCTCACTAATTGGTGTAGGTGTCACTGAAATAGTTTTCTGTGATGTACTACTTTCCAATAAGGGAGCAGGTACATTTACCTCGTCAAGTTCTACTTTCCTCCCACTCACTTCTTTCGAGAGAAACCCCTTCTCCAGAAAGTTTCCGAATTTAGCAACAAAAGTCTTGCCTTCGGATCTATGATAGAAGGTGTATCCAATAGTTTCCTTTGGATATCCTATGAAGACACATTTCTCCGATTTGGGTTCGAGCTTATCAGGTTGAAGCTTTTTCACATAAGCATCGCAGCCCCAAACTTTCAGAAACGACAACTTTGGTTTCTTGCCAAACCACGGTTCACAAGGCGTTGTCTCAACGAATTTTGATGGTGCCCTATTTAACGTGAATGCGGTCGTCTCTAGAGCGTATCCCCAAAACGATAGCGGTAAATCAGTAAGAGACATCATAGATCGCACCATATCTAGTAAGGTACGATTACGACGTTCGGACACACCATTACGCTGTGGTGTTCCGGGTGGCGTGAGTTGCGAAACTATTCCACAATTTTTCAAATGTACACCAAACTCGTAACTCAAATATTCTCCTCCACGATCAGATCGTAGAAACTTTATTTTCTTGTTACGATGATTTTCCACTTCACTCTGAAATTCTTTGAACTTTTCAAATGTTTCAGACTTATGTTTCATTAAGTAGATATACCCATATCTGCTTAAATCATCTGTGAAGGTGAGAAAATAACGATATCCGCCACGAGCCTCAATATTCATCGGACCACATACATCTGTATGTATGATTTCCAACAAATCTGTTGCTCTCTCCATAGTACCGGAGAACGGTGTTTTAGTCATCTTGCCCATGAGGCACGGTTCGCAAGTACCAAGTGATTCATAATCAAGTGGTTCCAAAAGTCCATCAGTATGGAGTTTCTTCATGCGCTTTACACCGATATGACCTAAACAGCAGTGCCACAAATAAGTTGCACCATCATTATCAACTCTGCATCTTTTGGTTTCAACATTATGAATATGTGTATCACTACTCTCGAGATTCAATAAGAATAGACCACTCTTCAAGGGTGCATGACCATAAAAGATATTACTCATATAAATAGAACAACCATTATTCTCTGATTTAAATGAATAACCGTCTCGCATTAAACAAGATCCAGATATAATGTTCATGCTCAACGCTGGCACCAAATAACAATTATTTAGGTCTAATACTAATCCTGAAGGTAGATGTAGAGGTAGCGTGCCGACCGCGATCACATCGACTTTGGAACCGTTTCCCACGCGCATCGTCACCTCATCCTTAGCCAATCTTCGCTTAATCCGTAGTCCCTATTTCGAGTTGCAAATATTAGCAACAGAACCAGTATCAAATACCCAGGTGCTACTGCGAGCATTAGTAAGGTACACATCAATAACATGTATATCACATATACCTTTGTTCACCTTGCCATCCTTCTTATCTGCCAAATACTTGGGGCAGTTCCGCTTCCAGTGACCAGTCTGCTTGCAGTAGAAGCACTCAATTTCAGGCTTAGGTCCAGACTTGGGTTTCTTCTCTTGAGTAGCAACTTGCTTGCCGTTCTTCTTGAAGTTCCCCTTCTTCTTCCCTTTGCCCTTTTTCTTGAAACTAGTGGTCTTGTTGACCATCAACACTTGATGCTCCTTTTTGATTTCTACCTCCGCAGCTTTCAGCATTGCGAAGAGCTCGGGAATAGTCTTGTTCATCCCTTGCATATTATAGTTCATCACGAAGCTCTTGTAGCTTGCTGGCAGCGATTGGAGAATTCTGTTAATGACGCAATCATCTGGAAGATTAACTCCCAACTGAATCAAGTGATTATTATACCCAGACATTTTGAGTATATGCTCACTGACAGAACTGTTCTCCTCTATCTTGCAGCTGTAGAACTTATTGGAGACTTCATATCTCTCAATCCGGGCATTTGCTTGAAATATTAACTTCAACTCCTGGAACATCTCATATGCTCCATGACGTTCAAAACGTCGTTGAAGTCTCGATTCTAAGCCGTAAAGCATGGCACACTGAACTATCGAGTAGTCATCAGCTTTGCTCTGCCAGACGTTCATAACATCCGGTGTTGCTCTAGCAGCAGGCCTGGCACCCAGCGGTGCTTCCAGGACGTAATTCTTCTGTGCAGCAATGAGGATAATCCTCAAGTTACGGACCCAGTCCGTGTAATTGCTACCATCATCTTTCAACTTTGCTTTCTCAAGGAACTCATTAAAATTCAACGGAACAACAGCACGAGCCATCTATCTACAATCAATATAAACAAGCAAGATACTATCAGGGACTAAGTTCATGATAAATTTAAGTTCAATTAATCATATTACTTAAGAACTCCCACTTAGATAGACATCTCTCTAATCTTCTAAGTGATCACGTGATCCAAATCAACTAAACCATGTCCGATCATCACGTGAGATGGAGTAGTTTCATCGGTGAACATCACTATGTTGATCATATCTACTATATGATTCACGCTCAACCTTTCAGTCTCCGTGTTCCGAGGCCATATCTGTATATGCTTGGCTCGTCAAGTATAACCTGAGTATTCCACGTGTGCAACTGTTTTGCACCCGTTGTATTTGAACGTAGAGCCTATCACACCCGATCATCACGTGGTATCTCAGCACAAAGAACTTTCGCAATGGTGCATACTCAGGGAGAACACTTCTTGATAATTTAGTGAGAGATCATCTTATAATGCTACCGTCAATCAAAGCAAGATAAGATGCATAAAAGATAAACATCACATGCAATCAATATAAGTGATATGATATGGCCATCATCATCTTGTGCTTGTGATCTCCATCTCCGAAGCACCATCATGATCACCATCGTCACCGGCGCGACACCTTGATCTCCATCGTAGCATCGTTGTCGTCTCGCCAATCTTATGCTTCCACGACTATCGCTACCGCTTAGTGATAAAGTAAAACATTACAGCGCGATTGCATTGCATACAATAAAGCGACAACCATATGGCTCCTGCCAGTTGCCGATAACTCAGTTACAAAACATGATCATCTCATACAATAAAATTCAGCATCATGCCTTGACCATATTGATGGGGAACGTAGCAGAAATTCAAAATTTTCCTACGCGTATCACCAAGATCTATCTATGGAGAGACCAGCAACGAGTAGAAAGGAGAGTGCATCTACATACCCTTGTAGATCGCTAAGCGGAAGCGTTCAAGTGAACGGGGTTGATGGAGTCGTACTCGTCGTGATTCAGATCACCGATGATCAAGTGCCGAACGGACGGCACCTCCGCGTTCAACACACGTACAGACCGGTGACGTCTCCCACGCCTTGATCCAGCAAGGAGAGAGGGAGAGGTTGAGGAAGACTCCATCCAGCAGCAGCACAATGGCGTGGTGGTGATGGAGGAGCGTGGCAATCCTGCAGGGCTTCGCCGAGCACCTACGGGAGAGGAGATGTGTCACGGGAGGGAGAGGGAGGCAACCAAAGGCCTTAGGTATGATTGCTCCTCCTTTTCCCCACTATATATAGGGCCAAGGGAGAGGGGGAGGGTGCAGCCTTGCCCCCTCCTCCAAGGAAGGGGTGCGGCTAAGGATGGGGAGGAGTCCATCCTCCCCAAGGCACCTCGGAGGTGCCTTCCCCCTTTAGGACTCTTCCCTCTCCAAGTTTCCTTGCACATGGGCCTCTTGGGGCTGGTGCCCTTGGCCCATGTAGGCCAAGGCGCACCCCCTACAGCCCATGTGGCCCCCCGGGGCAGGTGGCCCCACCCGGTGGGCCCCCGGGACCCTTCCGGTGGTCCCGGTACAATACCGATGACCCCGAAACTTGTCCCGATGGCCGAAACAGGACTTCCTATATATAAATCTTTACCTCCGGACCATTCCGGAACTCCTCGTGACGTCCGGGATCTCATCCGGGACTCCGAACAACATTCGGTAACCACATACAAGCTTCCTTTATAACCCTAGCGTCATCGAACCTTAAGTGTGTAGACCCTACGGGTTCGGGAGACATGCAGACATGACCGAGACGTTCTCCAGTCAATAACCAACAGTGGGATCTGGATACCCATGTTGGCTCCCACATGTTCCACGATGATCTCATCGGATGAACCACGATGTCAAGGACTTAATCAATCCCGTATACAATTCCCTTTGTCTAGCGGTATTTTACTTGCCCGAGATTCGATCGTCGGTATCCAATACCTTGTTCAATCTCGTTATCGGCAAGTCACTTTACTCGTTCCGTAACACATCATCCCGTGATCAAATCCTTGGTCACATTGCGCATATGATGATGTCCTACCGAGTGGGCCCAGAGATACCTCTCCGTTTACACGGAGTGATAAATCCCAGTCTCGATCCGCATAAAACAATAGATACTTTCGGAGATACCTGTAGTGCACCTTTATAGTCACCCAGTTACGTTGTGACGTTTGATACACCCAAAGCACTCCTACGGTATCCAGGAGTTACACGATCTCATGGTCAAAGGAAGAGATACTTGACATTGGCAAAGCTCTAGCAAATGAACTACACGATCTTTTGTGCTAGTCTTAGGATTGGGTCTTGTCCATCACATCATTCTCCTAATGATGTGATCCCGTTATCAACGACATCCAATGTCCATAGTCAGGAAACCATGACTATCTGTTGATCACAACGAGCTAGTCAACTAGAGGCTCACTAGGGACATATTGTGGTCTATGTATTCACACGTGTATTACGATTTCCGGATAATACAGTTATAGCATGAATAAAAGACAATTATCATGAACAAGGAAATATAATAATAATACTTTTATTATTGCCTCTAGGGCATATTTCCAACAGTCTCCCACTTGCACTAGAGTCAATAATCTAGTTCACATCGCCATGTGATTAACACTCACAGGTCACATCGCCATGTGACTAATACCCAAGAGTTTACTAGAGTCAGTAGTCTAGTTCACATCACTATGTGATTGACACTCAATGAGTTTTATGTTTCATCATGTTGCTTGTGAGAGAGGTTTTAGTCAACGGGTTTGAACCTTTCAGATCCGTGTGTGCTTTACAAATCTCTATGTCATCTCCTAGATGCAGCTACCACGCTCTATTTGGAGCTATTCCAAACAACTGTTCTACTTGGAGCTATTCTAAATTATTGCTCCATTATATGTATCCGGTCTCTCTACTCAGAGCTATCCGGATAGGTGTTAAGCTTGCATCGTCGTAACCTTTTACGACGAACTCTTTTACCACCTCCATAATCGAGAAAATTCCTTAGTCCACTAGTTACTAAGGATAACTTTGACCGCTGTCCTGTGATCCATTCTTGGATCACTCTTGTACCCCTTGACTGACTCATGGCAAGGCACACTTCAGGTGCGGTACACAGCATAGCATACTGAAGAGCCTACGTCTTAAGCATAGGGGACGACATTCGTCCTTTCTCTCTATTCTGCCGTGGTCGAGCTTTAAGTCTTAACTTCGTACCTTACAACTCAGGCAAGAACTCCTTCTTTGACTGGTCCATCTTGAACACCTTCAAGATCATGTCAAGGTATGTGCTCATTTGAAAGTATTATTAAGCATTTTGATCTATCCTTATAGATCTTGATGCTCAATGTTCAAGTAGCTTAATCCAGGCTTTCCATTGAAAAACACCTTTCAAATAACCCTATATGCTTTCTAGAAATTCTACATCATTTCTGATCATCAATATGTCAACAACATATACTCATCAGAAATTCTATAGTGCTCCCACTCACTTCTTTGGAAATACAAGTTTCTCATAAACTTTGTACAAACCCAAAATCTTTGATCATCATCAAAGCATACATTCCAACTCCGAGATGCTCACTCCAGTCCTTAGAAGGATCGCTGGAGCTAGCATACCTTTTAGCATCCTTAGGATCGACAAAAACTTTCTGATTGTATTATATACAACCTTTCCTTACGAAAACTAGTAAGGAAACTTGTCTTGACATCCATCTGCCAGATTTCATAAATGCAGCTAATGCTAACATGATTCCGACGGACTTTAAGCATCGCTACAGATGAGAAAATCTCATCGTAGTCAACTCCTTGAACTTGTGAAAAACTCTTCGCCACAAGTCGAGCTTTATAGATGGTGACATTACCATCCACGTCCGTCTTCTTCTTAAAAGATCCATTTATCTCAATGGATTGCCAATCATCGGGCAAGTCCATCAAAGTCCATGCTTTGTTCTGATATATGGATACTATCTCGGATTTCATGGCTTCTAACCATTTGTCAGAATTCGGGCCCACCATCGCTTCTCCATAGCTCGTAGGTTCATTGTTGTCTAGCAACATGACTTTTAAGACAGGATCACCGTACCACTCTGAAGTAGTACGCGTCCTTGTCGTCCTACGAGGTTCAGTAGTGACTTGATCCGAAGTTTCATGATCAATATCATAAGCTTCCACTTCAATTGGTGTAGGTGCCACGGGAACAACTTCCTGTGCCGTGCTACACACTGGTTGAAGTGATGGTTCAATAACCTCATCAAGTCTCCACCATCCTCCCACTCAATTCTTTCGAGAGAAACCTTTCCTCGAGAAAGGACCCGATTCAAGAAACAATCCATATTGCTTTCGGATCTGAATTAGGAGGTATACCCAACTGTTTTGGGTTTCCTATGAAGATGCATTTTATCCGCTTTGGGTTCGAGCTTATCAACCCGAAACTTTTTCATATAAGCGTCGCAGCCCCAAACTTTTAAGAAACGACAACTTAGGTTTCTCTAAACCATAATTCATACGGTGTCATCTCAACGGAATTATGTGGTGCCCTATTTAAAGTGAATGTGGTTGTCTCTAATGCCTAACCCATGAACTATAGTGGTACTTCGATAAGAGACATCATGGTATGCACCATATCCAATAGGGTGCAACTATGACGTTTGGACACACCATCACACTATGGTGTTCCAGGCTGTATCAGTTGTGAAACAATTTCCACAATGTCTTAATTCTGTGCCAAACTCGTGATTCAGATATTCATCTCTATGATCATATCATAGATCTTTTATCCTCTTGTCACGACGATCTTTCAACTTCACACTGAAATTACTTGAACCTTTCAATAATTCAGACTCGTGATTCATCAAGTAAATATACTCAACATCTACTCGAATCATCTGTGAAGTAAGAACATAACGATATTCACTGCATGCCTCAGCACTCATTGGACTGCACACATCAAAATGTGTTACTTCCAACAAGTTGCTATCTTGTTCCATCTTACTGAAAACGAGGCTTTTCAGTCATCTTGCCCATGTGGTATGATTTGCATGTCCCAAGTGATTCAAAATCAAGTGAGTCAAAACGGTCCATTTGCATGGAGTTTCTTCATGCATATACACCAATAGACATGGTTCGCATGTCTCAAACTTTTCAAAATGAGTGAGTCCAAAGATCCATCAACATGGAGCTTCTTCATGCGTTTTATACCATTATGACTTACATGGCAGTGCCACAAGTAAGTGGTACTATCATTACTATCTTATATCTTTTGGCATGAAAATGTGTATCCCTACGATCAAAATTCAATAAACCATTCCTTTAGGTGCAAGAGCACTTATTCAGGTTTAATACTAATCTTGATGGTAGAGGGAGCGTGCGATGTTAGATCACATCAAACTTGGAAACACTTCCAACACGTATCGTCAGCTCACCTTTAGCTAGTCTCCGTTTTATTCCGTAGCTTTTATTTCGAGTTACTAACACTTAGCAACCGAACCGGTATCTAATACCCTGGTGCTACTAAGAGTACTAGTAAAGTACACATTAACATAATGTATATCCAATATACTTTTATCGACCTTGCCAGCCTTCTCATCTACCAAGTATCTAGGGTAATCCTGCTCCAGTGGTTGTTCCCCTTATTACAGAAGCACTTAGTCTCGGGTTTGGGTTCAACCTCGGGTTTCTTCATTGGTGCAGCAGCTGATTTGCCGTTTCATGAAGTATCCCTTCTTTCCCTTGCCCTTCTTGAAACTAGTGGTTTCATCAACCATCAACAATTGATGCTCCTTCTTGATTTCTACTTTCGCGATGTCAAACAACGCGAATATTTCAAGGATCATCATATCTATCCCTGATATGTTATAGTTCATCACGAAGCTCTAGCAGCTTGGTGGTAATGACTTCGGAGAAACTATCACTATTTCATCTGGAAGATCAACTCCCACTTGATTCAAGTGATTGTTGTACTCAGACAATCTGAGCACAAGCTCAACAATTGAGCTTCTCTCCTTAGTTTGCAGGCTAAGAAAATCGTCGGAGGTCTCAAACCTCTTGACGTGGGCACGAGCCTGAAATCCTAATTTCAGCCCTCGAAACATCTCATATGTTCCGCGACGTTTCGAAAACGTCTTTGGTGCCTCTACTTAAACCATTTAACTGAACTATCACGTAGTTATCAAAACGTGTATGTTCGATGTTCGAAACATCCACAAACGACGTTTGGGGTTCAGCACACTGAGCAGTGCATTAAGGACATAAGCTTTCTACTGATCGCATAATCGCTACTATCAACTTTCAACTATATTTTCTCTAGGAACATATCTAAAACAGTAGAACTATAGCGCGAGCTACGACATAATTTGCAAAAGGTCTTTTGACTATGTTCAGGATAATTAAGTTCATCTTATGAACTCCCACTCAGATAGACATCCCTCTAGTCATCTAAGTGATTACATGATCCGAGTCAAACTAGGCCGTGTCCGATCATCACGTGAGACGGACTAGTCATCATCGGTGAACATCTTCATGTTGATCGTATCTTCTATACGACTCATGCTCGACCTTTCGGTCTCCGTGTTCCGAGGCCATGTCTGTACATGCTAGGCTCGTCAAGTTAACCCTAAGTGTTTTTGCTGTGTAAAACTGTCTTACACCCGTTGTATGTGAACGTAAGAATCTATCACACCCGATCATCACGTGGTGCTTCGAAACGACGAACTGTAGCAACGGTGCACAGTTAGGGGAGAACACTTCTTGAAATTTTAATGAGGGATCATCTTATTTACTACCGTCGTTCTCAGCAAATAAGATGTATAAACATGATAAACATCACATGCAATCAAATAAGAGTAGTGACATGATATGGCCAATATCATATAGCTCCTTTGATCTTCATCTTCGGGGCTCCATGATCATCTTGTCACCGGCATGACACCATGATCTCCATCATCATGATCTCCATCATCGTGTCTTCACGAAGTTGTCACGCCAACGACTACTTCTACTTCTATGGCTAACGCGTTTAGCAATAAAGTAAAGTAATTTACATGGCGTTCTTCAATGACACGCAGGTCATACAAAAAATAAAGACAACTCCTATGGCTCCTGCCGGTTGTCATACTCATCGACATGCAAGTCGTGAATCCTATTACAAGAACATGATCAATCTCATACATTACATATATCATTCATCACATCCTTTTGGCCATATCACATCACATAGCATACCCTGCAAAAACAAGTTAGACGTCCTCTAATTGTTGTTTGCATGTTTTACGTGGCTGCTATGGGTTTCTAGCAAGAACGTTTCTTACCTACGCAAAGACCACAACGTGATATGCCAATTGCTATTTACCCTTCATAAGGACCCTTTTCATCGAATCCGATCCGACTAAAGTAGGAGAGACAGACACCCGCTAGCCACCTTATGCATCTAGTGCATGTCAGTCGGTGGAACCAGTCTCACGTAAGAGTACGTGTAAGGTCGGTCCGGGCCGCTTCATCCCACAATACCGTCGAAACAAGATTGGACTAGTAACGGTAAGCATATTGAACAACATCAACGCCCACAACTACTTTGTGTTCTACTCGTGCAAAGAATCTACGCAATAGACCTAGCTCATGATGCCACTGTTGGGGAACGTAGCAGAAATTCAAAATTTTCCTACGTGTCACCAAGATCTATCTATGGAGAGACCAGCAACGAGTAGAAAGAGAGTGCATCTACATACCCTTGTAGATCGCTAAGCGGAAGCGTTCAAGTGAACGGGGTTGATGGAGTCGTACTCGTCGTGATTCAGATCACCGATGATCAAGTGCCGAATGGACGGCACCTCCGCGTTCAACACACGTACAGCCCGGTGACGTCTCCCACGCCTTGATCCAGCAAGGAGAGAGGGAGAGGTTGAGGAAGACTCCATCCAGCAGCAGCGCAACGGCGTGGTGGTGGTGGAGGAGCGTGGCAATCCCGCAGGGCTTCGCCAAGCACCATGGGAGAAGAGGAGGAGGGAGAGGGGCAGGGCTGCACTAACGAGAGATCAAATCGCGTGTTATGGGCAGCCCCATGCCTCAATATATATAGGGGGAGGGGAGGGCTGCGCCCCCTTTAGGGTTTCCCACCCCCAAGGGGTGCGGCCAGCCCTAGATGGGAAAGGGGCGGCGGCCAAGGGAGGATTCCCTCCCCCCCAAGGCACCTAGGAGGTGCCTTCCCCTCCTAGGACTCTTCCTTAGGGTTCCCCTTTGACCCTAGGCGCATGGGCCATGAGGGAAGTGGCGCCACAGCCCACTTTGGGCTGAATCCCTTCCCACTTCAGCCCATGTGGCCCCCCGGGGCAGGTGGCCCCACCCGGTGGGCCCCCGGGACCCTTCCGGTGGTCCCGGTACAATACCGATGACCCCGAAACTTGTCCCGATGGCCGAAACAGGACTTCCTATATATAAATCTTTACCTCCGGACCATTCCGGAACTCCTCGTGACGTCCGGGATCTCATCCGGGACTCCGAACAACATTCGGTAACCACATACAAGCTTCCTTTATAACCCTAGCGTCATCGAACCTTAAGTGTGTAGACCCTACGGGTTCGGGAGACATGCAGACATGACCGAGACGTTCTCCGGTCAATAACCAACAGCGGGATCTGGATACCCATGTTGGCTCCCACATGTTCCACGATGATCTCATCAGATGAACCACGATGTCAAGGACTCAATCGATCCCGTATACAATTCCCTTTGTCTAGCGGTATTTTACTTGCCCGAGATTCGATCGTCGGTATCCAATACCTTGTTCAATCTCGTTACCGGCAAGTCACTTTACTCGTTCCGTAACACATCATCCCGTGATCAAATCCTTGGTCACATTGCGCATATGATGATGTCCTACCGAGTGGGCCCAGAGATACCTCTCCGTTTACACGGAGTGACAAATCCCAGTCTCGATCCGCATAAAACAATAGATACTTTCGGAGATACCTGTAGTGCACCTTTATAGTCACCCAGTTACGTTGTGACGTTTGATACACCCAAAGCACTCCTACGGTATCCAGGAGTTACACGATCTCATGGTCAAAGGAAGAGATACTTGACATTGGCAAAGCTCTAGCAAATGAACTACACGATCTTTTGTGCTAGTCTTAGGATTGGGTCTTGTCCATCACATCATTCTCCTAATGATGTGATCCCGTTATCAACGACATCCAATGTCCATAGTCAGGAAACCATGACTATCTGTTGATCACAACGAGCGAGTCAACTAGAGGCTCACTAGGGACATATTGTGGTCTATGTATTCACACGTGTATTACGATTTCCGGATAATACAGTTATAGCATGAATAAAAGACAATTATCATGAACAAGGAAATATAATAATAATACTTTTATTATTTCCTCTAGGGCATATTTCCAACACATATCACATCACAACATGCCCTGCAAAAACAAGTTAGACGTCCTCTACTTTGTTGTTGCAAGTTTTACGTGGCTGCTACGGGCTTAAGCAAGAACCAATCTCACCTACGCATCAAAACCACAACGATAGTTTGTCAATTTGACTCCGTTTTAACCTTCGCAAGGACCGGGCGTAGCCACACTCGGTTCAACTAAACTTGGAGAGACTGTCGCCCGCAAGCCACCTATGTGCAAAGCACGTCGGGAGAACCGGTCTCGCGTAAGCGTACGCGTAATGTCGGTCCGGGTCATCTCGTTCAACAATACCGCTGAACCAAAGTATGACATGCTGGTAGGCAGTATGACTTATATCGCCCGCAACTCACTTGTGTTCTACTCGTGCATATAACATCAAACCATAAAACCTAGGCTCGGATGCCACTGTTGGGGAACGCAGTAATTTCAAAAAATTTCCTATGCACACGCAAGATCATGGTGATGCATAGCAATGAGAGGGGAGAGTATGATCTACGTAACCTTGTAGATCAACAACGGAAGCGTTGACACAACGTAGAGGAAGTAGTCGTACGTCTTCCCGATCCGACCGATCCAAGCACCGTTACTCCGACACCTCCGAGTTCTTAACACACGTACAGCTCGATGACGCTCCCCGGGCTCCGATCCAGCAAAGCTTTGAGGATGAGTTCCGTCAGCACAATGGCATGGTGACGATGATGATGTTCTATCGACGCAGGGCTTCGCCTAAGCACTACAACTATATGACCGAGGTGGAATATGGTGGAGGGGGGCACCGCACACGGCTAAGGAATGATCACGAGGATCAACTTGTGTGTTCTAGGGTGCCCCCCTGCCCCTGTATATAAAGGAGCCAAGGGGAGGGGCGGCCGGCCAGGTGTGGCGCGCCAAGGGGGAGTCCTATTCCCACCGGGAGTAGGACTCCCTTCTTTTCCTAGTTGGACAAGGAGAGAAAGAGGGAAAGAGAAGGAAGAGAAGAAGGAAAGGGGGGCGCCGCCCCCCTTTCCTTGTCCTATTCGGACTAGGAAGGGGAGGGGCGCGCGGCCACCTCTTGCCTCCTCTCCTCTTCTCCCTTAAGGCCCATGTAGGCCCAATAACCCCCCGGGGGGGTTCCGGTAACCCCCCGGTACTCCGGAAAAATGCCGATTTCACCCGGAACGATTCCGATGTCCAAATATAGGCTTCCAATATATCGATCTTTATGTTCGACCATTTTGAGACTCCTCGTCATGTCCGTGATCACATCCGGGACTCCGAACTAACTTCGGTACATCAAAATGCATAAACTCATAATAACTGTCATCGTAACTTTAAGCGTGCGACCCTACGGTTCGAGAACAATGTAGACATGACTGAGACAGATCTCCGGTCAATAACCAATAGCGGGACCTGGATGCCCATATTGGCTCCTACATATTCTACGAAGATCTTTATCGGTCAGACCGCATAACAACATACGTTGTTCCCTTTGTCATCGGTATGTTACTTGCCTGAGATTCGATCGTCGGTATCCAATACCTAGTTCAATCTCGTTACCGGCAAGTCTCTTTTATCGTTCCGTAATACATCATCTCGCAACTAACTCATTAGTTGTAATGCTTGCAAGGCTTATGTGATGTGCATTACCGAGAGGGCCCAGAGATACCTCTCCCACAATCGGAGTGACAAATCCTAATCTCGAAATACGCCAACCCTACATCTACCTTTGGAGACACCCGTAATGCTCCTTTATAATCACCCAGTTACATTGTGACGTTTGGTAGCACCCAAAGTGTTCCTCCGGCAAACGGGAGTTGCATAATCTCATAGTCATAGGAACATGTATAAGTCATGAAGAAAGCAATAGCAACATACCAAACGATCGGGTGCTAAGCTAATGGAATGGGTCATGTCAATCAGATCATTCAACTAATGATGTGATCCCGTTAATCAAATAACAACTCTTTGTCCATGGTTAGGAAACATAACCATCTTTGGTTAACGAGCTAGTCAAGTAGAGGCATACTAGTGACACTCTGTTTGTCTATGTATTCACTCATGTATTATGTTTCCGGTTAATACAATTCTAGCATGAATAATAAACATTTATCATGAAATAAGGAAATAAATCATAACTTTATTATTGCCTCTAGGGCATATTTCCTTCCGGGCCATATCGCGACGCAGCTCCAATGAGTCTTGCCCGCTGTGCTCGGCCCGGCCGGATGTACTTTTACTGTATCCGGCGTGACAATTATCGTCTCACGTAGTGGCGCGCCCTCGTGATAGGTAGATCGATCTTGCATGTTTTGCTTTGTCCTCCAATACGTCTCGCATGTCTGGCGTATTTCCCCATGCCTTTTTATTTGAATAGCGTCGGGGTGCAGGCTGATCTTTTGGCTGGAATGCCTCTCTGTCGCGGCCACGAGGTGGCCGATCAGCCGCGTCATACGCTTCTTCCTCTAGTCGGGGTAGCAACCTACATTTTGGGTAACTCTTGGAGGGGCGTTCGAGTTTATATTCCTCGGCTGCCAGGACTTCAGTCCATCTGTCAGCTAGCAGATCTTGATCAGCTTCAAGCTGGTGCTGCTTCTTCTTAAGGCTATTTGCTGTGGCTATAAGCCGGCGCTTGAACCACTCTTGTTCGATGGGATCCTCTGGCACGACAAATTCGTCATCGTCGAGGCTTGCCTCATCTTCTGAGGGAGGCACGTAATTATCATCCTCCTCATCTACCGCTCTCTCAGGAGGGCTGGCCTCTCCATCCTCCTGCCCTAAATTGTGTTGGAGGGGATTATTGCCATCTTCGGCACTATCCGGAGTGCTATTATCTCCTGTGCTGGTATCACCACTTTTGCTTTGGCGGGGCTTAGAGCGACGCCGCTGATGTCGGTGCTTGGGTCGCTTCTTGGAGGGTTCATCCTCCGCTATCTCGTCGCCATTGCCTTCTTTGGGTGTGTCCACCATGTATATATCGTATGATGAGGTGGTTGTCCAGTGCCCTGTAGGCAGTGGTTCCTCTTCATCTCCCGCATCGTCGCCCATACCGTCGATGTCTTCGGAGTCAAAGTCGAGCATGTCGGTTAAGTCGTCGATAGTGGTTACTAAGTGGGTGGTGGGTGGGCAGCGAATTTCTTCGTCGTCTGCATCCCGATCCTACCGGACATAGTTCGGCCAGGATCCTCCTGACAAGGAGAGAGACCTTAATGAGTTCAGTATGTCGCCAAAGGGCGAGTGCTGAAAAATATCCGCGGAGGTAAACTCCATGATCAGCGCCCAATCGGATTCGCTAGGAACGGGCGCAGGCGGTTCAGAGTCCGTGGCCGGAGAAGGATCCGGCAGTTTGACAACACGGCTCTCGTGAAGGGTAAGGTCGATGTTCGGCTCGATCACCGCTGAGGATAAGGCCTCCGTGGCGGGGTCCATCCACCCGTCCATGTATGGCGCAACTGGCTCTGAATTGAGGGTCGGAGCGGCTGCCGGTGCGATCTCCTGAACATTGTTCGATGGTAGAGCTAAATCGTACTCATCGTGACCGTGTGACGCACAAGGCAGGGGCTCGAATCCGTCGAAGATCAAGTCTCCGCGGATATCAGCCGTGTAGTTTAAGCTTCCAAACCTGACCTGGTGGCCAGGGGCGTAACTTTCAATCTGCTCCAGGTGGCCAAGCGAGTTGGCCCGCAGTGCGAAGCCGCCGAATACAAAAATATATCCGGGGAGAAAAGTCTCACCCTGGACTGCATCGCTATCGATGATCTTAGGAGCCATCAAGCCTAACGGCGATGACACAGAGGAACTCTTAATGAAAGCACCAATGTCGGTGTCAAAACCGGCGGATCTCGGGTAGGGGGTCCCAAACTGTGCGTCTATGGCAGATGGTAACAAGAGGCAGGGGACACGATGTTTTACCCAGGTTCGGGCCCTCTTGATGGAGGTAAAACCCTACGTCCTGCTTGATTTATTCTTGATGATATGAGTATTACAAGAGTTGATCTACCATGAGATCGGAGAGGCTAAACCCTAAAAGCTAGCCTATGGTATGATTATATATTGTCCTATGGACTAAAACCCTTCGGTTTATATAGACACCGGAGGGGGCTAGGGTTACACAAGGTCAGTTACAAAGGAGGAGATATACATATCCGTATTGCCTAGCTTGCCTTCCACGCCAAGTAGAGTCCCATCCGGACACGGGACGAAGTCTTCAATCTTGTATCTTCATAATCCAACAGTCCGGCCAAAGGATATAGTCCGGCTGTCCGGAGACCCCCTAATCCAGGACTCCCTCAGTAACCTTTCTCCAATAACTCCTTCATCTGCTTCTTAATCTCCTCCAGATCATTCGCGGGCATCCGGTATGGTCTCTTCGATATCAGTCCGGTGCCTGGCAACAGCTCAATATCATGATCTGGCGGCATTCCTGGTAATTCTTCTGGAAATACATCCAAGTAATCCTTCACTATATGCACTTCTTCCTGAACAACTCCCGTGAGAGAATTTAAGTGAGTCCTCCTAGGAGTATGTCTGGATACAAACTTAATCCTTTTTCCCTTCGGGGTGGTGAGTAGAATTGACCTACTGGCGCAATCAATGTTTCCTTCATACTTCAATAACCAATCCATCCCCAGTATCACATCCAATCCTTGGGATTCCAAAATTACTAGGTCTGAGGGGAAAACATGGCTGCTAATGGTTAAAGGTAATCGGTCGCACCATCGGCTGGCCATATACTCTGCACCTGATGAGCTCACTAGCAGGGGTGTCCTAAGGGCTAAGGTGGGTAACTTAAACTTGTCCACAAATCCCCTTGAAATGTATGAATGTGATGCACCAGTATCAAAAAGAATGAGAGGAGTAAATGACTTAACCAAAAATTTATCGATCACTGCATCTGGCTGCTCTTCAATCTCCTCCACGTTCACGTGGTTCACTTGTCCCCTATTGAAAGGGTTGGGCTTCTTCCCCGAGCTTCCATTACCATTGCCATTCTTCAACTCTGGACAATCATTGGAGTAGTGCCCAGTCTTCCCGCACTTGAAACAGGTAATGTGACTCTGGTCCTTCTTGGCGGGTGTGGCTGGGTTAGAACGGTTCTGATTGCTGCCTGCTCCATTTCTGTTTCCATTCTTGGGGCCACTGTGGTTATGAGAACTTCCTCCATTGTGAGTGTGGCCTCCATGGTTATGGGTGTATCCTCCCGAGTTCGAGGTAAAACGAGGATTCTGTGATGCTCCTGTATTGTACTTCCCTTGTCCATACTTCCTCTTGCGGTTCTCAATCTGTTGATGCTTCCCTTCGATTATAAGAGCCTTATCGACCAACTCCTGGTAGTTGTTGAATGTTGCCACCATTAACTTCATGCTCATCTCATCATTCAGCCCTTCCATAAACTTCTCCTACTTCACGGCATCCGTGGCCACATCATCTGGGGCATAGCGAGATAACTTACTAAACTCATCCACGTACTGAGCTACAGTACGATTCCCCTGGCGCAAGTTGCGAAACTCATGATTCTTCATGCTCATAGCTCCAGATGAGACATGGGTTGTGCGGAAAGCTTGCTGAAACTGCTCCCAACTGACATTTGCTATAGGAAAAGTGGTTGTGTAATTCTCCCACCATGCGGCTGCGGGTCCATCCAATTGGTGTGCGGCAAAATGCACCTTCTCAGCATCTGTGCAACCAGCAGTGGTTAACTCCCTTCCAATCCTGCGTAGCCAGTCATCCGCAACTATGGGAATGGTGCTACTGGAAAACACCGGCGGCTGTAACCTCAGAAAACGGGCTAAGTTGTCAACTGGAGGTGGTGGCGGAGGGTTGTTGTTGTTGTTGTTGTTGTTGTTGTTGTTGCCTTGGTTCTGAACTAACAACTGCATCAAGGCATTCTGCTGCTGGATCAACTGAGTGAGCTCCAGTGGGAAGACAAATCCAGGGTCACATCTTGGAGGCATCTGATGGGTTTAGAGGGAAGAGATTAGAATAGAATGAGGTCTAAGGAGAAAGCACTACCCATATGCACATGAGACAAACACAATCATAACTTTTCACTCAATCAAGCAAGCAAGGGCATACAATCGATCTAGCTATCATTACAGTGCTCGAACTATTTTATATACATGGGGGAACACTACTGACCATGGTGGTCCACTAGAAATTTTGATCGGTGGAAGACTCCATGATATTCGCTCCAGCTTTGTCTTCATAGTCATCATCACTACCATCGGGGTCGGAGTCGGTGTCGTCAATGATGATGTAATCTTCAGAACGAATCTCCTTGGGTTAGTCGTCTTCTCCTCCTAGCGTGGGGTCTCCCATAAAAACTCCTAGCTTCCTCGTCAGGTCGTCATTCATCTCCACATGTATCGCCATTTCCTCCTCATATACATTGCGTGTAGACTTGAGTTCCTCTTCTAGCTCTGTGATCCTGGTCATCGCCTTCTTCAAATCTATCATGCTTGCGCACATCTGGTTCTCCTGGTGACGTATGTGATGGTTTAACTCCTGGATGAATGCTGCAATGGACCCGTCCTTCCTGGTGCTGATCATCTCCCATTGCTCATCTCGGCGTCCACATATCTGGTAGATAGTGTCATTAAGCTCCTTGTGGTAAACTTCGGCGATGCGTCCCATGGCGATGTGGGCTGCCATGCTCTTTCCTAGACTCCAGGTTGGTGCATCAAAGGAAAACTCTATGGGCTCAGTGACTGGCGTGAATGTCCTTCCTGGAACTTGAACTCGAATCATCCAACGTTCCTCTTCTGCTAGTGTGGCGGTGTAGGTCCCGGTGAAGCTTGGTATTCCAATGTTTAGGTACCTAGTGACTTCCTTCAAGTGTTGTCCAAACGGGGTGTCTTCATTCGGCTGTGTAAACTTGTTCCTTGAGTCCGCCATCCTAAAGGGTAGAAAATGGAAATGAGTCAGAAATGAGTAGAGAAGAGTGATCCTAAAGTGTACACTTTGCAGAGGTTTGCGCACTTTTGCCCACAAGACTCGATCTCCTCCATTGGATTTCTCGCACTACATGGTGTTTGAGAAACGGATGACCGAGACACAGTCTTTCAGAAGCATTAACTCTAACCCCGGGTAGACCGTACCAACCTATATCCCCTACATATGCTAGTCTACCACTGGAAGAGGTCACGCAACTTACTCAACTATGCTAGAGCCCATAATAGCTTGTGGCTGCACACGAAAGTTTCAAGCATGAACAATCTTATGATCCCTTTGAGCTTGGGTGGCGGACCATAGGAGGATCACACGGTATAACCCCGGGATCTCCTAGGACAACACTGGTATAACCCCAAGTGCCCATAAGCAATCCACCCAGATGTGTATTAAAGTTGCCACCTTAAGTTGAACCGTTAATTAACAAACTCACATCTTCATGGATACTCTCAAACCCAAACCACGTCTACGAGCATAGCATGGCAATATAAGCAAAACGTAGAAGTAACTCCCAAGGGTTTCATAATAAAAAGGGTAATAGGTTCTACGTCATTATCTACTTCCCAAAACCCACATGTTAAGAGATCCTACTCATGCAATGTTTGAGGATTGACACTAATGCATAAAAACTGGGTATGAAAGAGTATGATCAATGTGTTACTTGCCTTGCTGACGATCTGCAAATGCTAAAGACTCGTAGTAGCACGCTCCGCACTCCGGGAATTCTATCGCAAACAAACAATAGCATACATAAGCAAACAAGAAAAGATGCAAAGGGAAAACTTCGAATAAGAAGATCTAACCAGAAAGTTCAACTGAAGAACTCTGGTTTGCAAAAAGAATCAAATCAAACGGAGCAACGAAACTCAAACTACGAAAGAAACAAGATCCGATTACTAATCTGCACTAAAGTCAAATTTTACAGTACCAAAATCTTGTTCAAGTTGGTTAAACAGAAAGAGGGCTTCGAGACGAAGATCTAGGCGCCTATTTCACCCGATTTGGATAAACGAGCGAAAACATAAACTAAAACGAAGATTAGGGCAGGAATCGTGATCGAAAATAATCGCGGAAAAACCCTAGAAAATAAAACGAGATGAATAGGCTAACGAACGAACATTTGTTGTGTGCAGCTAACTGACGAACAGCATTCGTTAAAACGAACGTACGGACGAACGTCCGCTATTTAATCTGAAGAAAAACCGAACAAAACCGATCTAGGGTTTTTCGAAAAAAAGAAAACCGGGGTTAACCGAAGAAAACCGAACGGTCAACGGTCAACGGCGGCGGCTCGGCGAGATCCAACGCGGCGGTAGCAGGGCGGCGGTGCGAGGCGGCGGCACAGCAGCGGCGGCGGCGCAGGTGGCGCGAGGCGGCGGGGCGAGGCGGCGGCGGCGCGGGCGGCGCGAGGCGACGGCGGCGCTAGGGTTAGGCGGGCGGGGCGGGGCACGACGCTGGGTGGGCTGGGGCGGCCGGCTCGGGCGGGCTTTAAAGGCCTCCAGGCGTAGTGTCCTGGACGGACACGGCCCATTAGGTCGGTTCGGATTTTTTTTAAAATAAATCCTGACGTGGAAAAACAACTAAAAGAAATACTAAACAAAGTCCAAAAATCCTGAAATAAATTTTCACGGCCTCTAATAATATTGCGGACAAAGTGAACATTTATTTAGGCCTCTAATGCAATTTTGAAAAATGCATATTTTTCCTAATTCAAATAAAATAGCAACAAAAATCCAAATAAAATGACATATTTGATTTTAATATTTTTCCTCTGATATTTCATTTATTTTGGAGAAGTCATATTATCTCCTCTCATATATTTTAATTGGAAATATTTTCGGGGAGGAAAATAATTAAAACCAAAATGATCCTTGTTTTGATATTTGATAAAATTCAAATATGAAAAATGTGAAATCCCCAACTCTCTTCGTGGGTCCTTGAGTTGCTTAGAATTTTGAGGATCGCAAAGCAAAAATGCAGTAAAATATGATATGCATTAATGACCTATGTATAACATTCCAAATTGAAAATTTGGGATGTTACACTCCCAAGCCACCTCTACTTCAATGAAGTATTGGCACCAAGGCCTCACCTTTACCTGCATAATTTCTCTCCACCACAAAGCTAATCCATCACTCAAACCCTAACAATCCACGGCCACACCACTCCTAAAACCCAAGCTGCATTTGAGTCTCTCCATTGCTCTCGCCTTCTTTTTTGTTTCGGAAATAACCACCGCTGGGTTCTATGACTGTATCAGGTCCCTTAAATCGCCAAATGTCGAGTCCAACCCCAACCTTCAACAGTTGCACGCCAGAATATTCATGGCGACTGGCGGCCCCACACTTCGGGGTCCACCGATGTATCCATGTTTTCAGATATGCGATCATACACTTTAGACATTTTCTACCTCATGTCATGAATAAAGGCATTGTTAGAAGTCTGCTTATCCGGATCATCTTTCACCACCCAATACTACCTCAAACCCCTCTTGTGTCCTTCAAATTCAAACCCTGGTTGTGTCTTTTCATGATGAATTGCCCTATATTCCTGCCTTAGTTTCCTATTAAAAGTACCCCTCTTCCTCCTATTTGTATCCTCATGTCTTGTACCATATCTGACCTCATCTCCTCTTTGATGATCTGCTATATGATCAAAAGTAGCATGAGCACTATCTTTCGCTTTCCTCTCTCAATTTTGGTCCCAAGAGCCACTAGCTCCCTTTCACGCCTCTGTCTAATCCTTGCTTCGGTTTATAGTCCTTCTGGTTCTCATATCTCACCTTGGCTAGTTACTTCTCCCCTACTAGCTTTGGCGCCAATGCTAGTGCGTGGTCTAGTTGAGTTTGAAAACTCGGCCAGTAGATTACGCTTTGTTGGAACTTCCCTGTTCATCTTGTTTGCCTGATGCCTCGGGTCACTCTCGCCTGTACGTCCGCTTCCCTGACTGTTGTTATTGCTTCCTGCCTGCCCCTATGACCCTCCTTTTGTATTGCTATTCCTGCCAGGCGACACTCTTAGCCACCCTCCCCACTACGAGGTGGAGTCTATAGGAGGACCATGGTCAAAGCAAAAATGTGGCACCTTTTCATAGTAAAAGTCAAACCAAGTACCCATCTTATCTTCCGGTGAGGTCTTAAGATAAAAGCCTCTCACCAAGGGTTCATAAACAGGAATTTTCGCCCGAACCCTAAGGTACTGTCCTTGTGCAACCCCATCTTTATCAGCATCCACTCGCACAATTTTACCTAGCTAGTTGCCAAGTGTTTTACCAAAGCTTTAGTTCTTTTGTCATGAGGTAAATCATCCACTCGAACCCAAACGCCCACCTTGTCAAAGACCATCTCCAAAGGTCTGGTGTTTCCTTCATACTCTTTCAGAATCAGGACACTGAAATCATACTGCCATGAAGCATTGTTCATCATGTGTCTCCAATCCCCCTCACTGCCAAAGTGAACTTCAAAAGTGTTTGAGCCAAGCTCTCTAAACTTGGCCTCTCTGTGCAATCGCCATGCCCTCTACATTGTTTTTCCACAACACTCATTATCATTGGCCTTGTCAAGAACACCTTTCCCACACTGCCGACCACCTTTAATTCTTTGGAAATATCTTTTCTGGCTCAGCAAACACAAACCCCTCTGCTTCCTTGTCCATCAAAACCATACCACCCAGTCTTGCCGAAAGACTCAATGTTTGGTCTGGAGTCTTGCTTTCCACCGGGGATTTGGAAGCGCCTCGACTAGCAGATTCTCCCACCTTGCGCGCCGGCGTACGCGCAAATCCCCCTAGTGCAGTCTCCACGTTCTTCTTATTGGAGGCCAAGGCCTCGGCCGCCATGGCTGGGGTCGTTGTCCTCCTCTGGTTTGTAGCTCCTGACATCACAAATGCAGGGCCTATCATAGTCGCCGCTTTCTTTTGGATCGCCTCCCCGCCCACCGTCGCGGTGGGTTTGGCTTGTTTCATTGGAGTAGCCACCGCCGCCGATGAAGATCCCCATCTTCTCCGAAACCCTAGTCGTCTTTCCTATTGCTTTCTGCGCCATCAGCTCTACCCCTAGCGGAAGAGAAACACCACCGGTCCATGTCTAGGGTTGCGCCCTCACCTCCCTAGCCACCACTATAGACCCACCACCCCCGCAAGCCAAAACCCTAACCCTAGCACAGGTGGACAATCACCATGCAATCGCCTCTTGTCGCCTTAGAGCTTTCCTGCGTGGTGGACCCTCGTGCCTAAGCTATCGGTACTTTATTAGTCTGTGGCTTGCGCTACGGTGTTTACTCCCTGTTTTTTCATTTACAGAAGTCTGCACGTCATCCATGAGCTCATGAAACACCCTGCAAGAACGTTGCCAAGCGGCGCCAATTCGTCACCAAACACCGCACCATGATCTAGCAAACAGACAACCATGCCGGGTTGCACAACCGATCGCGGTCATCGGCGACAACCATGCTAGCTGCCTACGCGAGATCGCCGGCCGCCCCCGAAACCTACAAACGCAAGCCCCCAATCGACCAGTGCAGCAACATCATACGTACTTATTATATATATATATATACGTGCGCGCATGGACACAATCATCAGCACATCAACCATTTCCCGAGAGCTGAGCTTCACCGGTCGATCGTCGCACGCCATGGTGGCTATGGCGCCCGCTGCAGGGCTGGTCCTGGCTTCGCTCGCCGTGGTGCTGGCAACCACGCTGTGGACGGCGGCGGTGCACCTGGTGTGGCGCCCCTACGCCGTCGCGAGGGCCTTCCGGCGGCAGGGGATCCGCGGGCCGGCGTACCGGTTCTTCGTCGGCAACAACGAGCAGGTCATGGCGATGCGCGCGGCGACGGCCGACGACGTGCTCGACCTCGGCTCCCACGACATCATCGCGCGCGTGATGCCGCAGTACAAGGCGTGGGTGGCGTCCTACGGTAAGGTTTTCCTCTCGTGGTCGGGGTATACGCCGTCGCTCTGCGTCGGCGACCACGACATGGTGAAGCAGATCCTGTCCAACAAGACCGGGCTGTACGGCAAGCCCAACCCGGGGCCCAACTTCCTGGCCCTGCTGGGCAAGGGCCTCGTCTTCTCCGACGGCGACGACTGGGCGCGCCACCGCCGCATCGTGCACCCGGCGTTCACCATGGACAAGCTCAAAATGATGACCAGGACGATGGCGGAGTGCGCAGGGGACATGGTCCGGCCGTGGGAGGCGCTCGCCGCGGCGAGCGACGGCGGCGTGGCGAGGGTGGACGACGTCGGGCAGCAGTTCGTGGAGCTGACCGCCGACGTGATCTCGCACACGGCGTTCGGGAGCAGCTACAGGGAGGGGAAGGAGGTGTTTGTGGCGCAGCGGGAGCTCCAGTACATCGCCTTCTCCACCATGAACAACGTCCGCGTCCCGGGCCTCGAGTACCTCCCCACCAAGACCAACCAGCGGCGGCGGCAGCTCACGGGAAAGGTGCGCGGCACGCTCATGGCGATCATCCGCGAGCGGCAGGCCGCCGCCAAGGAGGCCAAAGGCTACGGCAACGACTTGCTTGGCCTGATGCTCGAGGCCAACTCGTCGGCCGGCGCCGGCGGGCAGAAGGCGGCCGCCATTAGCATGGACGAGATCATCGACGAGTGCAAGACCTTCTTCTTCGCCGGGCACGACACAACCTCGCACCTCCTTACCTGGGCCATCTTCCTCCTCGGCACGCACCCGGAATGGCAGCAGAAGCTGAGGGAGGAGGTCCTCCGAGAGTGCGGCGGCACGGGGACGCCGCTGCAGGGCGACGCGCTCAACAAGCTCAAGCTGGTAAGCCCCTGCCTGTCCCATCATTCTGACCCACTTAATGCACACTCCACACAACGACGAGTGACACGCACTTCACCTGTGATCGATGATGGCAGACGACGATGGTGCTGTACGAGACGCTGAGGCTCTACGGCGCAGTGATCATGATCGCGAGGGAGACGAGGGCGGACACGGAGCTCGGCGGCGTGAAGATCCCCAAGGGCACGACCACCATGATCCCGATGGCGATCATGCACCGGGACGAGGAGGTGTGGGGCGCGGACGCCGGCGAGTTCAAGCCGGACCGGTTTCAGAACGGCGTGGGCAGAGCCGCGAAGCACCCGAGCGCGATGCTGGCCTTCTCCGCCGGCCCGCGGTCGTGCATCGGGCAGGACTTCGCGATGCTGGAGGCCAAGGCGACGCTCGCCGTGATCCTGCGCCGGTTCGAGTTCGAGGTGGCGCCGGAGTACGTGCACGCGCCGGCCGAGTTCCTGACGCTGCAGCCCAAGTGCGGGCTCCCCGTGCTGCTCAAGCTCCTGGGTCAGTAGAGCAGCTGCCTCTTTGAAGTACAAAATAAGTACATGAGTGGGCTTGTATCTTTTTGGTTTTGGGTTTTGAGCTGTGGGCTTGTATCTTCACTACGTATACCTCTAGCATTTGTGAGCAGAAGAACGTGAGGTGTTTTTATAAGTACTGCTCATTGAGGTTAATTTCTCCTAGTCCTCTCTCTGATTGACTAATTGCCAAGGTTTATCCTCACTCCAGCTAAAGAGAAAAAGGTTTATCCTCACTCTAATCTATCTATCTATCTATCTATCTATATCTATCTATCTATCTATCTATCTATCTATCTATCTATCTATACCTATACTAATTACAGACTCCCAAGAAATTACCACATTAATCAGAAAATTAGAGCCGTTAATCTGGTGGGACCATGTTATTACGGTGTAGATTAATCCATATAATTTCCACATTAATCATAATAATCTCGAAAAAAGTTTAAAATGAAGACCTTATTTATAGATGGCATAAGAGATAAAAAAGTCCCCCGTACATGCCAAAGGAGATTGGATCCTGTTTTAAAGAAAAGATTGGATCCTAATTTTACTCCACCGTCACAACCTCCCTTTTTTATCTCCTATCTCTCTCTCCCCTACGATAGAAAAGAAAGTCTTCAACCGTCCCTTCCCCACTTCATCCTCTCCACACGTGAAAACAAAACAAATGGTTACTCCGTCCCTTCCTCTCTATTCCTTTCCTTTCCACCTCTCCCTCATGGAAAACAAATCAATTGTCTCTCTTGAAACTCATGGCAGAAGGTTGGGGCATGGATCTGGCCTGGTCAAAGGGCATACTGCCTCATATTTATTTTCTTGATGTAGATCAGGTTCCTTTCTCCCACTATTGTGTGCTTTCGCTTTAAGATACTTTTTAATTTTTTTCCCAATTATTCGCTACATATATGGCTTTTTTTGTTACAGTACGCAGTTCATATTGCTTACGTACATACATGACAATCAATAGCAGATCGATCAAAGTTTCATACCCCTTTCTTTCCAATTTGTTAATTTATAATAATCTGAACACTTTTGTGTTACTTTAGATTGTCTTTAAGTTTCATTTTCTTTTTTTCCTGCAGGTTACTCGCCCAGTGTTTAAAGGCTGGAGAACCAGGAAGAGCCGAGCGGATTTATAGGCCTGTGTAGTTATTAATGCCATATTATTTAGCTACGCTTAGTTGGCTATGTGTTTGCTAATTCGGAGAATTAATTAGCTAGAAACGCGGAACGTTGCGAGCCGTGAGGCTGCATGCAAGCGATGGGATATGGAGCAGCATGCAAGGCCTTAATTGATGCCGTATCCAATGCATGCCCGATTTAAGCTAGGGCTTTCTCTCTCTCTCCGATGAAGAATCAATTCCTCCATAAATGCCGAATTAAATTCTTTTGGTAACTATTGTTGAGTTAATTTTTCCTTCACCCCATTGTGCCGTGCAGGCCTCTTAAACCGGATGGAATCCTGGAAAGTTATGGTCCATGTAATAGCTATGGGATTCCATTAACCTCAGCAACACCCAATTTACTAGCCCTGGCATGGTACTTACTTGATGAACATGTCAGTTTAATTCTCTAAAAAGTATTTGTATATGCATCATAAATAAGCTACTATGATTTATAAAGTTTATTTTCTAAATTTGAAACTTCCTCATCATACACTAATTATTTCAGGGCACTATATATGATAGATGGCAAGATAATGAAACATATGATTAACAAGTTCATGTACTTTTCTATCATATCCATTAGTACTTCTGTATATGCTAAATTGGCATTGCAAAATAGGTACATGCAACATAGACGACGTTGTGTGAGGAAATAAAGCTAGGAGCCCTCTTGTGAGGAACAATTCAAGAGCATATATTTTATAATAGAAGAACACTACAAGAAGTAACTTTAGTGTATTCCTTTGTCACGGCAAATGCAGAAAAAACTTCAAAATAAGGCTAGCACTTCTATTAATTGTCCCAAGTTTGAAAAATAACCTGAGCAGAAATGTGGAAGGGACATTCGATAATATCTCATTATTTAGGCAATACTGTATACTATACTGGACCATATATTATATCGATATTATTTTTACGTTCAAACTTTAGCTAGACATACGTGATCTACATACATCAACTTGCAGGATTTTTCGAGTCTGGAGGAAAAAAATATTAAGACGCAAGATTTTATATATATATGGATTGTGATATCAATAAAAAGACAAAACAAATCCAGAAAATATGTGGATTGGGATTGAAATTTCAGTTTAGACTGGACAAGTATATCCTCAAGTATGGATACAAAGATTACACTATTTATAGGAATGCTTTTAATAGATTCTAAAATAGATGAATCCATAATAGGTACAGTTATTGAACAATTGACCTTTTTTACTATGATTCTAAAGATTACACATATTTTGTTATTTTTTTTTGTAGAAGCATGGTACCAATGATATACTAATTGTGAATGGCGCCAAAACGACTATGACCAGGAACATATATTGTGTTGTACAACCTGATGAAGAATAGAAACTAAGGGTAGTGAAGACCAAGAAAAAATCAAATTCAAAGTATCAAGATATAAAGGAAAGTGTACTGTAAACTCACGAATGTGTTGATAGAATGGTAGAAAACACTTTTGATGTTGAACATTCACAAAATGAAGGAAGTGAGGTATTCAGACACCAAGAAAGGATTGATGGTACAAAGTAGCAAGAGAAAGGTCATCCATCTCATTATGGATCATTGCATTTTCGTGAATAATCTAAAACTTGGGGTAGTCGGGAAATAAGTGAATCAAAATTAACAGAATCAAGCTACACGAGGAAGCATGCCCAAAATCATGAAATGTGCCAATATTCATAGGGAAAAAAGTAATATTGATGAGAATCAAAAAACGAGGTACTCACAAGCATAAAGATTCAAGACCCGTAACAAGGTGAAATGGTGTTGCTAAACTATAGGTGTGAGGAGACATTCAGAAACCTGGTGTACGAATGCCTCAAAAGACAAGTCAAACTTTCATGGATATTTAATAACATTTAGGATGTAAAAGAATATATGGGAAAAGAAAATCTGTAATTTATATATACTTCACTGTTAATTCCTTTCCTTGGTGTGAGCAAATTAGTAGAATGGTTCTTAATCAATCAAGGTGTATATCTTGAATTTCTGAAAGGCCACAACCAACATGTGTTGCACTTATAGGCAAAATAAATAAATAACAAAAGAAAATTATTGCAACAATACCAAAAAGTTAACCATATGCCCATTAATTCACATTTATTATTTAGTGATAAGAAAATATTAAAAAATGGTTGTTGATCAAACAGTACGAATTTGCAAAAGAACAAAGGCAAGTAGGAAAAGGTTCATACATCATTAAAGCAGCACCAAGGGGAACTACAGAAAAAAGTACAGAGATATCACATTTGATTTTCTCAAAACCTAGCCCGTGCAAAAGCACGGGTTGGTGACTAGTTAAACTAATCATAAAGGTTTACTAGCCAGGATTAAACTAATCACCCACATTGATTAAAGTAATCATGCAAATTTAAGATCACCCACACTATTTAAACTAATTACAATGTTTTAGCCACCGTCAGCCGAGAGGGATTTCACAGTGACCCCTCCATCTCCCATCGATTTTGTTTGCACAAATCCTGCAACAGGATCCTTGCCGCGTCGGATTCGCAAACTTGTTCGCTATAAGGGAAACGCCGGCGAACCATATATTCAAAGTACTAGAGCAAGCCCATTGGCTAGCAGCGCACCCCTTCGCCTAGGTGTTAAAGGTGTTTTTATTATTATTATTGTAAGAGATGGCATTTTAATGTATTTAAGAGATTGCATTTTTATTAAGAAATGGTATTTTGTTAATATTAAGAGATGGCATTGTTTTTTTTATAAAGGACGTCATTTTTATTTATTTAAGAGATGGTATTTTTATATTAAGACATGGCATTTTTTAATATTAATAGATGGATTTTTTTTGAAGATATGCATTTTTTTAATATCAAGAGATGGAGTTTTTATTTTATGAGTTGGCATTTTTAATTTTTAAGAGACGACATTTTTAATATCAAGAGATGGGAATTTTATTTTAAGAGATGACATTTTTAATTTTTAAGAGATGGCATTTTAATTTTTAAGAGATAACATTTATTATTATTAAGAGATAGAATTTTCATATTAAGAGATTGTATTTTTTTTGTAAGAGATGACATTTCTTATTTTTAAGAGATGGCATTTTTATATCAAGATATGGCAATTTTACTATTAAGAGATGGCATTTCTAATATTTAGGAGATGACATTTATTACTATTAGAGATGGCATTTTTATATTAAGATATGGCATTTTTAGTATTAAGAGATGGGTTTTTTATTATTAAGAGATGGCATTTTTATTATTAAGAGATGGCATTTTAAAATTATTAAGAAATGGCATTTAATATTATTAAGAGATGGTATTTTTATTATTAAGATATGGCATTTTTATTATTAAGAGATGGCATTTTTATTATTAAGCGATGGCATTTTCTATTATTGAGAGATGGTATTTACTATTATTGAGAGATGGAATTTTTATTATTAAGAGATGACATTTTTATCCCGAGGAATGTCAGTTTTTATATTTTTCAGCATGGCATTTTTCATTTGTGTAGTTCATATAACTTTTTTTAAATCATACTCATTTGCATATTTATAAAATTTAGAGAGATGGCATTTTTATATAGTAGCCTTGCATTTTTTTCATAAGTTAATTCATGGCAATTGAGTGTCTTTTTTGTTGATGTCATTTTTTTGAAAAAAGTGTTAAACTGGGTTGCTGGCCCAAACACAGGGTCGCGCTGGAGGCAGCGAGCTAACCAGGCGCAAACGTTCGCTCGAGGGTGCCTCCTCTAGCGAACCAATCGTTCACTGGAGGCAAACCCCCTAGCTGACGATCACCAGGTAAGGGCATCCGGGGTTTATTAAGGCATCTCCAAAGCGGACCCTCAAACCTCCCGCAAGCATCCGGGCCGCGCTGTTCGGACACAGTTTGTCATCCAACCCGGTCCTGTATCAGTCCAGCGACGTGTTCGCACATTCATTTTCCGGCAAACCCGAGACAAACAAAGAAGGGCTTTGCGGGAGTCAAACCACCATGTACCCTCTCCACCCTGTGTGGATGGTGTAAGGTTGTGCTGCTATTTGGTTGATGCATGTTGCTTTGGCGGAAAGTGATCAGACAGCATGTTGTTTGGTGGAAGGTTATAACATGCATATATGTTGTTTGGCACTTCATGAAAGATATAGATCAGATCATTAATGAAGATTGGTAGATTGTGGATGGATAGTTGGAAGGAGTTCACAATTCGCTAGCTAATCTTAGGACACTACTGGAATTGCGGAGCAGAGATGAAATTGGTTAAGTTAGTAGACAACTTAAAGAGATGAGAGCTAAACTTGAACATGTAAGGTCTGTTTCACTTGGGACAGGTCCTTCACATTCAGAGAAGAATTTCTGAACTTTTCTCCCGGGAGGAAGCTATGGAAAGGCAAATATCGAGGATATCATGGTTGATGGAGGGAGACTTCAATACAAGGTTCTTCCATGCACAAGCACGGCAGCGTCATCGCACTAACCAAACCAAGTGTTTGCGTCGTGAGGACAGAACATATGAGTATGATCAAATCAGTATGGAAAACATAGCCATCCATTTTTATAAAAATTTGTTTACTGCTTGGGAGGTGACACAACTTGAGGTGGTGACTAAGTGGATCCAAAGTAAGGTTATAGATGATATGAATGCTAGTTTGTGCGGGCCTGTAGAGATATGGAGATTGAACGGGCCCTCTTTATGATGCATCCGCACAAGTCACCTGGGCCGGATCGTTTCACTATTGGGTTTTATATCAAGCACTGGAGTATTCTTAAGAGGAAGGTTTGAGATGCCATCAGGGGATTTCTGAATGGAGATGAGATGCCACAACTTGTTAGCAGTATTATATTGGTGCTTATTCTCAAGATAAAATCCCTCAAGATTTAACTTAGTTTAGACCTATTGCTCTTTGTAATGTGTTGTATAAATAGCCTCTAAAGTTCTTACGCTTCGGCCCAGGCCTGTGTTGGAAGAGATAATTTTAGAGGAACAAAATGCATTCATACCAGGGTGTTAAATCATCGACATTGTGCTCACTGCCTATGAATGTATTCACTATCTCAAGAGAAAGAAAGGTAAGTCTGGAGCTTTTGTGCCATTAAGCTCGATATGGTGAAAGCCTACGACCGAGTCGAGTGGGCGTATTTAAGAGCAATTATGACAAGGATGGGTTTTGTGGATGCTTGGGTAAATAGAATAATGGCTTGAAACTGTCACTCTTTCGGTTAGAGTAAATGGAGTCTTTTCTGAACAATCCAATATCTTTTTATATCTTCCTGTTATGTGCCGAAGGGCTTAGCAGCATGCTGAAGTTCACATGAACAAATCACTTGTCTCGAGGCTTTAGGGTGGGCATCCATGCTCCATGGGTTTCTTACCTTCTTTTCACTGACAACTTTCTAATATTTTCGCAGGCCTCAAGTGAGGGTGCTCACCGGTTATAGGAGATTCTAGAGCTTTATAGACTTGGATCTTGGCAGATGGTTAACAAAGAAAAGTTGGCAATCTTCTTTAGTACCAATTGCACCAATGAGATGAAAGTGGAGGATCACACGCCGTCAGGTATGTTGGGAAACGTAGTAGAAAAACAAAAAAATCATGCCTACGCACACCCATGGTCAATATGAAGATGCATAACAGGTTGGGATCATGATCGTTACCGTCACCGAGTTGCAGGGAAGAAGAACATGTAGGTGTAGATCATACTTGGAGTCCCTCAAACCTTTGATGGACGATCCACAAACTGCCCGCGAACTGTCCCCTCGAACTGAAGACCAAAAGCACGGCCTCTCTACTTGGTTGCAAGCATGCAGCCTTCATGATCTGGCAGCGCTTCACCATCCAGAGCTAATAGTCATCGGAGAATTAGACGGATGAGATTAGAACCACACGGGGCTTCTAATTATTAGGATTAGAGGATTAGTCTAGATCTAATTAGTCAACTAGGATCAACTAGAACTAGAACTAGAAGAACTAGATGAGGCTCCAAAACCTGTACATACAAAAGAGCAAAAAAAACCTGGTATATAGAGATTGGAGGGCAGAGGGAGGGCTGCCACCAAGGAGGGAAATCCTCCTTGGGGCGCCGGCCAAAGTGGGGGATGAGTTGGACTCCTCCCCTACCCCAATTCGGCCTCCTTCCTTAGGGAAGGGAGGCGCCTTCCCACTTGGGTCCTTGTGACCCAAGTTGCCCTCCACATCTTGGCCTTTTAAGACCCATTGATATTAAATTAAATATAAAATTATTCTAAATACTTCCAAACCATCTTATATATAATTTAACATCCCTGGAAACATATTCCGCCTATATATATTTATCAGTAAAACCCGCTATTACCCGATGCTCTCTGAAACCCTTCTGGTGACCCCGAAACGCTTCCGGATCCTCTTGGAACTATTTTGAATTTGAATGAAACAATTCCACAAATATATTCTCATCACTCATGTCCTACTAACACTCAGTGAATCTTGATTTCCTTAAGCTTGTGACCCATAGGTTCGGTAACTCCTAGACATGAACGAAACCCCTTTGTTCAATGACCGACAGCGGAACTGTGGACGTCCATATTGATCCCTATGAGCACGTGAATCATATTCAAGTGACCCTTTGGTTATTATGTGATGTTCCCTTTGATTCGCGATACTTTGCAAAACCCGGGATGCATCGGTATCCTCCTAAGTCAACACATGCTCATTATACCTAAATCCTCATTACTGGTATTGTTCCTGTTTCTCGTTATTGTGTTCTGGCATCCCCGTGACGTAGTCACCTGTGTCTAGCTAGACGATGATGGATGTAGTCACATTGAGAGGGCCCTAAGAATATCTCTCCATCGTCGGAGGAGCAAATCCCACTCTCGAGCTATCTATTCCCTTGTCAAACTTTTTGATGAACCTGTAAGTTGTCGTTATGATCAGCATGTAACAAGTGACGTTTGAGCAATCCCAAAGCCCATCGTACGGTAAGAAGTGACTACGACGCCCTCATGGTCTAAGGAGCAAAATCACACGTTAACACTCTGTCTTAAACAATTGATTATAGACGATATTACTCAATTCATAATAGACAAATTTGGTTCGATTCAATATGATCATTCTTCTAACGTCATAATCTCAATTTTGTTTTAGGACTATCGTTTAACACTTTAAACAATATCCTAAGATCCGGAAAATGTGATCACCAACAACACGTGAGCTAGTCCTAGAGGCCAGACTAGGAATCTTTTATTTAACAGTTTATCATTCCACACGTGCATATGAGTTTTCCACTGAATCGCGTATTCCAGGATCATAGCAGTTATAGCATAGAATATAAACTCTTTA
This sequence comes from Triticum dicoccoides, assembly GCF_002162155.2. Classification (NCBI taxonomy): domain Eukaryota; kingdom Viridiplantae; phylum Streptophyta; class Magnoliopsida; order Poales; family Poaceae; genus Triticum; species Triticum dicoccoides. Next base: position 115,464,239 of record NC_041392.1, on the reverse strand, counting down.
ATCATGAACACAGAAATATAATAATCCAAATATTATTGCCTCTAGGGCATATTTCCAACAAGGTATTGTCATTGAAGCCTTGGTAGAGAAATACCTTGGACTTCCCACTACTTTGGGGAGATCAAATGAAGCTGAGTTCGAACATATTTTGTCAAACGTCAAGAAGTTAGTAAATGGAGGCATTCTGCGGATGCTTGGTAGTGCTGGAATGGATACACTAATCATATATGTTTGTCAAGCCTTTCCTACATACTCAATGAGTTGCTTTCGTTTGTCAAAAAAGTTATGTAAGAAGCTCACAGGAGTCATTGCCCGCTTTTGGTGGGGTGGAGATGAGAAGAAAAAGAAGATGCATTGGAGGAAATGGGATGAAATCGTTATACCCAAGGGACAAGGAGGAATGGGGTTTAGGGACTTCCAAATATTCAATCAAGCCTTGCTTGCAAAACAAGGCTGGCGCCTGATTACGAAACTGGACTCGCTTTGTGCCTGAGTACTTAAGGGATGATACTACCATGATATAAACTTTATGTCAGCAGGGAAGAAGAGGAATTCCTCCCACACTTGATGGACTATATTGCATGGAAGGGTGGCATTGGAAAGTGGCCTGATTAAGCGAGTGGAGGATGGATCAACTATTGACATGTGGAATGACCCATGGATTCCGGACAATTTCTCTTCAAAACCGCTAGTTTGGCTGCCTGAAGATAGTGTCACACATGTGGAAGAGCTAATTGACTCGGCAAATGGTGATTGGAATCAAGTTACCATTGATGAAAACTTCATACCTACTCATGCCATAGCTATTTGTAGGATTCCAATTTGCCATACTCAGGAGGACAAATGGGCATGGAAGCATGATAAGATGGGAAATTTTTGGGTGCGTTGAGCATACAAAGCGTTGTTGCATGTTAAGAGACCAAAAAATGTAGCATCGAGTTCATCGGGGTCCAATCAGCACTAGCAGAAACTTTGGAAGATTTCAGTGCCAGCTAAAGTTCGGAATTTCTAGTGGAGAGTGATGCATGAATTTGAGTCATGCAGAGCCATTTTAGAGAGATGCCATATTGAGTGAATTGGCTTTTGTGAGGACTACGGAACTAATGAGACAATTGATCATGCACTTTTTCGATGCACTTGGGGCAAATTGTTCTCGGCAGAACTAAAACGTTATCTACCGATGAGAATCCCAGACCTCCACCCAGAGTCTTGGGCTATTGATATCATTGACGGTGTTTTGTCTCTGAAGCACAGGTTGATATCCTTTTATGTGGGAGTTGGACGATCTGGACAGAGCGCAACAACAGACGAAATGGGGAATACACTCCCTCCGTGGTGGCTTCGGTAAGATGGGTAGTGGATACCATTCTTGATCTTGCATCCACCCAAGTATCAAGACCAAATCGCTAGGATCCAATGGAAAGGATTGCTTGGACGCCACCAATAGTACATTTTGTCAAAGTAAATGTCGATGCTAGTTTTTCAGTGCAAGGACATCAAGGCAATACATGAGCTATCATTCATGATCATACTTGTGTGTTGGTTCACGCCCAGGCCTTGTGGTACAACCATGCTCGGAATATAGACACCATGGAAGCCCGGGGTATTAGGGATGTCATACGGATGGCGTTTGATCTTGGCGTTTGCAAGATCATGGTTGAAAGTGACTCTCTTGGTGTTGTTCGGATGATTACAAGTTCAAGCTTTTTTTAAGGTACAACTTCAAGCTTTTGAACGTGCAGATTGTGCATCCATTTGCTATGAGATCCATGCAGGGATAGAGCCAGGATTCTAACATAGGGGGGCGAGCTTTTGCCTCTAATGTGGGGACCAGTAAAAAAATCATGCAGTGAAACTAGCCTAGGTTGATGAACTAAATCTTAGAGGACCAAAAAAGGTGTCAGCTATGAGGTATTCAATTTTAATCAAAAGTTTTCGCAAATCAAATGATATTGCAATTCACATGTATGAACTAAATACTTCTGGTATAGAAGATAAACAATGTAAAATGGCCCTGATGCTAAAGGGGCAAATTAATGTAATTTTCCAGCATAAACCATGGACAGATGGAGCAAGTAAAAAATGAGAAAACTAACTAACCTCACAATTTTGAGTAAAATGCAAGAGCGGTCCTAATTCTTTTCCAAAAGTGTCGATTGGGTCCTAATTCTTTCAAAATGCATATCTGGGTCCTAATTCTTTCTAAGTTGTTCATGCAAGGTCCTATTTTCGTCTGACCGCCGCTGACCAGCTCGCGTAGTGTTTTGACTGCTGCCACGTCGACACCCGGGCCTAGGTAGGAGAATTCCCACGGCTGGCAGTTGGTCTTTTTTGCAATTTGGCCCCTAGAGCTTCTAGTTTTGTCATTCCCCTGTCCCTATGTCTATTGCTCGCTCTCTCCTTTCCCTTTCTATGACCGTCGCTATCACCGCCGTGTCCGCTGCCGCTAGCTGTTAAGCCGTGAAGCGCAGCGGGAAGAAGGTTGTCCAAGTGTCCACTACTAGGAAAAGGCCTACTAGTGGCGCACCAGTTTTGCCTACTAATGGCGCACTACTGGTGCGCCACTAGTACCACGCCACTAGTATTTTTTACTAATGACACACCACTGGTGTGCCATTGGTATAGACCACCATGCGCCATTAGTATGCCTCCCAGGGGGCCATATTTACCCATGTGCTTTGGCATACTAATGGCGCACTGTGGGGTGATGCGCCATTAGTATCCTTTGGCATACTAATGGCGCACTGTGTAGTGATGCGCCATTAGTATCCTTTGGCATACTAATGGCGCACTTTGAGGTGATGCGCCATTAGTATGAATATTAGGTTTTATTTTTTTACTTTTCTGATTTTTGCACAAGTTACAAAATATATTATTGGACAGAATATAGACGGCAGCACACAGCAACAACAGATTCATCGACTACAATAGAAGATTAGTCTCCGAATACAATTCATCATATTAGTCTCCGAATTCAAAAGACCGAACAAAGATAAAACATTACAAGTCTCGAGACCGCGAGTAGCCAGTTTGTCTTTACATTACAAGTCGATATCGATCATCTAAACTACCATCACATAGAAGAGAGTTGCGGTCATCACGATGAGCATCATCGCGATGAAACTGGTCTTCATCCGGTTCCTCCAACGCTCCCTCCTCTCTCCCGCTAGATAGCGGGCGTATCTAGATTCCGCCTCTGCCCTAGTGGTGTACCCTTTGTAACTATTACCGCTGAAATGGTGAACCTGTCTCCGACACTCCTCCCAGTTGTTGTAGACTCCGGGAACCTTACCCTTGCACACGACATGCGACGACATCTCTATGCACAAGCCAAACAACAGACAATACATAAGCAATATATAAGTATGCAACAAAAGGATCCGAAGAGAAAAGCAAGACATTAATAGCACGATTCATGGTCCTACTAATAAATAGCATCGATTACATCTAAGTTGAACGACTGTCCAAACCAAAGAGACATATAATTCATTAAAGTTTAATTACAACATGAGCCAATCAATGTTTCAGAACTACAAATAGCATCACTACTTTCGACTCGACTCATGGGACCGGAGCGTGGATGAAGCCGCCGTCTGTCATGATGGTCATGAAATCGCGGGCGTTGTCAGCCTGCATTTGTAGCGTTGTGTCTATCTCACTGTTGGACGGTTGATATCTGAGGTAGAACTGCCCCGAGGTATGAAGGACATCTTGATGGATGATTTCCGCTAACTCCGACTGGATGCGAAAGAATTCTTGTTTGATGTCCGCGTCCTGGATTGCCGACAAGCTCGCGGCCCAATCTTTGAGATTATCTGGTAGCAGAAGGTGATGATGGTCCCGTACAATCGCCCGCATGTGATGGAGGGCGTAGTAGGCATCCTTCTGACCGCCAGGCGGCTGCTTGACGCAGCAAAACTTAGTATTGTGGGCGAACACGTGCCTGCCGTACCTACGAACTGGCCTGGTGAAGGTGCCTCCAGATTTGGCGTAGCTAGGGAGAACATCATCAAGAACTTTCTTGATATTTGTGTAGTCTATCTTGGAGTCATGGTTCGGGTCGAAATGAGTGGCCATGGAATATTTCGGGCTTAAGAGGATGAGTGTGCAATGTGTGTCACTACACAGAACACGGAATGTTAGAAAAAAGAAAGAACGATCGAAATCTAAGAAATCATTTGTTTCGGGGCGGTTAAGGGATGACTTACTCGGGAAAGTAAGACACGAGGAAGTTATCCTTATCTGGGTTTGCCAGAATGACGCCTTTGAGGTGTGAACTCGCGACTTGGCGGTCCCCAGCGCTGCCCAAGAGCTTGGCACGCATGTAGAAGGGGTCGACTATCACGATGTCCGGGGTCCTGTCTCTAATGATCCGCATCTCCATACTCAGCGAAAACAGCCGAACAAAGGTGTAGTGCAGCGGATGAAGGTTAAACATAGCAAAGATGTCATCAAACCGCAGGACGATCGTACCCCCAATGGCGCCATCGACAAAGCCCTTGCCCTCTGGCACCTTGGCCACGAAAACCGGGTAAGCCACATCATTCTCTCTGAGACGCCGCTTCTACAAAGAAAGAACACGGTCATGCAGACTCCGCATAACACCGGTTGCAGCATTGAGCATATTTGTCGGTAGCATCGCCCTACCCGCCACATGCACCCTCCTCGAGATATCCTTAGGTGAAGGTGGCCCGTCCTGAGCAAGGATCATACTCGGTGCCGGCTGGCTTTCACCGGCGCCCTTTTTAGCCTCTTGTTTCCGTCCCTTCTTGATCTGTTGTAATGGGACCGAGTTCTGCTCATAGACCGCCTTCTTGAGCGTGTTGGGACTGATAATATTTGGCACCTCAGCTATCTGAGGCTCGGTGAAGGCGGTAGCTGGAGGCGTCTCCTGAGAACTGAACGCCAGACGAAGCCTGTTGCAACTGGGTTTCTCCGCCGTACCAGCTAGATCGCGGTCGTCTTGGTTGGGTTCTTGAGAAGGAGGCCCGCAGAACTCGTCACCGTACCCATGTTCGGCAAAGTACTTATCGACGTTGGTAAATGTACCATCGTCGTTGTCGTCATCGTCTGGATCCTGTGCCATATGCATGTCCGGATCCTGTGCCATAGGGATGTCCGGCATGTCCGGTAGCGTTGTGGCGTTCTTGCCATGGCTTAGCACCGGCACGTCTGGCGGTCTTGTCTGTGGGGTGGTGTCCCCCGCCCCCAAACGAATCTGGCTCTTCGGCCAAAGCAGGGGCCAGCTTACGCAGGCACTGAGGGTCATCTCTTCTTCTTCGTCGGCCCCAGCGGGTCGAATCGGAGGTAACAGCTCGTCGCAGCCTGGCAGCACCCGAACCACTTCAACCCTATATACTGTGGGTGGCATCGGATTACCGAGGAACACGGGGTTGCCCGGTTGAACGATTCTGCCCTTGGCGACATCGACCAACTCGCCGCCCACGAAGTGCAGGAGAGTGCAAGGAACGTCGGCGGCGCCCTGCGAAAACATGTAGGGCGTCAGGGATGCCCAGTCAAAGGCAAGGAGATGAAGTCATCGGCCGAGAGGCTTAGTTACCGTGATGCCGTCGAGCTCGGCTAATGTCGAGGCACCGCCAACGGCGGGCGTGCAACTGACGGAGGGGCCGCTTGCTGGCGAGGTGTCGGTTGGCGTACACCCGGGTGCATTAAGCTCCAATGCCCGTGCCGGCGCCGGAGACACGAATACCGCCTCCGCCGGAGACACCAATGGCGCCGCCTGCGCGCTATCCGAGTTGCTGGCCGTGAAGCTAGGAACCGGGGGAGGCCCCTGTTGGCCGCCCGCAATCCACATCGTCAGCCCATGAATCAACGTAGGCACCATGGCGTTGAGCTTCGTTCCCAGTTGTTCCACTTGCTCTTGGACAAGCTCCGGAATCCGCGTCACTTGTGCCTTGAGTGCTTCAACCTCGCGTGACTGGCTTTCCGAGCTGGTCTTTTTCTCCTTTCGCCCACCAGCGGTATAGTATGACGAGCATTTTGTGGACAAGCCTTTGCCGGCCACACGACCATCTGACGTCGGCTTACTGAGCTTATCCTTGTTTTTCATTACGTTCAACGCCCTATTCAAAGGGGTGTCGAAAGGGGAGCTCTGAGACGACCCTGCGCTACTGCTTTCATTGTCCTGCGGAAGGAACATGAACCATTTAGAAATATTGGGGATTAATTAGAATGCAACCATATGGAGCTAATTACGCGGGGGTGTATTCCTTACCAGAACAAGCTCAAGCGCCTTGGTCTTCGGATCCGTGGTAAGCTCCTTCGTTACCGGGTCCTCCTTGTACCGGGCCCTGAGAAAGTTCATGGTCTGCTTGTCACGGTATTTCTCGAAGCGGGGCGGTAGGCCTTGCTCGGCACGCTCCGCGTCCTCCTTGTCCCATATAGGCTCCGTCACTCTGTAACCACCGGGACCGAGTTGGTGGACCCCTAAGTTCAACTGCCGCATTTCTTTCCCCCACTGACTTGATTCGGAGGTTGCGGGGCTCTCGCACTTGATCTTGAACTCCTTGTAGTCATCTTCGCTCATCAAAGGATATTTCGCCTTGATCTTCTCATAACTATCACCTTTTTCAATCATTTCCTTCACCGTGCTTTTCCAAGTAGACAGGGCCGTGCTCATCCTCGTGAGGGCGGCACCATTCACTTTATTCCCTGAGAGGCGTGTGGTTGCAAACTCAGCGGGGAACTTGTATCGTTCGTGCAGCTTCATGAAGAGGAGGCTGTGCAAATTCCCTCGGTCCTTATGCCTTAGGTTCTCGGTGTTGATCGAGACGGTGCTCCGGAGAATGCGCCTGAGCTGAACCGAGTACCCCTTGACTACGTGTTTGGGCGCCGTCGGATGCCCGTCGGAGTTCACTTCAGTAAATTCCTCCCTGACAGTGCCGAGCACGCTCGGGCGCCGGTCCTTCCGTTGCCTCTTCAGTTGGCTGCCATCTGTGCATGCGCCGCCATCATCAGTGGTGGCATCCGCGGCGCCATCATCAGTGGTGTCATCCCCGACGCCACTAGGGGTTGTGTAGTCAGGATCGGTGTCTTCCACGGCGTCCTCATAGCGGTGAGGTTCTTCCTCCAACTCCTGGGACAACTCCCAGAATTGCTTGCTGCCCAAACCGCCGGCCTCATCGTTGTGGGCCATGTTTCACTCTAAATAGGAAAAAAGTTTGATCAAAAAGTTGGTTATTGTCAAGGAACAAGATCATGGTCTCATCATTTAGGGTTTTTCAACACCAAGGCATCCTAAAAGCTAAGCTTTTATCATTTAGGGTTTGTCAACGCCGAGGCACCCTAAAAGCCTAAGCGTACATCATTTAGGTTCTCATCGACACCGAGGCACCCTATAGAAGCCAAGTTAAGTTTTCATCATTTAGGGTTTATCGATGCCGAGGCACCCTAGGTTGGGCCTAATCACTTGGCTCTATTGCCACCTATGTTGGGTTTATCATCTAGGGTTTATCGATGCTAAGGAGAATTCTGAGTTGGGCCTAATCACTTGGCTCTATTGCCACCTATGGTTTAATGCAGCAAGAATGGCGGGGTAGCTGATCCTACTTAACTAAGTACTAAGATACCCTGGCCCATGCATTAGTCGCAAGTACCCCATTTGTCCTATTTTTAGCAAAGTCATGCTAAAATTCACGGAAAATTTCAGCATGACCTTTGCTGAAAATAGGACATATGGAGTACCCGAATTTGCCGGAACGGAAGTTAATCGACATTCCGGCAAACTCAAGGGCCTCTCGGGGTACCTGCAAATTCATCACGACACAATGGTCGGAGACAAAACATCCGAAACATCCAAAAGGATTTGATGCATGGGCCGGGGTATTGGAGGACACTTTTTTAGCATTTTTCCCCTTCCATCATGCAAGCAAAACTGAATGAACAGGGGCAATTTTTGCAACCAATCACCAGAGCACAACAAACTGAATAAACAGCCTCATATGGACTGTACTGCTGTACATAAGCTTGAACAAAACATTATGCATTATGCAAAGCAATACTGACATGTTTAAAAAAAGCAATACTGAAACTATTCACTATGAATATTCAGAAACAACACAGATTTCAGGCTAAGTCTTGTGGATGTACAAATATCATAAAATCTGGATATTGTAGAGCTTTTAGAAACAACACAGAATTCCTAACACTTTAGATACTGTGAGCTAAACATTAATGTCATTTATGTCTTGAATCAAACTTAAAACGAATCTTGCTGATATGTGTCCACAAGACTCTGAAACCCAGAAAGAAGCAAGAGAAAGAATATTCTACAAATATTGAGCCTGCTACCCTTTCTCTTAATGAAATCAGTAGAGCGCCTGTCTGCCTTTGTCCCAAAAATAGAGTAAACAAACTAGTTGAAAAAGTTATCTTCTCACCATAAAAATCAGTACAGTTAAAGGCTAGCACCCTCGGATACTCTATAACAGTACTAACTAATAATGGATCTGCAGAAGGGCAATAACAAGTATTAGCAAGCAGGATGCTAAATTGCCATCTTCATTACTATATATCAAGACCCCCAGATCACATAGGTGAATTAACATAAGATAGAACCCTGTGACGAATCACAAAGACCGCAATGACGTCAACACGAAAGCTTATGACCATCGCTGGAAACAAAGTCGTGTAGACTTGTAGTAACAAGTAACTTAGTCCGATAATTACCAACTCCTGACAGTTTCAGACTACAACAGTTTCAGTTAACTGTTTTTTAAACTACAACAATTTCAGTGAACTTTTCCTGGGACTATAACATGTGATGCATAGACATTAAACTTTTGTAGGAAAAAATAATTACTGAATGTGGCCGGTCCCAGCCACCAACAAATGTGGCCACTGCCATATCATTCAAGATATGATCCATACATCCTATGGAATGTTACATGTCTGTCTTGGATAGGATGCAGGTGTACATGGACCAGAAAGAAATCTAGCACTAAGGAATTTACAGAAGATGTGCAGTGCAATGCAAGAACCCCAAGTCTGCGACTTACCGTGGCCGATGCACGAAATTCGGTTGTAGCTGAGGTTGAGCACGCGAAGCTTCGTCAGTTCCCAAAGCCCCTCGACGTTGGCGATCTTGTTCCGTGACAGATCCAGCGAGTGCAGGCCCTTCGGCAGCGATCCGAGGGAGATATGAACTGCATGACAAACAGAACAACCCAAATTCAGCGGAGCACGGGAGCGCGTGAGCACGCGAGAACGGCGGCCGCACCTAACCCTAGGTCGCCGCCCCGTGGGGGCATGGGGATGAGCGGGGGAGAGAGGGAGGGAGGGAGAGAGACTAACCAGGCCGCGCGAGGAGGCTCGCGCCGCCGTTGAGGAGCGCGTCCGATGAGGCTAGCCGCCATCGAGGGGCAGCTCCGACGAGAGAGATTTGGTGGTGGCCGAAGCGGAGACGGCGAGCTTGGGGGAGGCGCGGATAGACGGCAGGGAGGTCGCGAGCATCTAGGGTTTCGAGGGAGGCGAGGGAGGCGGCGCTCGGGGGGAGGC
>NC_041392.1:115453803-115454477 GCF_002162155.2 Triticum dicoccoides | reverse complement strand
AGGGGAGAGGGATGTGGCGGGGGCGCGTGGGCGGCTGCGGCGCAGTGGGTCGGGGCAGCGGCGGCGGCGACGCGGTGGAGGGAGGGACGAGGGAGAGAGCGACGCGATGGAGGGAGAGGGAAGTGTCTGGCGAGAGGGAGGGACGAGGGAGGGATGAAGTGTATGGATGGGGAAGATACTAATGGCGCACCCCCAGGTGGTGCGCCATTAGAATGTTTTTTTTCATAGCAATGGCGCACCAGCGGGATAGTGCGCCATAAGTATACTTTTTTTAGATAGCAATGGTGCACCAGCCACCCATGCGCCATAAGTAAGAATTTTTTTACTTTTTAAAAAATGAATATGTATATGAATATGAAACAGTAATATTTTTTTATAAAAACAGTAATAATTGTTGTTTAACAACAAGTGTAGTCTACACTTTTTTTTTAAAAAAATGAATATGAATATGAAACAGTAATATTTTTTATAAAAACAGTAATAATTGTTGTTTAACAACAATTGTAGTCTACACTTTTTTATTATTATTTTTTAAAAATGAATATGAATATGAAACAGTAATATTTTTTTATAAAAACAGTAATAATTGTTGTTTAACAACAATTGTAGTCTACACTTTATTATTATTATTTTAAAAAAAATGAAAATGAATATGAAACAGTAATATTTTTTAT
>NC_041392.1:115433689-115453444 GCF_002162155.2 Triticum dicoccoides | reverse complement strand
TCGGCGGCGGTGGAGCGGGGGAGGGTGCGGTGGGTCGTCGGCGGCGGTGGAGCTAGCGGGGGAGGATGCGGGTGGGATCGAGATCGAGATGGAGGGGGATAGCGATCGAGATGGAGGGGGATCGAGATCGAGATGGAGGGCGAATCGAGATCGAGATGGAGGGGGATCGAGATCGAGTGTCCTCATGAATTCAAAAGGTGCCCATGAAATTTAAAAATATTCATGATATCAAAAAGTGCCCATGAAATTGTCGCATCCCTAGTTCTGGTATGACCTAGACCAGCTAGTCATTTGTGCATCATGTTTAAATTCCATTTAAATTTGAAATGGGGATTTGTAAAACCCTCAGAAATCATTTGTGGAAATGACCCAGATAATAATTGCTCCAAAAGGGTCCAAAAAAATGTTCATGTCTCTCTCTGAAAATATTGGGCAGAGGTAAAATTCAAACCAATATTTTTAGGAGCTCATAAATATTTATTTTGGCCATTTGGAATTAATCCAGTAATTATTTGCGTTGGATAAATATTTATATATATATATATATATAATATTGTCCAATAATTCTGAATTTTGGTGAGGGGCTTTGGATTAATCCCTTAGGTCCCTGCAAAATTTGACAGAATTAAATAAGTTGATTTAGTATTTTACTAAATCGGGAAACAAATGACAGAAAATAGAAAAAGAAACAAAAGGGAAAAACCTCACCTGGCTTACGTGGCCCAGGAGAGGTGCCGGCCCAGCTGGCTGGCCAGCCCAGCAGCCTCCCCCTGTCGTCTTCCTCCTCTGCCAGGAGGACGAGGGCGTGTGCCCGGCGCCTGCGGCCATACGTCGTGGCCACCTCCTGCTTCCGCTGACGCGGGAGAGGCTCCTGGAGCCGCCACGCACCACCCCGACCTCCTTCACTCTCTCCCCGTGCCCTCCCCTTTCCTCTATCTCTCTCCCTCGCTCTCCCCCTCACGCGCCTGAGCACGCCACCGTGAGCCGCTATGCCCACTGCCGTCGCCTTGCCTCCCCGAGCTATCCAGAGCCTCCGCCACCTCTCGTTTCACCTCTGCACCGAAGGAAGGAAGCACATAGGCCCCGAGCAGCCGCCATCATCATCGTCTTCAAGCTTCGGCTCCGGCGCCCTTCTTCATCGATCTGACCACTTCGGTGCGTCCCCGAGCCCGCTTGCCATCCCTGCAGCTCCGCGGTGAGCCGTTGACCCGGTTCCCCCTTGCCCCATCGCCCCTCGCGTCCTCTAGCGCTAGCGCTGCCATGACCGAAGCTCGCCGCCGCACAGCCATGTCACTGTCGTCGTCTCGGCCCACCTCCGCCCAAACAGAGCACCCCATCATGCTCCTAGTGCCACGAGGGTGCCGCGGAACCCCTTCGGTGGCCTCCCCGTGCCCCGCAGCCCGCTTTCGCCTAGAGCCGAACTGCGGCCGCCGCCGCGAGCCTCGCTCCGGCCACCCCTCCTTCTCCTACCTACCCCACTAGATGCGCGAGAGCACGGGCTACGCCTCGGTGCTCCCAGCTGCCGCCCCCGTGCCCTGCAGCGTGGACGCCGCCGCGTCCAGAGGTCGCCAGCGACGACCTCGCCGGCCTGACGTGCAGGCCCGACCTGCTAGGTGATTAGCTTAAGGCTAATCACCATTTTTGCTAACCCCCTGACACTGACAGTGGGCCCCAGAGCCACTAATCTAAATTAGATTAGGAATAACTCCTCTGTTAACTAACTAAGTCACTGACGTGTGGACCCCACACGTCAGGTTTGACCTGGTCAGCTCCGTTGACCTGCTGACGCAGGCATGACGCAATGCTGACGCAATATTTCATTTTCTGGTTTAAAATTAATCAGGAAATTCCAGAAAATGTTCTAAACTTCAAAAATTCATAGAAATTCAACCGTAGCTCAGATTGAAACAATTTATATATGAAAAATTATCAGAAAAATTCAATCTATCCATCTGCACCACTTTCATGCATGTTCAACCAACTTATACCCACTGTATAAGTGAAAACATGATAATGGCATTTTAAATGCTAAATATGGAGTTTGCATATGAAACCTTGGTCCATATGGACTTCATTTAAATTGTTGCTAGATGCATTAGTGCAAATCATAACATTATTACCATGTTCATGCATCATAATGTTGCATATGTTTGTGTCTTGATTTCCGACACCGTTCCTTCTCGATAGGTCCTGCTCCGGAAAGTGTTCGAGAGTACCTATCAATGGAGCAGTGCCCCCCTGTTGATCTACCAGGCAAGCAACCCCCCTTGTTCATTCCGATACAATCTTACTCTCTTGCACCTGATCTCATTTATTGCATTAGGACAACAGCGATTCAACTGCTACTTTATGCTGCGGTAGTTGAACCCATTCCTCTGCATGACCTGTCATTGCCACAGTAAATAGTTAAAACCCACTAGCATGTGTAGGAGTTGATTGAGCCATGTTGTGTTCCTACCATGCTTTGCCTACTATTTCTTAGAGTATGTCAGGTCTGATTCATTGGAAATGAATTGGAGTACAGTGCTATGTTCTGATGTTGAGAGTCAAGCGTGTGAACACGATTTGGTAAAGGTAGCGGTGAGAGGCCATGTAGGATTACATGGTGGGTTGTCTCACTGGAACCGTCCCTAAGAACTGAGTTCTGTGTATGTTGTCCAAGGACTAGCTACTACCACACGTTGGGTTCCGGTAACTCGACCCCTCTCGACTTATTAGCCAACTTGATCTCTGTCCAGGAGTTGCAAATAGTTTCTGGTGTTGTAGGTAGTGCTATTTTTCTACCAAGTGGCACCCGGCAGGGTGGGATCGAGACAGACTAGGCACAGGTGGCACGGTGTACCAAGTGGCACCCGGATGGTGGGCTTGGGAACCCTGCTCACATCGTTTGGGGCCGTGAGCGACACCCCGGTCGGATCTCCTTGCGGATGGAACCCAAATAGGCGATAAACCTGGATTAGAGTCTTGCGTGGTTAGTCAGGTCGTGGCCGACACCCTCGCCAGGCTTCCGCTTGAAGGTTGCCGAGATACATGAAGTGTATATGGTGATAAGTGGTGAGAGCGTGTGTGAAGAAGTACACCCCTGCAGGGTTATCATGATCTATTTGAATAGCCGTGTGATCTATTCGAATAGCCGTGTCCTCGGTTATGGACTTCTTGGATGCTTACGTGGTACATAGACAACTTTAAGTGGATACTCTAAAATGCTCAAGACAAGTGTGAGTGCTATGGATGGCCTTCTCGTAAGGAGACGAGGATGGATCCATAGTAGTGTAGTGATGTGGTGATTAGTGGACTCGTGTGCGCTGCCTCATCTCAAAGAAGTTTCTCGTTGTCGTAGAACAGGATAGCCACTGAGTCAAAGCTGGCTTGCTGCAACTAAACCCCACATTACCTTCTTGATACAAATGCATGTATGATAGGATCTGGTGTAAGTCTTGCTGAGTACCTTTGTACTCACGTTTGCTTTATTTATGTTTTGCAGGTGAGACATCTGTCTCACTAGTAGTACCGCTTGGACTTCGACGAGTAGCTTGTTACCTCAGCTACGATCTTGTACCTTGGAGGGACTTGTAGATAGTCAGGTTTCTTAGCCTTTTTCTTTTGTAGTTGTCTGTACTCAGACATGTAATGCTTCCGTTGCTTGTATGCTCTGAATGATGGGTCATGTGACCCCTGTTTGTATTTAATGTTATGTGGCTCTTCTAAGCCTTTATCTATATGAGTTTGCAATATGTTGTGATGCCATGTTGTACAGCACATACTTGCATGTTATGCATACGTGTGACGTGTATTGCTATGTGTGGGATCCGACAATCTAGTTGTTTATCCTTGGCAGTCTCTCTTATGGGGAAATGTAGTCTAGTGCTTCCTTGAGCCATAGTAGTCCGCTACAGCCCGGTTCACCGGAGTCCTGCTAGCCCAGCACTACTGCTTAGGACACTTGACTGGTCGGCATGTGTTTCACTTCGTTCCTATGTATGTCCCTTCGGGGAAATATCACGCGGTGACATCCGGAGTCCTGCCTAGCCTGCTACAGCCCAGGTTCCCCGGAGTCCTGTTAGCCCAGTGCTACAGCCCGGATTCACACGCTGCTGACCGACACGCTCGATGTGAATCATGTATGCTTGTTCCCATAGGTTAGTGCCGCTTTGGGTTCACGACTAGCCATGTTGGCCCGGGTTCTCTGTCATATGGATGCTAGCGACACAATCATATACGCGAGCCAAAAGGCGCAAACGGTCCCGGGCCAGGGTAAGGCGACACCCGTGGGGATACCGTGCGTGAGGCCGCAAAGTGATATGAGGTGTTACCGGCTAGATCGATGTGATTTGGAATCAGGGTCCCGATAGAAATACAATCGAGAAATGAAGACTACGATTTAAAGACAATCGATCTTAGCTAGCTATTTGTTCACAATCTTCTTGCCCTTCTTTTTCGCAAATGGAGTTCTTCTGTGGAACGGACGTCCTTTAGGTAGGGTGGTCCTGCTTCTTCTTGTGGTGTATGCTGCTACTTCATCGTCATCGTCATGTTCGATCTTCGGGTCGTCGTACTTGTCGAAGTCTTGCTCATTGGCTACTCCATCCATTCTAATGATCTTCCTTTTGCCTCTCCTCACGACAACACGACTGGGCTTTGACGGGTCAGTAATGAAGAAGCATTGGTCCACTTGGGAAGCCAGTACCCATGGCTCATTTTTCGCGGTGACGTTTGCGCCCGCGGTCTTGGATTTGGCTTCGGGTATAACCATGGTGGTGAAATACCGGTCTTCTTTTAGGATGCTCTTGGCCCATCTGACACGGAACATCGGGACCTTCTCTCCAGCGTAGCTCAGCTCCCAGATCTCCTCGATCCTTCCGTAGTATCTGTCCTTGTCGTTACCGGTGTAGGATTCCATCGTTACCCCGGAGTTCTGATAACCATCGCTCTTCATGTCCTTGTCCTCGGTGTAGAATGTGTAGTCGTTGATATAGTACGCCTCATAGGTCATCAGGTTGTGCTCGGCGCCCTGTGACAAGGCGAATATGAGTTGTTCTTCCGCGGAAGAATCCTCATGTAAAGGGTACGACAAAAGCTTCTTCTTGAATCAACATGTGAAACATGAGTTGTGCTCTTTGATTATATCTTCATTCGTCCTCTGTTGGCCTCGGTCATTGTACGTCTTCTCAATAAAGGTTTTGTGCTCTACCACCCAAGGATCGACCACGTCTATGTGTTGTAGCGCGACTAGGTTTGCTCTTTCAAAGTCGGCGAGTCGACCCTCGAAGTCGACATGCATTTCGCGGCGACCCTCATGGTGACCCCATCCAGTGAGCCTGCCGAGGTGCCTGTTGATGGGCAGACCAACGGGGTTCTCGATGCCTAGATAATTCGTGCAGTAGGAGATGCACTCTTCGGTCAGAAAGCCCCTGGCTATGCTTCCCTCTGGACGTGACATGTTGCGAACGTATCCTTTAATGACACCATTCATCCTTTGGAACGGCATCATGCTGTGCAGGAACGTCGGCCCGAGTTGGATGATATCCTCCATGATATGGACCAGCAGATGCACCATAACGTCGAAGAATACGGGCGGGAAGTACATCTCAAGCTCGCATAGTATCACCACGATCTCTTCCTATAGCCTTCTGAGTTGCCTCACACCAACCGACTTCCGAGAGATGACGTCGAAAAAGTTGCATAGGCCAAATAGCATTTCACGGACGTGTGCGTCCATGATCCCATGGATTGCAACTAGAAGTATCTGCATCATCAGCACATGACAGTCGTGAGACTTCATCCCGCTGAACTTCTGCTTCGCTGGGTCTAGGTATCTGCTTATCTTCCCCGCGTAACCGTAAGGAAGTTTTACTCCTACGAGGCAGGTGAAAAAATGCTCGATCTCCTCCTGACTTAGAGTGAAGCATGCGGGAGGGTAGTCATTTCCGGTCTTCTTGGCCTTTTTGCCGTTGCGACGACTTTCTGTGTCCTGCTTCGCCTCATCATCATAATCATCATCAACATCATTAGCGTGAAGCTCCTGCCTGATGCCCATTGATTTCAAGTCTGCCCTTGCTTTCGGCCCATCTTTGGTCCTCTCTGGCATGTTGAGCAGGGTACCAAGCAGACTCTCGCACACGTTCTTCATGATATGCATGGCATCAAGGCTGTGAGGCACGCGGTGGATCTTCCAGTACGGCAAGTCCTAGAAAACAGACCTCGTTTTCCATACCTTCAGCAGCGGCTCTGGCGCCTTTTGCTTCTTTCCCGGCAGTGGGCAATCTTTCCAATTTTTCAACAGCTCGTATATTTCCTCGTCGCTCCTCGTACGCGGGCGTCTTCGGCGTTCGGTTTCACCATCGAACAGATTCTTGCGTTTCCTCCACGGGTCATCGTCGCGAAGCCACCTTCGATGTCCCATGAACACGGTTTTCAAAGACCCGGGATCTCTATCTAGCTGGCGATACGTTGTGTCATCCATGCACCTGACGCATCCAGAAAATCCGTGGACCACCTGCCCCGCGAGATATCCGTAACCGAGATAGTCGTGCACCGTCATGAGCAGTGCGGCTCTCATAGGGAAATATTCTTTCTCTGCGGCGTCCCACGTATTGGCTGGCGTTTTCCACAGCGTGTCTAGCTCCTCTTTCAGCAGCCCTAGATACAGATTGATGTCATTCCCTGGTTGTTTCGGCCCTTCAATTAGCATACTCATGTGAATGTACTTCCTCTTCATGCACAACCAGGGGGGAAGGTTGTACATCCACACAAACACAGGCCAGGTGCTATGTGTGCTTCTCTGGCTGTCAAACGGATTGACTCCATCGGTGCTCGCGCCCAGCAAGATGTTCCTTGGATCCTTCCCAAATTCTGGGTGTTCGAAGTTCAATGCTTGCCACTGGCTCCCATCCTTAGGGTGACTCAGCATCTTGTCTTTTTTATTTATCTCCGGATCATTTGCGTCATCTTCTCGCTTCTTCTCCTCCCTATCTGCGTGCCAACGCAGGAGCTTTGCTACCTTAGGGTGCGTGAAATACCGCTGCAGACGAGGAGTGATCGGAAAGTACCACACCACTTTTAGAGGAGCTTTCTTCCTCTTCTTGTATTGAGTGACGCCGCACACCGGACATATGGTAGACTCCGCGTGCTCGTCCCGATAAATGATGCAATTGTTCATGCACACATGGTATTTCACGTGCGGTAAATCCAGAGGACACACGATTTTCTTCGCCTCCTCGAAACTGGTAGGGCACTTGTTCCTCTTGGGAAGATGTTCATGCCAGAATGACATGTTCTCGTCGAAGCATGCGTCGGTCATTTTGTGTTTTACCTTCATCTCCAGATCCATGAGCGTTACTTTCATGCGGGTATCCTCGGGCCTGCATCCTTCATACAATGGAGTAACCGCGTCTATCTCCAGTTGATCCAGCTTGGCTTTCACTCGGGCGGCAGCTCTTGCGTTATCCGTCTGCTTGAGAAGCAGCTCTTGAATATGAGGGTCATGCACCCAGCCCATCGATGGTCCATCGTCGTCTGCTCCGCCAGCATCTTCATCTTCATGATCATGCCCTTCGTCTGCTTACTTACCTATCAAAAAAGGTATTTTCACCACTTAATTTTGATGAATCTATGGTGCAAATGAGGTGAGGAGGAGGCAGCCGACAAGCTTGGAGAATGAGGTGGAGGGAATGAAGTGGGGAAAGTGAGTGTGTAGGTGTGGATGTCCAAAATATCTAGCTGGTCCCAGGTTACTAATGGCGCACCACCAAGCCATGCGCCATTAGTAACCCAACATACTAATGGCGCACCTATTGGCCATGCGCCATTAGTAGCTTTGCAAAAAAAATATATATATATATATACTAATGGTGCACCATGGCACAGTGCGCCATTACTAGTTTAAACTAGTAATGGCGCACTGTGCCACGGTGCACCATTAGTAGTTTTGCAAAAAAAAGAGTAAAAAAAATACAGTACTGGCGCACTTTATGGCTGGTGCGCCATTACTAGTTAGAACTAGTAATGGCGCACTTTGCCCGGATGCGCCATTAGTATGTTTGGAAAAATGAAAAAAAATGTTACTAGTGGCGCACCTTGTGTCTAGTGCGCCATTAGTGTCTTCCACACTAATGGCGTATCGGCACATGGTGCGCCATTAGTATGTAGTAGTGGCGCACCACTTCTCTGGTGCGCCATTAGTATCAATTTCATCTATAGCTCTTTTCCTAGTAGTGGTCTCTTCCACCTCCGGCATTAGCCCTTTTCTTGCCGCCCCTCTCATCGCCGCATTCGATCTACCATTCTTCTCGTGTCAAAATCCAATTGTGTCAGAGTCCACAATCCGCAGTCCATCACCTAAATTCTTTCCAGGCAGTAACCAGTAAATAACATGCTTAGATTGGTCACTAAATCCTAGTTGCTGCATAAAATCATTAAGTCAGAGAGGATACCATGTATCTACTTCGCAACCATCGAACAAAGCAACTTTCCCATCAACATACGTCTTCGATTGGCCAAATCAGCAAAAAAATCCAGCATAGTTGATTTCTACGGTAAAAACCTTCTCTTGTGGTCCTAGATATCGAGGGATTCAGTCAAATACTACCATCGATTCGAGCTAAATCAAAATCCGCGGAAAAAGAGGATCCAGGGTTAGGGTTACGGGCACGACACTGACCGTATCGCAGAGGAGGATCTCTGGGTCACCAAAGCACGGGCGCCATCCTGGCGGCGCCGCTGCCAGACAAATACCTGCGATTGTTGGCTCTTCTCGCCGGACCAACGCCACCGCCGTCGATCGCCTCTGTGTTGCCAGAGAGAAGTGGAGAAGAGGAAAGGACCGCGGTTGGGAAGAAATTAGGGTGGGGGTTCTTTTGAAAAAAATGCACGGCCGGTCGTTATCCCGCCTAGGCCCGGGTGTCGACATGGCGACGGTCGAAGCGCCATGTGAGCTGGCCAGCGGCAGTCAGACAAAAATAGGACCTCGCATGAACAACTTAGAAAGAATTAGGACCTAGATGTGCATTTTGAAATAATTGAGACCCAATCGACACTTTTGGAAAAGAATTAGGACCGCGCTTGCATTTTACTCTTTCTCTTGCCTCGTCGCCGCTGACGTTAGCCTTACGGCTTGCCGGTCAGCTGCGCGGCTGCAAGCTGGATCTCCCCCGCTGCAATTCTAGAGTTAGATTGGAAACTGCACATGGATGGATCAGGCGGCAGGCGACCAGGCGTAAGGCCAACTCCACCGCGTGACCCTATTGAAGGAAATATGCCCTAGAGGCAATAATAAAGTTATTATTTATTTCCTTATATCATGATAAATGTTTATTATTCATGCTAGAATTGTATTAACCGGAAATATAATACATGTGTGAATACATAGACAAACAGAGTGTCACTAGTATCCCTCTACTTGACTAGCTCGTTGATCAAAGATGGTTATGTTTCCTAACCATAGACATGAGTTGTCATTTGATTAACGGGATCACATCATTAGGATAATGATGTGTTTGACTTGACCCATTCTGTTAGCATAGCACTTGATCGTTTAGTTTATTACTTTTGCTTTCTTCATGACTTATACATGTTCCTATGACTATGAGATTATGCAACTCCCGTTTACCGGAGGAACACTTTGTGTGCTACCAAACGTCACAACGTAACTGGGTGATTATAAAGGTGCTCTACAGGTGTCTCCGAAGGTACTTGTTGGGTTGGCGTATTTCGAGATTAGGATTTGTCACTCCGATTGTCGGAGAGGTATCTCTGGGCCCACTCGGTAATGCACATCACTATAAGCCTTGCAAGCATTGCAACTAATGAGTTAGTTGCGGGATGATGTATTATGGAACGAGTAAAGAGACTTGACGGTAACGAGATTGAACTAGGTATTGAGATACCGACGATCGAATCTCGGGCAAGTAACATACCGATGACAAAGGGAACAACGTATGTTGTTATGCGGTCTGACCGATAAAGATCTTCGTAGAATATGTAGGAGCCAATATGAGCATCCAGGTTCCTCTATTGGTTATTGACCGGAGACGTGTCTCGGTCATGTCTACATTGTTCTCGAACCCGTAGGGTCCGCACGCTTAACGTTACGATGACAGTTTCATTATGAGTTTATATATTTTGATGTACCGAAGGTTGTTCAAAGTCCCGGATGTGATCACGGACTTGACGAGGAGTCTTGAAATGGTCGAGACATAAAGATCGATATATTGGATGACTATATTTGGACACCAGAAAGGTTCCGGGTAAGATTGGGACAATACCAGATCACCGAGAGGTTATCGGAACCCCCCGGGAGGTATATGGGCCTTATTGGGCCTTAGTGGAAAGGAGGGGAAAGGAGCAAGGGAGGGGGCGCGCCCCCCCAAGCCCAATCCAAATTGGGAAGGGGGCCAGCCCCCCCTTTCCTTCCTCCCTCCTTCCTCTTCCTTCCCTCTCCTACTCCTAATAAGAAAAAGGGGAGTCCTACTCCCGGTGGGAGTTGGACTCCCCCCCTTGGGCGCGCCACCCTCCTTGGCCGGCCCCCTCCTCCACTCCTTTATATACGGGGGCAAGGGGGCACCCCAGAGACACAACAATTGATCATTAATCTCTTAGCCGTGTGCGGTGCCCCCCTCCACCATAATCCTCGATAATATTGTAGTGGTGCTTAGGCGAAGCCCTGCAACGGTAGAACATCAAGATCGTCACCACGCCGTCGTGCTGACAGAACTCATCCCCGACACTTTGCTGGATCGGAGTCTGGGGATCGTCATCGAGCTGAACGTGTGCAAAAACTCGGAGGTGCCGTAGTTTCAGTGCTTGATCGGTCGGGTCGTGAAGACGTACGACTACATCAACCGCGTTGTTATAACGCTTCCGCTTCCGGTCTACAAGGGTACGTAGACAACACTCTCCCCTCTTGTTGCTGTGCATCACCATGATCTTGCGTGTGCGTAGGAATTTTTTTGAAATTACTACGTTCCCCAACAGTGGCATCCGAGCCTAATTTTTATGTGTTGATGTTATATGCACGAGTAGAACACAAGTGAGTTGTGGGCGATATAAGTCATATTGCTTACCAGCATGTCATACTTTGGTTCGGCGGTATTGTTGGATGAAGCGGCCCGGACCGACATTACGCGTACGCTTACGCGAGACTGGTTCTATCGACGTGCTTTGCACACAGGTGGCTGGCGGGTGTCAGTTTCTCCAACTTTAGTTGAATCAAGTGTGTCTACTCCCGGTCCTTGCGAAGGTTAAAACAGCACCAACTTGACAAACTATCGTTGTGGTTTTGATGCGTAGGTAAGAACGGTTCTTGCTAAGACCGTAGCAGCCACGTAAAACTTGCAACAACAAAGTAGAGGACGTCTAACTTGTTTTTGCAGGGCATGTTGTGATGTGATATGGTCAAGACATGATGCAAAATTTTATTGTATGAGATGATCATGTTTTGTAACCGAGTTATCGGCAACTGGCAGGATCCATATGGTTGTCGCTTTATTGTATGCAATGCAATCGCGCTGTAATGCTTTACTTTATCACTAAGCGGTAGCGATAGTCGCGGAAACATAAGATTGGCGAGACGACAACGTTGCTACGATGGAGATCAAGGTGTCGCACCGGTGACGATGGTGATCATGACGGTACTTCGAAGATGGAGATCACAAGTACAAGATGATGATGGCCATATCATATCACTTATATTGATTGCATGTCATGTTTATCTTTTATGCATCTTATCTTGCTTTGATTCACGGTAGCATTATAAGATGATCTCTCACTAAATTTCAAGATAAAAGTGTTCTCCCTGAGTATGCACCGTTGCCAAAGTTCGTCGTGCCCAGACACCACGTGATGATCGGGTGTGATAAGCTCTACGTCCATCTACAACGGGTGCAAGCCAGTTTTGCACACGCAGAATACTCAGGTTAAACTTGACGAGCCTAGCATATGCAGATATGGCCTCGGAACACTGAGACTGAAAGGTCGAGCGTGAATCATATAGTAGATATGATCAACATAAGTGATGTTCACCATCGAAAGCTACTCCATTTCACGTGATGATCGGTTATGGTTTAGTTGATTTGGATCACGTGATCACTTAGAGGATTAGAGGGATGTCTATCTAAGTGGGAGTTCTTAAGTAATATGATTAATTGAACTTAAATTTATCATGAACTTAGTCCTGATAGTATTAGCATATCTATGTTGTAGATCAATAGCTCGCGTTTAGCTCCCCTGTTTTATTTTTGATATGTTCCTAGAGAAAACTAAGTTGAAAGGTGTTAGTAGCAATGTCGCGGATTGGATCTGTGATCTGAGGTTTATCCTCATTGCTGCATAGAAGAATTATGTCCTTGATGCACCGCTAGGTGACAAACCTATTGCAGGAGCAGATGCAGATGTTATGAATGTTTGGCTAGCTCAATATGATGAGTACTTGATAGTTTAGTGCACCATGCTTAAATGGCTTAGAATCGGGACTTCAAAGACGTTTTGAACGTCATGGACCATATGAGATGTTCCAGGAGTTGAAGTTAATATTTCAAGAAAATACCCGAGTTGAGAGATATGAAGTCTCCAACAAGTTCTATAGCTAAAAGATGGAGGAGAATAGCTCAAGTAGTGAGCATGTGCTCAGATTGTCTGGGTACTACAATCGCTTGAATCAAGTGGAAGTTAATCTTCCAGATAAAATAGTGATTGACAGAATTCTCTAGTCACCATCACCAAGTTAGTAGAACTTCGTGATGAACTATAGTATGCAAGGGATGACGAAAACAATTCCCAAGCTCTTCGTGATGCTGAAATCGACGAAGGTAGAAATCAAGAAAAGCATCAACTGTTGATGGTTGACAAGACCACTAGTTTCAAGAAAAAGACAAAGGGAAGAAAGGGGAACTTCAAGAAGAACGGCAAACAAGTTGCTGCTCAAGTGAAAAAACCCAAGTTTGGACCTAAGCCTGAAACTGAGTGCTTCTACTTCAAAGGGACTGGTCATTGGAAGCGGAACTACCCCAAGTAATTGGCGGATAAGAAGGATGGCAAAGTGAACATAGGTATATTTGATATACATGTTATTGATGTGTACTTTACTAGTGTTTATAGCACCCCTCGGTATTTGATACTGGTTCAGTTGCTAAGAGTAGTAACTCGAAATGGGAGTTGCAAAATAAACAAAGACTAGTTAAGGGTGAAGTGACGATGTGTGTTGGAAGTGGTTCCAAGATTGATATGATCATCATTGCACACTCCCTATACTTTCAGGATTAGTGTTGAACATAAATAAATGCTATTTGGTGTTTGCGTTAAGCATAAATATGATTGGATCATGTTTATTGCAATACGGTTATTCATGTAAGTTAGAGAATAATTGTTGTTCTGTTTACATGAATAAAACCTTCTATGGTCATACACCCAATGAAAATGGTTTGTTGGATCTCGATCATGGTAATACACATTTTCATAATATTGAAGCCAAAAGATGCAAAGTTAATAATGATAGTGCAACTTATTTGTGGCACTGCCGTTTAGGTCATATTGGTGTAAAGCGCATGAAGAAAATCTATGCTGATGGGCTTTTGGAATCAGTTGATTATGAATCAGTTGATGCTTGCGAACCATGCCTCATGGGCAAGATGACTAAGACTCCGTTCTCCGGAACAATGGAGCGAGCAACAGATTTGTTGGAAATCATACATACTGATGTATGTGGTCCGATGAATATTGAGGCTCGCGGCAGGTATCATTATTTTCAAATCTTCACAGATGATTTGAGCAGATATGAGTATATCTACTTGATGAAACACAAGTCTGAAATATTTGAAAGTTCAAAGAGTTTCAGAGTGAAGTGGAGAATCATCGTAACAAAAATAAAAATTTCTACGATATGATCGCAAAAGTGAAATGTTTGAGTTACAAGTTTGGCCTTCAGTTAAAACAATGTGAAATAGTTTCACTACTCACGCCACCTGTAACACCACAATATAATGGTGTGTCCGAACGTCGTAACCATGCTTTATTAGATATGGTGCGATCTATGATGTCTCTTACCGATTACCACTATCGTTTTGGGGTTATGCATTAGAGACAGCTACATTCACGTTAAACAGGGCACCATCTAAATCCGTTGAGACGACGCCATATGAACTGTGGTTTGGCGAGAAACCTAAGTTGTCGTTTCTTAAAGTTTGGGACTGCGATGCTTATGTGAAAAAGTTTCAACTTGATAAGCTCGAACCCAAACCGGAGAAGTAAATCTTCATAGGATACCCAAAAGAAAATGCTGGGTACACCTTCTATCATAGATCCGAAGGCAAGATATTCATTGCTGAGAATGGATCCTTTCTAGAGAAGGAGTTTCTCTCGAAAGAACTAAGTGGGAGGAAAGTAGAACTTGATGAGGTAACTGTACTTGCTCCCTTATTGGAAAGTAGTTCATCACAGAAATCTGTTCCTGTGACTACTACACCAATTAGTGAGGGAGCTAATGATGATGATCATGTAACTTTAGATCAAGTTACTACCGAACCTCGTAGGTAAACCAGAGTGAGATCTGCACCAGAGTGGTACGGTAATCCTGTTCTGGAAGTCATGTTACTAGACCATGACGAACTTGCGAACTATGAGGAAGCGATGATGAACCCAGATTCCGTGAAATGGCTTAAGGCCATGAAATCTGAGATGAGATCCATGTATGAGAACAAAGTATGAACTTTGATTGACTTGCCCATTGATCGGCGAGCCATTAAGATTAAATGGATCTTCAAGAGGAAGACGGGCGCTGATAGTAGTGTTACTATCTACAAAGCTAGAATTGTCGCAAAAGGTTTTCGACAAGTTCAAGGTGTTGACTAGATGAGAGTTTCTCACTCGTATCTATGCTTAAGTCTGTCCGAATCATGTTAGCAATTGCCACATTTTATGAAATCTGGCAAATGGATAAACAAAACTACATTCCTTAATGGATTTATTAAAGAAGAGTTGTATATGATGCAACAAGAAAGTTTTGTCAATTCTAAAGGTGCTAACCAAATATGCAAGCTCCAGCGATCCATCTATGGATTGGTGCAAGCATCTCGGAGTTGGAATATACGCTTTGATAAGTTGATCAAAGCATATAGTTTTATACAGACTTGCAGTGAAGCCTGTATTTACAAGAAAGTGAGTGGGAGCACTACAGCATTTCTGATAAGTATATGTGAATGACATATTGTTGATTGGAGATAATGTACAATTATTCTGCAAAGCATAAAGGAGTGTTTGAAAGGAGTTTTTCAAAGAAAGACCTCGGTAAAGCTGCTTACATATTGAGCATCAAGATCTATAGAGATAGATCAAGATGCTTGATAAGTTTTTCAATGAGTACATACCTTGACAGGATTTTGAAGTAGTTCAAAATGGAACAGTCAAAGAAAGAGTTCTTGTTACAAGGTGTGAAGTTGAGTAAGACTCAAAACCCGACCACGGCAGAAGATAGAGAGAGAATGAAAGTCATTCCCTATGCCTTGGCCATAGGTTCTATAAAATATGCCATCCTGTGTACCAGATCTATTGTATACCCTACACTGTTTTTGGCAGGGAGTACAATAGTGATCTAGGAGTAGATCACTGGACAGCGGTCAAATTATCCTTAGTGGAATAAGGATATGTTTCTCGATTATGGAGGTGACAAAAAGGTTCGTCGTAAAGGGCTACGTTGATGCAAAATTTTGACACTAATCCAGATGACTCTAAGTCTCAATCTGGATACATTTTGAAAGTGGGAGCAATTAGCTAGAGTAGCTCCGTGCAGAGCATTGTTGACATAGAAATTTGCAAAATACATACGGATCTGAATGTGGCAGACCCGTAGACTAAACTTCTCTCACAAGCAAAACATGATCACACCTTAGTACTCTTTGGGTGTTAATCACATAGCGATGTGAACTACATTACTGACTCTAGTAAACCTTTTGGGTGTTGGTCACATATCGATGTGAACTATGGGTGTTAACCACATAAAGTTGTGAACTATTGATGTTAGATCACACGGCGATGTGAACTAGATTATTGACTCTAGTGCAAGTGGGAGACTGGAGGAAATATGCCCTAGAGGCAATAATAAAGTTATTATTTATTTCCATATTTCATGATAAATGTTTATTATTCATGCTAGAATTGTATTAACTGGAAACATAATACATGTGTGAATACATAGACAAACAGAGTGTCACTAGTATGCCTTTACTTGACTAGCTTGTTAATCAAAGATGGTTATGTTTCCTAACCATAGACAAAGAGTTGTTATTTGATTAACGGGATCACATCATTAGGAGAATGATGTGATTGACTTGACCCATTCTGTTAGCATAGCACTTGATCGTTTAGTTTATTGCTATTGCTTTCTTCATGACTTATACATGTTCCTATGACTATGAGATTATGCAACTCCCGTTTACCGGAGGAACACTTTGTGTGCCACCAAACGTCACAACATAACTGGGTGATTATAAAGGTGCTCTACAGGTGTCTCCGAAGGTACTTGTTGGGTTGGCGTATTTCGAGATTAGGATTTGTCACTCCGATTGTCGAAGAGGTATCTCTGGGCCCACTCGGTAATGCACATCACTACAAGCCTTGCAAGCATTGCAACTAATGAGTTAGTTGCGGGATGATGTATTACGAAACGAGTAAAGAGACTTGCCAGTAACGAGATTGAACTAGGTATTGAGATACCGACGATCGAATCTTGGGCAAGTAATATAGTGATGACAAAGGGAACAACGTATGTTGTTATGCGGTCTGACCGATAAAGATCTTCGTAGAATATGTAGGAGCCAATATGAGCATCCAGGTTCCGCTATTGGTTATTGACCGGAGACGTGTCTTGGTCATGTCTACATTGTTCTCGAACCCGTAGGGTCCGCACACTTAACGTTACGATGACAGTTTCATTATGAGTTTATATATTTTGATGTACCGAAGGTTGTTCGGAGTCCCGGATGTGATCACGGACTTGACGAGGAGTCTCCAAATGGTCGAGACATAAAGATCGATATATTGGACGACTATATTTGGACACCGGAAAGGTTCCGGGTAAGATTGGGACAATACCGGATCACCGAGAGGTTATCGGAAACCCCCAGGAGGTATATGGGCCTTATTGGGCCTTAGTGGAAAGGAGGGGAAAGGAGCAAGGGAGGGGGACCCCCCAAGCCCAATCCGAATTGGGAAGGGGTCCGGCCCCCCTTTCCTTCCTCCCTCCTTCCTCTTCCTTCCCTCTCCTACTCCTAATAGGAAAAGGGGGAGTCCTATTCCCGGTGGGAGTTGGACTCCCCCCCTTGGGCGCGCCACCCTCCTTGGTCGGCCCCCTCCTCCACTCCTTTATATACGGGGGCAAGGGGGCACCCCAGAGACACAACAATTGATCATTGATCTCTTAGCCGTGTGCGGTGCCCCCCTCCACCATAATCCTCGATAATATTGTAGCGGTGCTTAGGCGAAGCCCTGCAACGGTAGAACATCAAGATCGTCACCACGCCGTCGTGCTGACGGAACTCATCCCCGACACTTTGCTGGATCGGAGTCCGGGGATCGTCATCAAGCTGAACGTGTGCAAAAACTCGGAGGTGCCATAGTTTCGGTGCTTGATCGGTCGGGCCGTGAAGACGTACGACTACATCAACCGCGTTGTTATAACGCTTCCGCTTCCGGTCTACGAGCGTTCGTAGACAACACTCTCCCTTCTCGTTGCTGTGCATCACCATGATCTTGCGTGTGCGTAGGAAATTTTTTTGAAATTACTACGTTCCCCAACACCTATCCTGTCTGACCCCGTCTGTTTGGGGTAAAACGAACAAATGAGGCGGCCCAGCGCGCGGGAGCAAACGGACTTTTGTTCGTTTTGTGTCCGCTTTCGAACCATCCGCGGCCCAAGTTTGCGCCGCTTTTGGGGTGAAACGGACACCACGCGGACGCGCGGGTCGCCTGCGCGTGTCCTCCCCTGGCCCGCCTGTCGGTGGCACAGGGCAGGCCTTTTTCTATCCGCCCCCTCCCTCCCTCCGGCCGCACCCCCTCCACTCTTCCCCTCGCTGTCGCCGCCGCTGCCATTGTAGCCGTGCAGTTCAGACGCGAGCTCGCCCAGCCCCTTCCCCTCGGCGCCGCCGAGCTACCCAACCACGGCCAACTGGTGTGCGCACCCGCTGGCCGGATTTGGGGCGGATCCGGTCGGTCTTGAGCTCGGGCGGCTGTGGGAGGCTAGGCCGCGCCATGGACAGGCCGGGCACCTCGCCGGAAGGCCCTGGCAGGGCCGCAAGGCCACATGCAGGCAGTGGCTCCTCCTCTAGCCGCTCGGATCTACACCGTCGGTGGTGCACTGGCAGATACACGAATGGCGGTCGGCCGGGCTCGATGCTTGTCCAAAAGCTTGCCCGTGCACCGTTGCCACTCATTAAGTGCGACCACTGCCCAAGGATGGTCGTGCGCCGCGTGTCTACAACGCCGGAACATTCCGGATGGGTGTTCATCAAGTGCTTAAACGACGGGGTATGTGCTTTTTTAGCTTCGGTCTGTGCTCTAGATTTGACTAATTGTGCTAACTTCAAATTTTGTTGTGTAGAATGGATGCAAGTTTTGGTATTGGAAAGAAGAGTACATCGATATATTGATAGAGCAAAATTTAGTACATGTTCGTGCACTTTTAGCTAGCATAGAGGCTGTAAATGAGACAAGTGCACTTGTTGCTAGATTAGAGGCTAGACACGAGACTAGGTCTGAGGAAGCAACATCTACTTCTGGCTTGAAGAGGAAAGGAGGATGCCAGATCGAGCCTCCTCCACAGATCAGCAATGAGTGCATCGAGAAGGCCCTAACCCAACTCAAGGAGGCAGTTATGGAAGTTGGCTGTCTTCTAAAATGTATTCTTGTTGTTCTTATTTTCTTTAGCCTTGCTTTACTAGTCAAAATGTGATGATGTATTGTCATGTACCAAAAATGAATAATAATAAAAAGTTAAGGACTTGCAAAGAAAAATGCACGCGAACAGGATGTGGCCGGGATGCGTCCACGTGCTGGGCGCACGGCCACCGCATCCTAGGACATGCCCGGACACGACCCCAAATCCCTATACAAACGGACAGAATTTGGACAAAACGGACGTATGTTTGGGGTCGCGCGGTGGAGTTGGCCTAACTGCGTGAGGCATCGATGATCGATCAGCAGCCAGGAAACGATGTGCGTGCAGGCGGATGTAACGCCCCGAGACCGTTGCGCCAGGTGTCTTCCTGTTATTCGTTGTTGTTGCCTGGTCTTTTGCTTGAGTGTCATGCATTTCATATCATGTCATCATGTGCATCGCATTTGCATACATGTTTGTCTCATGCATCCGAGCATTTTCCCCGTTGTCCGTTTTGCATTCCGGCGCTCCTACGTCCTCTGGCGCCTCTCTTTTGCCTCTTTTCGTGTGCGGGTGTTAAACGTTCTCGGATTGGACCGAGACTTGCCAAGCGGCCTTGGTTCACTACCGGTAGACCGCCTGTCAAGTTTTGTGCCATTTGAAGTTCGTTTGATACTCCAACGATTAACCGAGGAACCGTAAAGGCCTCGTGTGTGTTGCAGCCCAACACCCCTCCAAAGTGGCCCAAAACCCATTTAAACCTCCTCCATCCTCTCAGTCGTTCGATCACGATCGTGTGGCTAAAAACCGCACCTTATTTGTACTCTCCTAGCTCCCTCTACCTATATATGTCCTCTCCCCCGAGATTTCTGCAGATGAAACCCTAAAATCCCTCC
>NC_041392.1:115430932-115433396 GCF_002162155.2 Triticum dicoccoides | reverse complement strand
CAACGAACCGCGCCCTCGCCGCCGGCGCAAGCGCCGCCCGCCGCCTCCACGACGCCCCTCGCCGCACCACCGCCTTGCGCCACGCCGCACATGGAGCACCGCACTCCAGCGACGACCTCGCCACCCCATCTCCTCTCGGTCGCTGGTCACCGCCCCGGATCCGGCCGGCCCCCACTCCGGCGAACCTCTCTAGCGACTTCTCCACCTCCGGCCTCCTTCCTCGTCTCCTCCGGCGACGTAACTCCGGCGAAATCCCGAAGATTGGATCAGATCCACCAATCCCGCAATCCAAATGGCCCCCTCGTCCCGGATATCCTCATCCCGCGTTGACTTTTCGCGGAGGTAAAATTTCACTAAGTCCCCGAAGTTTCCAGATTCATGTGCCCATGTTCATCACGCCATAACTTCATGTGTGATGCTTCGTTTTGCATGCATGAGATATCAAATTGTTCGTCTGGGTGTCCTCTTCACTTCATTCCATTGCACCATGTTCATTTGAGTTCATCTTGATGCCCTAATTGTTGTTGCAAGAGTGCTTCATAATGTTAGGTGCTGATTCTTATCAGTTTATGAGCATTTGTCATTTTTGCCATGATTATTGTGTGCTGCATATGAGCATTAGCTCTACATGTGTTTTGTTATATGCCATGCCATATTTACAGGGGTGTATTCCATGTATTTTTGTGATCAATGTGGTGACTAGCACAAGCATGCAAAGTAGCTCTCGTGATGTTGCTGATTTCAGGAACTTAGAATTCTTCTAAGTCATTTCCCTAATGTTATTTTTATGCCATGTATTCTTGTTGCTACAGAGTGATTCATGCATCTTTTGAGCATGTTCAGTAAGGATGTTTTTGAGATATTGTTATGTTCTATCCATCCATGTCTTTGTTTGCAATTATGGAGTGCCCTAGCATATGACTCAATCTTGCTCTACTTTTGTTATAAAATATTTCTGGCAGATTGTTTACATGTTAATCAATTTTGTCAAGGTTGTTGTAGTTGATCCATGCATGCTATGAGATTGTTCTTGCCATGTTTAGCTTCTTCATCATGTCTTCTTGCTGGGTGTATGCTTAGTTTGTCATGCAATGCCTTGTTGTGAGTGCATCGAGCTCACAAACATGCCTACGTAAATCTGTTTATGCCATGTCCAGTTTTCTGCCAAGTCTGAATCTGTTAACGAAACTTGCTATGTTTACATGGTTGTCATTGTATCTTCTGATCCTTTTTGGCTTATGGTCAGTAAGGGACTTTTGTTATATGCTTTGAGTAGTTTCATGCCTTGCCTTGTTTTGCCATGATATGTTCCTGTAGCATGTTGTTATCTTGCTCTAAACATTGCTTCCTGATGTTAATTCCTGACATGTTAGAATTTTCACTAAGTCTGTGATCCTGTTACCTTTTGCACTTTTGCCATGCTTGTTTGAACCTGCTATTGTGTGACTTAACCGTAGCTCGGTATTTATATTTTGTCAAGCATCTTGAGTATAACACTGTCATGTGCTTTGTTGCTATGTTGGAGTGCAGTAGCTTAGTTTCTTGTTGCATTCTAGATGGCATCGTCCTGTTAATCGCAGAATTGTGCCATTATTGTTTTGCTTGCCATTTGCAAACCGTGCATCCGATTCCGGTGATCTTTATATCGATTTCGACCGAAATCAACTCATTTTTCCAGCGGCGCTCTTGGTTTGCCAAGTTGAGGCCTGGTTCAATATTTTCCTTCCGGAGCTCACATACGCATTGCATATCACATTCCGCATATCATGCCATGTTTTGCATCATGTTGCTTGCGCATTGCATCGTGGTTGATTGTTGTTTCCTTTGCTTGTGTTCTTGCCTTTGGTAGAGCCGGGAGACGAGTTCGTGTTCGAGGTACCCATTGAGTACGCTTACGAGGATCAAGCTTTCGTCTACTCTGAGACCTTTGCAGGCAAGATGACCATACCCTCGAAATCACTTCTATCTTTGCTTGCTAGATGCTCACTCTTTTGCTATGCCTATGCTGCGATACCTACCACTTGCTATGTCATGCCTCCCATATTGCCATGTCAAGCCTCTAACCCACCTTGTCCTAGCAAACCATTGTTTGGCTATGTTACCGCTTTGCTCAGCCCCTCTTATAGCGTTGCTAGTTGCAGGTGAAGATGAAGTTTGTTCCATGTTGGAACATGGTTATTGTTGGGATATCACAATACCTCTTATTTAATTAATGCATCTATATATTTGGTAAAGGGTGGAAGGCTCGGCCTTATGCCTGGTGTTTGTTTCCACTCTTGCCGCCCTAGTTTCCGTCATACCGGGGTTATGTTCCTTGATTTTGCGTTCCTTACGCGGTTGGGTTATAATGGGAACCCCTTGACAGTTCGCCTTGAATAAAACTCCTCCAGCAAGGCCCAACCTTGGTTTTACCATTTACCATATAGCCTTTTTCCCTTGGGTTCTGCAGACTCAAGGGTCATAT
>NC_041392.1:115428452-115430620 GCF_002162155.2 Triticum dicoccoides | reverse complement strand
CCCCGGGGCCAGTGCTTCTCTAAGTGTTGGTCCAACCTAAGCGATGTCCAGCGCCCCTTGGGCAACCAGGGTTTATGCCAACCCGACGTCTTGCTCATCCGGTGTGCCCTAAGAACGAGATATGTGCAGCTCCTATCGGGATTTGTCGGCACATCTGGGTGGCTTTGCTGGTCTTGTTTTACCATTGTTGAAATGTCTTATAATTGGGATTCCGAGTCTGATTGGGTCTTCCTGGGAGAAGGAATATCCTTCGTTGACCGTGAGAGCTTGTGATGGGCTAAGTTGGGACACCCCTGTAGGGTTTTGAACTTTCGAAAGCCGTGCCCGCGGTTATGGGCAGATAGGAATTTGTTAATGTCCGGTTGTAGAGAACTTGACACTTAACTTAATTAAAATGCATCAACCGCGTGTGTAGCCGTGATGGTCTCTTCTCGGCGGGGTCCGGGAAGTGAACACGGTGTTGGAGTTATGCTTGAATGTAAGTAGTTTCAGGATCACTTCTTGATCACTTCTAATTCACGATCGTGCTTTGCCTTCTCTCCTCGCTCTCATTTGCGTATGTTAGCCACCATATATGCTAGTGCTTGCTGTAGCTCCACCTCATACCTTTACCTACCCATAAGCTTAAATAGTTTTGATCGCGAGGGTGTGAGATTGCTGAGTCCCCGTGACTCACAGATTACTTTCAAAACCAGATGCAGGTGTCGATGATACCATTCCAGGAGATACGACTGAGCTCAAGTGGGAGTTCGATGAGGACTCACGACGATACTACGTTTTCGTTCTAGACGATCAGTAGTGGAGCCCAGTTGGGGCGATCGGGGATCTTTTGCATTAGGGGTAGTCTTTTTTTATTTTGGTTCCGTAGTGAGGCCTTGATTGTATCGGGTTGATGTAATGTTTTATTCATGTATTGTGTGAAGTGGCGATTGTAAGCCAACACTGTACCTTTTTCTTATTCAGTACATGGGATGTGTAAAGATTACCCCTCTTGCGACATGCCTACAATGCGGTTATACCTCTAAGTCGTGCTCCGACACGTGGGAGATATAGCCGCATCGTGGGTGTTACAGCAGACCCCCTTTGTATTCACGTTGGACTTTTTCTTATTCTTTTGGGCTCGGTCTACAAAATCTATTGCACTGCATATGGGCTGGGCTGGCTACAGGAACTGCTTCACACAGATGGACAGGCCGACAGGGGAGTCGGATCCTCTTTGCAGCAGGCAAGTCTGGTAGCTACAGTGCCTTTTATTTAAAGACATTATAACTAAGCACTTTGCCAGCCATCTTAGACCATTAGCATTCACAACCATTGGATCTTCAGTTTTAGAGAGTTTTGGCCGTCCGATTTCTTCTCCTTGTCTAATATACAGCGTCGGGTCGCTTCGTTCGCTTTTTCGGTCCCTTCGTTCGCTACGTCAAGCCGTATGTATGCTGGGTCGCGCTTTTTCGGTCCCTTCGTTCGCTACGTCAAGCCGTATGTATGCTGGGTCGCTACTCCGGTAACATTTTTGAGCGTCTGATGTGAAATTGGGCCTAATGGGCTTCTACCGTTCTCAGATTCTAACATTTTTTTTCACTGGTCACTCGTCGATTCGGCACCACTCGCCGGTGATTGAGGGAGTGATTCACCGTTCCTATACCTGACTGGTGAGCGACCTTAGCCTCGCCATTGTTGAACAGACGCCATGGAAACGTCGTTATGTGGAGAGGAACCAAATGAAAGTTCACGCATCTCACAGAAACATAATAACCTCTCTTTTCTTTTGGCAAACGTCCTAAATTCCTTACAATCTGACATTTTGTTCCAGCAACACATAAATACAAATTTTCCAAATATTTTCTTTTTCAATAACTAACATTAACAATACTACTGCTCCAATAAGTTGTATCAAATACCAACAATCAAGTGTCAAAATTGACGGGTGCGGCAACGGGCGCCTTCAATGATCTAGTTTAGTATAAAAAATTAAACGAGGAAGGGAAGTCAGGAAGCGCACACTGTTCCACAAACCACTATATACTTACTACTGTATGTAAATCACTGCGCAAATTACTGTTCATAAACAACTGTGTTAGATCAGATTTTGTAGAAATCTGACGATAGGAAGTCAGGATACTGTAGCTTACCTGACCTCCCTTCCAAAGTCAGAGGATTTGAATCCG
>NC_041392.1:115416983-115428277 GCF_002162155.2 Triticum dicoccoides | reverse complement strand
GGGGGGGCGAAACACCTCACGCATACGGGTGATTAGCGGAAAACCTCATTGCTATTAAGCGAAAACTGCATCCCTTCACTTACATTGTAATCCATGTAAATTGTGACTGCTGGTAATATATTCGGCGTTGATGATTTCGTAATCAATGGGAACGTTTTCTTTCACTGAATGCACATCGCCGAAAATTCTGAAATAAATCCAGGATAAATACGAGCATCGGAATTTGAACTCTGATGGGCTGAGGATACAATTGTCTACCTAACCATCCAACCACATGTTGGTTCGCGGCGGGCAAATATTTAAGGTATAGGGTGGGATGGATGGATGCCTGGCTTCCGGACAGAATTTTGTACAAATACTGTGTCCATTTATGGGTTGGCGTTGCAGATGCCCTTAGCCAGGATCACGAAGAAATCCACTCCTGAGTCGTGACGTCCATTTTCACCAAGTGGAACAAAGGTAAACATGAATAGACATCCATGATGTGCATGTCAGTTGCCAAAACAAAAACCATCTTTGCCGGATGAAGAAAAAGCAAACCGGAACTGGAAACAGAAAAGGCACAGAAGGAGGTTCAGTGACACCTTTCCCAGCAGCTGCCTCTTTGAACTACTGCTACTACACCAAGTAGAAGTACAAAATACATGAGTGATTTTGCTCACAAGTGGGGCTTGTACCATTTTGGTTTTGGTTTTTGAGCTGCGGGCTTGTCATCTTCACTCCGTATACCACATTTGTGAGCAGAAGACTGCGAGGGGTCTTTATAAGTACAAATCACTGAGGTTTCTCCTCACACTAATTGAACCGATTGCTAAGGTTTATCCTGGCTGATTAAACTAATCAGAAAGGTTTATACTCACTCTAACTAAACTAATCACAAAGGTCAATTGGCCAGGATCATTGACTCCAAAGGAAATTCATTCTTGACGTCCATTTTCACCAAGTGGAACAAAAGTAAACATGAATTGAAACCCATGATATGCATGCCAATAGCCAAAACAAAAATCATCTTTGGCCGGACGAAGAAAAGGCAAACCAGAATTGAAAACAAGAAAGGCAGAGGAGGTTCAGGAACACCTTTCCCTCATATCACTTTACAACACTGAAAGAAAGAAACAAAACAAAGCTGGTCCGATTCCTATTCCGAGATTCCCCTCTATCCAACCAGCAAATATAGAATCATCCAATCCAATAATTCCATCGAGCCACGGCGACTTGCAACTAGTATAATAAGCAAACACAGATAAAATAAATGGAAGATGCCCCTGGCAAGATGGGGGACGGCCATATCATCATGTGATGAGCTACATGTACAGATGAAATTTCCAACGGAATTTCGTTTGCAGCAGTTGGAGAGGCAATGGCAGAATGGATATCGTGTCTATATTCGACCAATCTTGCGGTACAAAATCCTTTTTGTGCACACAGCTTTTGCTACTATTACAAGGCCGTAACAGGAAGTAGCAACGAACATCACAGATTCACAGGAGAGGGAAAGGGAACCTTAACTGGAGCAGCAGCAGCAGCAACAATGGATGATTTGATGAGGGAGGACGATGGTGGACGAGAAGAATACCCAAAATGGTCAGGGAGAACCTTCCAAGATTCCCCCGGCAGCCCAGTTCCATCGATCCTGACCAGTGCTGGATTTGGAAGCGCGGTGGTGCAAGAAGTGGATCGAGATCCGTGTTGGGAGGTCGCGGCGGTCACGATGACGGCGGGGCGGCGAGCGGCTGCGGCTGCGGCAAGGCGACGAAGGGGTGCTGCAGCAGCTGCGCGGCAGAGAGGCGGTTGGCGGGGTTCTTCTGCAGGCAGCAGGCGATGAAGCCCCGGAACTCGGGCGAGGCAGTGGCGGGGGACGGCTCGGGCGGGTCGGAGTAGCAGATGGCGACCATGAGCGCGGCCCAGTCGCCCTGGCGGCCGAGGTTCTCGCCGAAGGGGAACCTGCCGAGGTAGAACTCGAGGATGCTGAGGCCGAAGCTCCAGATGTCGCCGGCGTAGCCGTCGTAGGCGCCGTCGTTGATGTCGGTGTTGATGCGCTCGGGGCTCATGTAGGCGATGGTGCCGACGGAGGAGTTGCAGGGGTCCATGGTCTGGTTCAGGATGCGGCCCACCCCGAAGTCGGCGATCTTGACGCGGCGCGCCGAGTCGATGAGCAGGTTGGAGGGCTTGATGTCGCGGTGCACGATGTGGCGGCGGTGGAGGTACGCGATGCCGGAGAGCACCTGGCGCGCCACGTGCGCCAGGAAGGGCTCGTCGGCGATGCGGCGGCCGTCGAGGGAGCCGCCGTCCATGTACTCGAGCAGGATCTGCAGCTCGCCGCCGCGCTCGTACATGCCGTGGCAGCGCACGACGGCCGGGTGCTCGGCGGTGCGCAGGATGGCGATCTCCCGCGCGATCTGGCGCCGCACCGCGTCGTCGTGGTTCCCGTAGAGCACCTTGAGCGCGTAGCAGCGGCCCGTGGCGCGGTGCCGCACCATCCACACGGTGCCGCCCGCGCCGCTGCCGACCCGGCGCACGCGCTCCAGCTCGTGGAGCGGGGGCGGGGGCGGGGCGGCCGCGGGCGGCGCCACGAGCGGCTGGGCGAGGCCGGCGCCGGTGGGGGGAGCGGCGGTCGGGGGCGGGAGCGGGAGCGGGACGGCGAGCGAGGAGGAGACGTCCGGGCGCTGCGGCATCGGGAGGGTGAGATCCGGGCGGCGGCGCGGGCGGCCCGGCGTGCCCGGCTGGGCCGGGAGGCTGCCGCCGGCCGGACGCATGGCTCCCGAGTGGGGACTGCTGCTGGTGCCGGGTAGCGGGGATTTGTCTGGTTGCGCGCGCCGTCTGTTTGATGGGGGATCGGGTTTGTTGGGGGAGGCGACCTGTCCTGTACCGAGGGTGGGAGTGGGAGAGGACAGCAAGCCGGAAGCGTGCTGCGCGCGTCGGACGGAAGGGCCGCCGCTGCTTCTTGGGCTCGGAGAAAAAGCGGGGAAAATGTCACTGTCTCTCGCGCCAGGTTAGATCACGTCCCTTTCCGTCCAGAAGGGAAAAAAGCTCACGTTTCTACCTGCAGCGAGCGCCATGGCGTCTCGGACCTAAGAAAAGGACCTCCGTGTGGCATTGTTGGGCTTTGAGTGACTTTTTATGATGATTGTCCTCTTAAAAATATCGCGTCGTTGAATTATGGTTGGCGGTACAGTCACTTTGATCTCAAACTGTCCAGAGACCCATGTGTTCGGTACTGATAGTGTGCTCGTCGCCAAATCTGGCACACATGGACATGAAGGATGGATTATCGGGCGGATGTCCTACATTTCATTTGTGGTGACGGGTGCACAAACCCTCAGTAATCGTGGGACGATTCAATAGACTCCCTCTTCGATGTTTTACCCTTTATTGTTCAACAAATCATACGAATTCCCCTCCTCCTCTAAGATTGTAAAACTACGAGAGCAGAAGGAAGGGACAAGCGCCGGGCAATTTGACCCAGTGGAGGCGATCGACTGCTCGAGCACCGCAATGAACCTTTTCATAACACGCTAGTCACGTCACGGTAAAGTCCAAGCTCTCAATGCAGGACCTATGTTGCATCGCTGGAATTTCTTGAGATTATGAGTAACTTTTATATTTTACCCTTATAATTATCACTGACTTTTGGTGGACGCTACAATCACCATGGTCCTCAAGCTCTCAATGCAACTATTTTGGCCCCCTAAACTCTTGGAAGTGCTAAACTTTGGTCGAGGTCATGGTTTGTGACCAAATCTTGCACACGTGAATATGAACAATGAATTGCCCACCACTGGTCTACGGCAACAAGTATGATCAATTAGTGGCAAAGACGTCTGAGAGATGAAACATTTGAGAATAGTTTGATGACGTAATGTAGGGAATATAGCTTCATGTAGCCGAAGTGAGGGATTTTGGGGCCGGCAGAGAAGGATGGTTTGGGTACTTGAAGACTAGAGTTACCGAGAGCATCTACAACTAGGCTCCCCAAATTGACCAGACAGATGCAGGACCACTGATCGGATAGCAGAGAGAAGAAAAAGTTGACCCAACCAGACCATTGAAAGCCTCCTTAAATATTTGGGTTGCCCGGCACTCCTTATATATGAGAGAGTAAAATGCATGATAAGTCCTAAAACTATTGGTGGTGTATCAGTTTAGTCCTATAACATTAAAACTGCGGTTTTGAGTCCTAAAACTGTTGAAGGTGTTTCAGTTTAGTCCTAGGACTTCAAAACTACAATTTTAGGTCCCAATACTACGTAAGTTTGTTCCTCTCAAGTCCTAAGCTTGCATGGCCAGCATGTTGGGGATCGTAGCAGAAATTTAAAATTTTCTACGCATCACCAAGATCAATCTATGGAGTAATCTAGCAACAAAGGGAAGGAGAGTGCATCTACATACCCTTGTAGATCGCTAAGCGGAAGCGTTGCAAGAACGCGGATGAAGGAGTCGTACTCGTAGCGATTCGGATCGCGGTTGATTCCGATCTAAGCGCCGAATCACGGCGCCTCCGCGTTCAACACACGTGCAGCCCGGTGACGTCTCCTACACCTTGATCCAGCAAGGGGAGAAGGAGAGGTTGGGGAAGACTCCATCCAGCAGCAGCACGACGGCGTAGTGGTGAAGGAGGAGCGTGGCAATCCTGCAGGGCTTCGCCAAGCACCGCGGAAGAGGAGGAGGACTTGGGAAAGGGGGAGGGCTGCGCCAGAACTTGGGTGCGGCTGTCCTCCCACCCCCCACATATATATAGAGTCAAGGGAGAGGGGGGCCGCCCCCCTCAGATCCAATCTGAGGAGGGGGCGGCGGCCAGGGGGGTTGCCTTGCCCCCCAAGGCAAGGGGGGCGCCCCCCCTTTAGGGTTCCCCCAAACCCTAGGCGCATGGGCCCTAGGGGGGAGGCGCCCAGCCCACTAAGGGGCTGGTCCCTCTCCACGCACAGCCCATAGGGCCCTCCGGGGCAGGTGGACCCTCCCGGTGGACCCCTGGAACCCCTCCAGTGGTCCCGGTACAATACCGGTAACCCCCCGAATTATTCCGTTGACCGTATGATGACTTCCCATATATAAATCTTTACCTCCGGACCATTCCGGAACTCCTCGTGACGTCCGGGATCTCATCCGGGACTCCGAACAACATTCGGTAACCACGTATATCTATTCCCTATAACCCTAGCGTCATCGAACCTTAAGTGTGTAGACCCTACGGGCTCGGGAGTCATGCAGACATGGCCGAGACAACTCTCCGGTCAATAACCAATAGCGGGATCTGGATACCCATGTTGACTCCCATATGCTCCACGATGATCTCATCGGATGAACCACGATGTCAAGGATTCAATCAATCCCGTATACATTTCCCTTTGTCCAACGGTATGATACTTGCCCGAGATTCGATCGTCGGTATCCCGATACCTTGTTCAATCTCGTTACCGGCAAGTCTCTTTACTCGTTCCGTAACACATCATCCCGTGATCAACTCCTTGGTCACATTGTGCACATTATGATGATGTCCTACCGAGTGGGCCCAGAGATACCTCTCCGTTTACACGGAGTGACAAATCCCAGCCTCGATTTATGCCAACCCAACAGACACTTTCGGAGATACCTGTAGTGAACCTTTATAGCCACCCAGTTATGTTGTGACGTTTGGCACACCCAATGCACTCCTACGGTATCCGGGAGTTGCACAATCTCATGGTCTAAGGAAATGATACTTGACATTAGAAAAGCTTTAGCATACGAACTACACGATCTTGTGCTAGGCTTAGGATTGGGTCTTGTCCATCACATCATTCTCCTAATGATGTGATCCCGTTATCAACGGCATCCAATGTCCATGGTCAGGAAACCGTAACCATCTTATTGATCAACGAGCTAGTCAACTAGAGGCTTACTAGGGACATGGTGTTGTCTATGTATCCACACATGTATCTGAGTTTCCTATCAATACAATTCTAGCATGGATAATAAACGATTATCATGAACAATGAAATATAATAATAATAACTAATTTATTATTGCCTCTAGGGCATATTTCCAACAGTCTCCCACTTGCACTAGAGTCAATAATCTAGTTCACATCGCCATGTGATTAACACTCACTGGTCACATTGCCATGTGACCAACATCCAAAGAGTTTACTAGACTCAACAATCTAGTTCACATCACTATGTGATTAACACTCAATGAGTTCTGGGTTTGATCATGTTATGCTTGTGAGAGAGGTTGTAGTCAACGGGTCTTGCCATATTCAGATCCCTATGTATTTCGCAAAACTTTATGTCATATCGTAGATGCTGCTACCACATTCCACTTGGAGCTATCCCAAATTGTTGCTCCATTACACGTATCCGGTATCTCTACTCAGAGCTAACCGCATAGGTGTTAAGCTTGCATCGACGTAACTCTTTACGTCGAACTCTTCATCACCTCCATATCCGAGAAATATTTCCTTATTCCTCTAAGGATAATTTTGACAGCTATCTGGTGATCTACTCCTAGATCACCTTTGTACCCTCTTGCCAGACATGTGGCAAGGCACACATCTGGTGCGGTACTCAGCATGGCATACCGTATAGAGCCTATGACAAAAGCATAGGGGATGACCTTTGTCCTTCCTCTTTCTTCTGCCGTGGTCAATCTTTGAGTCTTACTCAACTTCACACTTTACAACTCAGGTAAGAACCCCTTCTTTGACTGATCTATTTTGAACTCCTTCAAAACATGTCAAGGTGTGCGTTCTTTGAAAGTACCATCAGGCGTCTTGATCCATCTCTATAGATCTTGATGCCCAATATGTAAGCAGCTTTATCCAGGTCTTCCTTTGAAAAACACTCTTCAAACAACCGTTTATGCTTTCAGAAATTCTACATTATTTCGGATCAACAATATGTCATCCACATATACTTATCAGAAATGTTGAAGTGCTCCCACTCACTTTCTTGTAAATACAAGTTTCTAGCAAACATTGTATAAACCTAAAAGCTTTGATCACTCCATCAAAGCATATATTCCGATTCCGAGATGCTTGCTCTAGTCCATAGAAGGATTGCTGGAGCCAGCATACCTTTTAGCATCCTTAGGATTGACAAAACCTTTTATTGTATCACATACAACTTTTTCTTACGAAAACTGGTAAGAAAACTTCTTTTGACATCCATCTGTCAGATTTCATAATCGAAAAATACAGCTAATGCTAGCATGATTCCGACGGACTTAAGCATCGCTACGGGTGAGAAATTCTCATCGTAGTCAACTCCTTGAACTTGTGAAAAGACTCTTTCCCACAAGTCGAGCTTCATAGACGGTAACATTACCGCCCATGTCCGTCTTCTTAAAGATCCATTTATCTCAATGGCTTGCCGATCATCGGGCAAGTCCACCAAAGTCCATACTTTGTTCTGATACGTGGATCCTATCTCAGATTTCATGGCTTCTAACCATATGTCGGAATACGGGCCCACCATCGCTTCTCCATAGCTCGTAGGTTCATTGTTGTCTAACAACATGATATCTAAGACAAGATTACCGTACCACTCAGGAGTAGTACATATCCTTGTCGACCTACGAAGTTCGATAGCAACTTGATCCGAAGCTTCATGATCACTATCATTAACTTCCTCTTCAACGGACGTAGGCGCCACAGAAAACATCTTTCTGTGTTGCATCACTCTCTGGTTGAAGTAAAGGTTCGACAACCTCATCAAGTTCTATCTTCCTCCCACTCAATTCTTTCGAGAGAAACTCCTTCTCGAGAAAGGACCCGTTCTTAGCGACAAACAATTTGCCATCGGATCTGAGATAGAAGGTGTACCCAACTGTCACCTTTGGGTATCCTATGAAGATGTGTTTGTCCGCTTTGGGTTCGAGCTTCTCCGGCTGAAGCCTTAACCATCGCAGCCCCAAACATTAAGAAAC
Source organism: Triticum dicoccoides (assembly GCF_002162155.2). Lineage (NCBI taxonomy): Eukaryota > Viridiplantae > Streptophyta > Magnoliopsida > Poales > Poaceae > Triticum > Triticum dicoccoides. Next base: position 115,420,375 of record NC_041392.1, on the reverse strand, counting down.
GACAACTTTGGTTTCTTGCCAAACCAATGTTCATACGATGTCGTCTCAACGGACTTAGATGGTGTCCTATCTAAAGTGAATGCAGCTGTCTCTAACGCATAACCTCAAAATGAAAACAGTAGATTGATAAGAGACATCATAGATCACACCATATCTCATAGTGTTCGATTACGACGTCCGGACACACCATTACCTTGTGGTGTTCCAGGTGGCTTCAACTGTGAAACAATTCCACAATGTCTTAAGTGATTGCCAAACTCATAACTCAGATAATCCCCTTTTGATCAAATCATAGGAACATGATCTTATTGTTATGATGATTCTTAACTTCACTCTGAAATCGCTTGAACTTTTCAAACGTTTCAGACTTGTGCTTCATTAAGTAGATATACCTATATCTACCCAAATCGTCAGTGAAGATGAGAAAATAGCGATATCCACCGCACGCTTCAATTCTCATTGGATCACACGCATCAACATGCATGATTTCCAACAAGTCACTTGCCCGTTTCATTGTACCTGAAAACGGGGTCTTAGTCATCATGCCCATGAGGCATGGCTCGCATGTGTCAAGTGATTCAAAATCAAGTGACTCCAAACATCCATCGACATGGAGTTTTTTCATGCATCTTACGCCAATATGACCTAAGCGGCAGTGCCACGAGAAAGTGGTACTATCATTATTAACTCTACATCTTTTGGCGTGAACATGTGTATTACCACGACCGAGATTCAATGAACCATTCACATAGGGTGCATGACCATGAAAGGTATCATTCATGTAAACAGAATAACCATTATTCTCTAATTTAAATGAATAACCGTATTGCAATGAACATGATCTAATCATATTCATGCTCAATGTAGACACCTGATAACATTTATCTAGGTTCAATACTAATCCCGAAGGCAGATGGAGCGCGCGATGGTGATCTCATCAACTTTGGAAACACTCCCAACACACATCGTCACCTCGCCCTTAGCCAGTCTCCGTTTAGTCTGTAGCTTTTGCTTCAAGTCACCAATAATGGCAACTGAACCGGTATCCTCTACCCAGGTGCTACCAGGAGTACTAGTGAGGTACACATGAATAACACGTATATACTTTGTTGAAGTTGTCAGCCTTCTTATCTACCATGCATTTGGGGTAATTCCGCTACCAGTGACCGTTCCCCTTACAATAGAAGCACTCAGTCTTGGGTTTGGGTTCAACCTTGGGTTCCTTCACTGGAGCGGTAACTGGTTTGCCATCCATGAAGTTTCCCTTCTAGCCCTTGCCCTTCTTGAAACTAGTGGTATTGTTAAACCATCAACACTTGATGCTCCTTCTTTGATTTCTACCTTTTGTGGTCTTAAGCACCGCGAACAGCTCCGGGATCAACTCCATCCCTTGCATGTCATAGTTCATCACGAAAATCTAGTAGCTTAGTGATAGTGGCTAGAGAACTCTATCAATCACTATCTTATCTGGAAGTTTAACTCCCACTTGATTTAAGTGATTGTAGCACCCAGACATTCTGAGCACATGCTCATTAGCTGAGCTATTCTCCTCCATCTTGTTCGCAAAAGAACTTGTCAGAGGTCTCACACCTCTCAACACGGGCATGAGCCTGAAATCCCAATTTCAGCTCTTGGAACATATGTTCTATGGCGTTCAAAACGTCATGGAATCCCGGTTCTAAGCCGTAAAGTATGGTGCACTGTGACGCCCCCGATTTGACCGTACACTAATCATACACGCAAACGTGTACGATCATGATTAGGGACTCACGGGAAGATATCACAACACAACTCTACAAATAAAAATAAGTCATACAAGCATCATATTACAAGCCAGGGGCCTCGAGGGCTCGAATACAAGAGCTCGATCATAGACGAGTCAGCGAAAGCAACAATATCTGAGTACAGACATAAGTTAAACAAGTTTGCCTTAAGAAGGCTAGCACAAACTGGGATACAGATCGAAAGAGGCGCATGCCTCCTGCTTGGGATCCTCCTAAACTACTCCTGGTCGTCGTCAGCGGGCTGCACGTAGTAGTAGGCACCTCCCGAGTAGTAGTAGTAGTCGTCGACGGTGGTGTCTGGCTCCTGGACTCCAACGGCTGGTCGCAGCAATCGGGTAGAAGGGAAAGGGGAAAAGAGGGAGAAAGCAACCATGAGTACTCATCCAAAGTACTCGCAAGCAAGGAGCTACACTACATATGTATGCATTGGTATCAACTGGAATAAGGCTATCATATGTGGACTGAACTGCAGAATGCCAGAATAAGAGGGGGATAGCTAGTCCTTTCGAAGACTATGCTTCTGGCAGCCTCCGTCTTGCAGCATGTAGAAGAGAATAGACTGAAGTCCTCCAAGTAGCATCGCATAGCATAATCCTACCCGACGATCCTCTCCTTGCCGCCCTGTAAGAGAGCGATCACCGGTTGTATCTGGCACTTGGAAGAGTGTGTTTTATTAAGTATCCGGTTCTAGTTGTCATAAGGTCAAGGTGCAACTCCAAGTCGTCCTGTTACCGAAGATCACGGCTATTCGAATAGATTAACTTCCCTGCAGGGGTGCACCACATAACCCAACACGCTCGATCCCATTTGGCCGGACACACTTCCCTGGGTCATGCCCGGCCTCGGAAGATCAACACGTCGCAGCCCTACCTAGGCACAACAGAGAGGTCAGCACACCGGTCTAAACCCTATGGCGCAGGGGTCTAGGCCCATCGCCCATTGCACACCTGCATGTTGCAAACGCGGCCGGTGAGCAGACCTAGCAACCTCCATTACAAAGGAAGTTGCGTTACGCGGTCCAACCCGGCGCGCGCCGCTCAGTCGCTGACGTCAAGAAGGCTTCGGCTGATACCATGACGTCGAGTGCCCATAACTGTCCCCGCGTAGATGGTTAGTGCGTATAGGCCAGTAGCCAGACTCGGATCAAATACCAAGATCTCGTTAAGCGTGTTAAGTATCTGCGAACGCCGACCAAGGCCAGGCCCACCTCTCTCCTAGGTGGTCTCAACCTGCCCTGTCGCTCCGCCTCAAAGTAACAGTCGGGGGCCGTCGGGAACTCATGCCCATCACTACATGGATGGAGCCACCTGCCCCTTCAGCCCCCATCTCCGAACAATATCATAAGTAATGTAACAGTATAAGTATATATCATATGCCCGTGATCACCTCCCGAAGTGATCATGGCCCAGTAGTATAGCATGGCAGACGGACAAGAGCGTAGGGCCACTGATGGATCACTAGCATCTTATACTAAGCAGTAGGATAGCAGGTAATGGTAACAACAGTAGTAGCAAGGACAGGCTATGCATCAGGATAGGATTAACGGAAAGCAGTAACAAGCTACACAACTCTAATGCAAGCATTATAGAGAAGAGTAGGTGATATCTG
>NC_041392.1:115416264-115416786 GCF_002162155.2 Triticum dicoccoides | reverse complement strand
CTTGCCTGGTTGCTCTGGCAAGAGAGAGGGGTCATCAACACCGTAGTCGTACTGGGTAGCAGCGGCGTCGATCTCGATGTCTAGCGAGAGTAAAGGGGGAAGAAACAATAAATATAATGCAAACAAATGCATGACGATGCATGACATGACAAAGAGTGATGCTAGGTGTGCCCTAACGCGGTACGAGGTGGTACTGGTGAAGGGGGTAAACATCCAGGAAAGTATCCATGGTGTTTCGCGTTTTCAGGCAGAGGAGCCGGAGGGGGAAAGGTGCGTGTTCGCTATGCTAGGGATGCGTGGCGGACGAACGGGCTGCGTATCCGGGTTCGTCTCGACGTTCTAAGCAACTTTCATGTTGAAAATATTTTAATCCGAGTTACGGATTAAAAGATATGATTTTCTAAAGATTTTATTAATTTTCTGGAATTTAATTAATTATTTAATTTAATTTCGAAAATGGATTTATGACATCAGCATGATGTCATGCTGACGTCACCAGTCAACGGGGTTGAACGTGGCGCG
>NC_041392.1:115393593-115415735 GCF_002162155.2 Triticum dicoccoides | reverse complement strand
GTAGAGGAGAAGCAGGCCGGCGGAGAAGTCCGGTGAGGCGAACTCCGGGCGCGGCGGGGCGCGGCGTCGGTGGCCTCCTCCTCGATCCCGATCCAATCGGGGGAGAGGGGAGGAGATATTTTCAGGAGTGGGGGGAGTGTCGGTGGTTGTGGGGGAGTGGGGGGAGTGGATAAGGGGAGGGGTGGCCGGTTGGGCCTGGTGGGCTGAGGCCCAAGGAGGGGGAGCTTGCGGCCTGCCGGGCCGAAGCCTAGGGGCAGGGGGTTTTCTTCTTTTTCTTTTGTTGTTTTGTCTTTCTTTTTTTTCTTTTAGTTCCTACTTATTTTAGTTTAATAAAATACCAAAGTTGTACCTAATTTAGTATATGTAAATATGCCACAACCACATTTAACTTGGCACATAAAGTAAAATAGTTTGTGATGGTTTATTATTATAAAAGCTTTTGAATAATTGTTTTTGCTACTGTTTTGTTCACTTTAGGGTATTTAGTATTTTATAAAAAAATCCTGCACCAATAATATCCATGATTTACTTGTCACATTAAGAACATTTTAGTTTTCACTTTTGAAAACTTTAATTGTTTGACTTGATTTTCGATTTAAATTTGAACGGGATTTGAATCAATACAAGATTAACAACAGTAATCGTGGTGACATGGCATCATTAGCAGAGGGTTACTGTAGCGTAACTATCCGGGCTTCACAGTGCACTAAACTATCATGTAGTCATGAGGATGTGTCTGTCAGGTGTTCACAGCATCCACAGACGATGTTGTAGGGGTTTGCACATCGAGCGGTGCATCAAAGACGTAAGCCTTCTGTGTAGCAGTGAGGACACTCCTCGGACTACGGACCTAGTTCGCATCATTGCTTATAATATCTTTCCACTTAATCTTTCTCTAGGAACGTATTGAAACAGGGAGCTACAACGTGAGCTATTTATCTACAACATATTTGCAAAGACAATTTAGACTATGTTCATGATAATTGAGTTCATCTAATCAAATTATTTAATGAACTCCCACTCAGATAGACATCTCTCTAGTCATCTAAGTGAAACATGATCCGAATCGACTAGGCCGTGTCCGATCATCACGTGAGACAGACTAGTCATCAACGGTGAACATCTCATGTTGATCGTATCTTCTATACGACTCATGTTCGACCTTTCGGTCTTCCGTGTTCCGAGGCCATGTCTGTACATGCTAGGCTCGTCAAGTCAACCTAAGTGTTTCGCATGTGTCCCGAGGCCATGTCTGTACATGCTAGGCTCGTCAACACCCGTTGTATTCGAACGCTAGAATCTATCACACCCGATCATCACGTGGTGCTTCGAAAAGACGAACCTTCACAACCGTGCACAGTTAGGGGGAACACTTTTCTTGAAATTTTAGTGAGGGATCATCTTATTTAAGCTACCATCGTTCTAAGCAAATAAGATGTAAAACATGATAAACATCACATGCAATCAAATAGTGACATGATATGGCCAATATCATTTTGCTCCTTTTGATCTCCATCTTCGGGGCTCCATGATCATCGTTGTCACCGGCATGACACCATGATCTCCATCATCATGATCTCCATCATCGTGTCTTCTTGAAGTTGTCTCGTCATTCATTACTTCTACTACTATGGCTAACGCTTTAGCAATAAAGTAAAGTAATTACATGACGTTTATGTTGACACGCAGGTCATAAATAAATTAAGACAACTCCTATGGCTCCTGCCGGTTGTCATACTCATCGACATGCAAGTCGTGATTCCTGTTACAAGAACATGATCAATCTCATACATCACATATATCATTCATCACATCCTTTTGGCCATATCACATCACAAGACATATGCTGCAAAAACAAGTTAGACGTCCTCTAATTGTTGTTGCAAGTTTTTACGTGGCTGCTATAGGTTTATAGCAAGAACGTTTCTTACCTACGCCAAAACCACAACATGATATGCCAATTTCTATTTACCCTTCATAAGGACCCTTTTCATCGAATCCGATCCGACTAAAGTGGGAGAGACAGACACCCGCTAGCCACCTTATGCAACTAGTGCATGTCAGTCCATGGAACCAGTCTCACGTAAGAGTACGTGTAAGGTCGGTCTGGGCCGCTTCATCCCACGATGCCGCCGAATCAAGATAAGACTAGTAACGGCAAGTAAATTGACAATATCGATGCCCACAACTACTTTGTGTTCTACTCGTGCATAGAAACTACGCATAGACCTAGCTCATGATGCCATTGTTGGGGATCGTAGCAGAAATTTAAAATTTTCTATGCATCACCAAGATCAATCTATGGAGTAATCTAGCAACGAAGGGAAGGAGAGTGCATCTACATACCCTTGTAGATCGCTAAGCGGAAGCGTTGCAAGAATGCGGATGAAGGAGTCGTACTCGTAGTGATTCAGATCGCAGTTGATTCCGATCTAAGCGCCGAACCACGGCGCCTCCGCGTTCAACACACGTGCAGCCCGGTGACGTCTCATACGCCTTGATCCAGCAAGGGGAGAAGGAGAGGTTGGGGAAGACTCCATCCAGCAGCAGCACGACGGCGTGGTGGTGAAGGAGGAGCGTGGCAATCCTGCAGGGCTTCGCCAAGCACCGCGGAAGAGGAGGAGGACTTGGGAGAGGAGGAGGGCTGCGCCAGAACTTGGGTGCGGCTGCCCTCCCACCCCCCACATATATATAGGGGCAAGGGAGAGGGGGGCCGGCCCCCTCAGATCCAATCTGAGGAGGGGGCGGTGGCCAGGGGGGTTGCCTTGCCCCCCAAGGCAAGGGGGCGCCCCCCCTTTAGGGTTCCCCCAAACCCTAGGCGCATGGGCCCTAGGGGGGGAGGCGCCCAGCCCACTAAGGGGCTGGTCCCTCTCCACACACAACCCATAGGGCCCTCTGGGGCAGGTGGACCCTCCCGGTGGACCCCCGGAACCCCTCCAGTGGTCCCGGTACAATACCGGTAACCCCCCGAATTATTCGGTGACCGTATGATGACTTCCCATATATAAATCTTTACCTCCGGACCATTTCGAAACTCCTCGTGACGTCCGGGATCTCATCCAGGACTCCAAACAACATTCGGTAACCACGTATATCTATTCCCTATAACCCTAGCATCATCGAACCTTAAGTGTGTAGACCCTACGGGCTCGGGAGTCATGCAGACATGGCCGATACAACTCTCCGGTCAATAACCAATAGCGGGATGTGGATACCCATGTTGGCTCCCACATGCTCCACGATGATCTCATCAGATGAACCACGATGTCAAGAATTCAATCAATCCCGTATACAATTCCCTTTGTCCATCGGTACGATACTTGCCCGAGATTCGATCATCAGTATCCCGATACCTTGTTCAATTTCGTTACCGGCAAGTCTCTTTACTCGTTTCGTAACACATCATTCCGTGATCAACTCCTTGGTCACATTGTGCACATTATGATGATGTCCTACCGAGTGGGCCCAGAGATACCTCTCCGTTTACACGGAGTGACAAATCCCAGTCTCAATTTATGCCAACCCAACAGACACTTTCGGAGATACCTGTAGTGAACCTTTATAGCCACCCAGTTACGTTGTGACGTTTGGCACACCCAAAGCACTCCTACGGTATCCGGGAGTTGCACAATCTCATGGTCTAAGGAAATGATACTTGACATTAGAAAAGCTTTAGCATACGAAGTACACGATCTTGTGCTAGGCTTAGGATTGGGTCTTGTCCATCACATCATTCTCCTAATGATGTGATCCCGTTATCAACGACATCCAATGTCCATGGTCAGGAAACTGTAACCATCTTATTGATCAACGAGCTAGTCAACTAGAGGCTTACTAGGGACATGGTGTTGTCTATGTATCCACACATGTATCTGAGTTTTGTATCAATACAATTCTAGCATGAATAATAAACGATTATCATGAACAATGAAATATAATAATAATAATAACTAATTTATTATTGCCTCTAGGGCATATTTCCAACACAGCATCTATGGTGCATTTTTTTAAATGAGCCCTTTATGTGTTTACTTCCCTCAAAATGGTCCATACGCTTTCCATGTCGCAATGTGTGTTGCAACCTACACACCCACCACCTATGTAGAAGTTGCTCCCTGAGTAGGCATGGGTGTCCGCCTAGATGAAGGGGTTTTCTCCCCTTGAGACCATGAATTGTAGGGCAACCTCGCTGAGAGGTTTGGCGCAGCCGACGTGGAGACCCCGAGCCAGTCAGCATGGAGGACGACATTCCTCTTCCTTGGTGCGGCCACCAGGGAGAGCCCAAGCCAATTGGGAGCTAATGTGGGATGAGGCTGAGATGGCCGGCCTACTCTTCTCGCTGGAGCTCAAGCCATCATGCCACGCTCCACATTGTTGCCTCTGACTCTAAGCATTCTGTGCGTGGGAGAAGAAGGTGTGACAAAGCTCTACGGGTTTTCTTGCATATTTACCTTTCATAAGTTAACGTGGTGGGTCCATTGGGTCCACATGGCAACACTCCAAGCATCTCCAAGCAACACGTCGATGGGTCAATGCATGCCATGCAAGTTTAGGACCTAATATGAACAAACTTACATAGTTTTGGGACTCAAAACTGCAGTTTCAAAGTTATAGGACTAAAATGACACACCTTCAATAGTTTTAGGAGCTAAAACTGCAGTTTGACTACTGACACACCTTCAATAGTTTTCGCAAAAGAAAAAGACACACCTTCAATAGTTTAGGACATAAAACTACAGTTTCAAAACATAAAACTGCAGTTTCAAAGTTATAGGACTAAACTGACACACCTTTAATAGTTTTAGGACTTATGATGCATTTTACTCGAGATGAGATGAGTAGCATGTGCATGTTCAATCAGTGGTCATGTGTCTGCCACATAGGATTTCCCCACCATGGAGTATTTATTTTCTTTCTCTCTCTCTCCCTCTCCACAAATCACATGCGTGTGACCGAACGTATAGGGAAAGAAGTGAGGGACGTGGTTATGTGGATGGACAAATATAAAGTCAAAACAAACACACTCAGAAGCTGACTGGGCGTGTCCGCGGACGTTTGAGGGGCCAAATTTGTCCACTCCAATTGTACATGCCCTGAGAGATGGAAATACCTAGGTGTTTAATTTTATTTTATTTTTGCGAATGACCTAGGTATTTAATTCAATGGGACCAAGGACCTAAACACACACAAAATCCAAACCCTAGTGGGCGTGAAACTGCGAACTTGACCACCATCCATGTACACGTGTATAATTCATCATTTTGACCTAAGTGGAACACAACACAAACTAGAGTTGGGTCCCGTCCGAAATTGCCATTTTAGGAGCTTGTGGAGTAACTGAAGGACCACGGATGTGGAGTAGCTCGCATGAATCTCAACACGTTTGTTGCCTTGGTTTATTGGATGATGTTGATTCTACAGGTCGCCTAATTAAGCTGTTTAAGCTACGCACATGACTGATTTAGTTGCGGCGTTCAAGTAAACCATTTGTCAACGAGTTAAAACTTTACCAGTGCCTTGCTAAGGGGGAAAAGATGTGTGGGCAATGTGGCAAAACGCGTGCCAAGTGCCTGGGCAGCATCACACGGGTCTGATTCACCAGATGCACCGGGCCATTCGTGCACCAGAAAAAAGAAAAGATGCCCCGCTTTCACAGCACGTGCTCGGGTAATTGCAATCTGCCGCCAAACAAAGAAAAAAGCGCATGATAGAGCGAAGAAAAAGGTATGGAAAATTTACGTGTCAGTGAACTAAGCCGCCGCTTGACTCTCTACCCATGATAGACAAAGCAGCCAAAGCGTACCGAGATTCCCAGAACGTGTGATAAAAGGAGTGTGGGCTTCTCGTCACGTCCTAGGTTCCTTTGCCCGTTGGCCTCGCTCTCCAGTTCCTACCACGCTTCTAACACGTTGCGGCGAAAAGAGAAAGAGATTTACTCTATCGACGTGCTCAGCTACTGTATATGAACACAGGTGACAGTGACCTTCACCCAGCAAAGGTGAACCTCTACGATTCTCCTACTCCTACCACGGGCGCGCAAAAGCTACAGCAATGATAGCAAAGGTGAGCCACTACTGTATATGAGACGAACAAGGCAGTGATAGCAACTGCTGCAATTTGCAAACATGTAGGCATCCTTGCACAAGATGACAAGACCGACCACGTTCTTTAAATCAGCAACCACGCGCGGAAGTCACCAAGGCATACAGGATTCAGTGCTCCCAGAGAGGAATTGGGAGCCATTGGCAGGCCGACAGGTGCCCAGATCTGGATGCTAAATCTTCCTGCGACTCCACGGGTTTGAGTTGGCATGCAGTGGTACTTGGTAGGTGGCTGCAGAGGCAACCGCTGCTGGTGAGGCAATTTTAAACATTGCAGCAGCCGCCTCCCCCAAAATTGTAAACCTGCGGAAAACCACATGAAGAGAAGATCGCTGTCACAGGTCAACTACCGAGAGACAGACAGAAATAATAAAACATGTCAGGCAAATTCATCAAGTTATGCTTATGTTATACACCCTAGGCCTAATCCAGTAATAGTAACTTGGCTCGCCCTTGCTATCGCCCTGCCACTTCACAAGTGTAGGATTTCCGAGGTTAACCATTTTATGCAACAAAAAAAAGGGTTGTCTACAGCTTTGGGTATGAGTACGTACATAAGTCCACCTTCCATGACGAACTTGCTATCTATTGAATTAAACTGCTTAGTAAGAATGCACAAACAAGTGGTTTAGCTCTATCAAGAAACAACTCTATGCACCTCTCGCATAGGAGTAGTTCCTGAGAGGCCGAAAACAAAAGCATTTCAGGTTAGAAGCAAAATAAAACACGGCTGGAATATTAGTGCTTGGGCATACTATCGTACTGATGCAATTATCTGGTGATTGTAGTATTGTGCAGTTATCTCTGTAAAGAAGCCATTTTTGGGTGAGTTGAATTGTTAATACAGGAGTAACATCGCTCTGTCAGAAGAGAGCGGAAAATTTGTAGAACACTGAATGCCTGTGACAGTAATAAACTCCACTTACGTATTCTTGGAGCCTTCAATGTAAGTCAATCGTAGCTTGGACCATATGTGGCTACAGGTGGTCCATATGAGTACCTCCATTGATCGCATGCCGAACATTTATCAAGCTTAGTGCAGTTCTCCAGAGTGCAGAACTTACAGGACCAAGATGCGTACTTGGCTTTTGCAATTTTAGGTTTCGCTGTCCCACAAACTTCACAAATTGGTGCCAGAGGCTGCAGATGAAATGTGTTAGAGAACGGGGAGCAGCAGTAATAGAAGTACAGTAGGCCAGCCACTGCACTTCTTTTTCAATGAAAAAAGAACAGATTACAGATGTCTTTGAAAAAGATATTACAGATCATATTAACAGCATAATGTGCAAAAACAAGAAAAGGAGTATCACTTCGGGCCGTTTTGGCACCCAGGTCCAGTTGAACCCGGAATCACAGCCGCCCAGATATGTGTAGAGATCTGTGCCGCACATCACTGTCATGCGAATACAGGAATATTAGACGAAGTATACACTGGCGCCGCACTGTGTACGTACGAGAGGCAGCTAGCGCCAGGGAGGACGGACGTTGGCCTGCTAACGCGTCTTGACGCACCTGTACTCTGGACACGTGGTACAGGTGTTATCTTTGGACGGAGTCAGCCGTTTGTCTGGCCCACATGAAAGGTGAAAAAAGAAAATGTTGGGCGCGTGGTGGGGGTTAGTTCTACTGCCAAGATTTTCTCAGCAGAGGGAGCGCTATTGCTCTGAGTAAGCCACGGCAGAGCTCTGCGGCGTCGCCGGAGAGGTGCGTCTTTGAAGCCGTAGGGGGGGTGCCGCCAACTGGGCATAGATCACCGCGACGGCTCGGGCATGGCGACGGAATTCCCAGTAACTGCAGTCGACAGGTAAATATAGCCTTATCCTCCAAATCCCGTGGTTGTTAAATATTTAGATGCAGTTGGGGATCTGATTTCTGGATGAAATCCACCCACAGTTTACCGATTTACTCGGACGAGGCGTGCAGCGCTACAATTTTAGTGGAAATGGTGTGAGATGGAGATCAGTCAATAGGGCATTCCGGCAGAGGGTCTAGGATGGGGATGGATGATGCACGGCTGAGTGGTGTTGGGGGATTCAGCAGTGGTCATGGTCTCGTCCAGCTTAGTGGTGCTGCTTACGGTGAGCAAATAAGTGTTGATGCCGGTTGGGGAACAGCTTCTGATTTCAGTAAGAGCGAAGGAGATAACACGGATGTGGCTGAGAAAGGGGACGCCCAGATGAACAAGCACCCAGCCATGGATTCTGTCATTGCAGACCAAGCACAGAGTGGAGATGCAACCTCAGCTCATTCTACGGGCAAAATGGATCGACAAGCCCCAGGTTGGACAAGGTAACAATAATTCGTTGAATTCTCTTCCGATGAGTACCGCGTGTAATTCTGCAATCTATTTTTTTCATGTCTGCAACTGATTGAGTGATAAAAAAGTGGAAATTATCTGATATTTTGCAAAAACTAGGCAAAATTGGTTAGTTGTGGTTGACTGGGGTAACAATATACGACTTATGTTATTAGAGACGAGACTTTTTTTTGCCATGCTTGACCAGGGAAGAGAGCTGGATCTATGGGATGCACTATCTTAGAGAATACACGAGGGAGAAAGTTCAGAGTCTGTCGGATGTAAGTTTCATTTGCACTAAGCGACCGTGTCATTTGAAAAATTCATTTCTAGATCCATAGGTTGGGGCTGGCCAAATATGTGTTATTGTGTGTGACAGAGCCAGATTACATACTTGGCGAAGTCGCTTGTGTACCAGCTTGTTGATGATGCAGGAGAACAGGACAGTTCTGCCACACTTCATGAAGGACGAAGAAGAAGACGAAGAGGAGACTTAGATGCCAGAGGGTTTATGTTGAAGTGTATCATTTTGGGTGGAAGTGAAGGTTCTCTAGCAAAGTGGCGGCTGGAGTAATGCTTCCACTACAGGGGAATTGCAGCTGAGAGCGTTTTGTTTCCCCTTAAAGTTTATGCAATGAAGTGTGATAAAACCCATGACATCTAATTATGTTCCATTTGCACCTGGGATGGACAATCTAGAACATAGTGAATCCCTGTGTTTCGAGAACCTTCAAGTGGGGAAGGATGGGCTAGAACTATGTGGAGAGGGAGGAGGAATGGGTGCTACTGGTGGATGAACTTAATCGTGCAGAGGAAGGGGATGGTGGTGGCTGGCTTGGCTTGTAAATATCTAGCTTTGATGGCTGCCGTTTACAATCCGGTGGTCCAGTTGTGGCGCTCTGTTAGGACAGATCCGTCCTCCTCCATCTGTACTGGAGCGGCGTTACACGGGAGATTCGCTGCCGTACAACTGATTGGTGGGCCAGGCCCTGTACTATTAAAACGAAATACAGAAGTGAATACTAGTCTGTGTGAATCATGACACACATGTGGTCCAGATGCTCCCGGGAGCCGAAACGGATTTCCGGTATGACTTATATCATTTGTGTAAATGAACTTAACATACTTATAACAATACATCGATACAAATAAGTCATATCACTTTGTATTACAATATATTATATTATTAATGTTTTTTATCATAATACTTTGTATTACAATATATTATATTATTAATGTTTTTTTATCATAATAGTGAAGGGAGTTAAATATACACTGTTGATGCAGGTTAATTATTAGTTACATGTTGCCAGTGTCTAAAAGAGTAACTTGATACGCATCAAAATGCAAGTTGCAAATGTGGCTTCAGAATATCATAAGGAGTCCATTTGTAAAGCGAACTACTGTCACCACAAGTCCAAAAGAGTAACTACATATGCATCAAAATGCAAGTTGCAAATGTGGCTTCAGAATATCATAAGGAGTCCATTTGTAAAGCGAACTACTGTCACCACAGATCCAAAGGTAGGTAAGGATGAGATAGAAAGGTGGGCAAACAAATGTACGTCACAGACATAGAAAATCAAATCAATAGTTCAATTTATCCTAGGGCGTTCCAAGTTCATAAATTATGAAAACTAGATTTCATCTTAAGTTTGGATAAGTCTAATCTGCTCTGGAAGTACCACTTTGATATGGACTCACTATTAGTGCGAACCATTTACATACCCACTACGTTCAGTGCACTTCAAAGACTGCTAATAGATCATAATGGAACCAGCTAGAACCAGCACCGAGTATAAAAGAGAATTTGTGCCTAGCTGAAGAGCTGGCCACCAAGTGTATGTGGACATCAGGTTTTGTATGTGAAAGGGCATGAATGTTTTCTGTAATAGGAACTTCAGTGCAGTGTTGAAAAATAAAGTGGCTGATCAATTTACCTGATTAAGAAGAGTGCAAGCACTACACTCCCACATAGAACTAAAGTCCGCATCAGTCGTTCTACCAGAAGAGGAATCAGCTCGTGCTGGAACTTGAGATACAGATGAAGTGCTGGGTTCTGCAGAACTACTAGAAGAATCACACCTTGTGTTTTTTGCACGCTTTGTGTTTTTTCCATCCCTTGTTGTCAAGTTAGGTGGTTGCTCAAGAATAACAACATCTTCTGAATCATCGATACCAGAATCATTATGTGATCCGCACCACAAGTCATCCTGCATCCTCCTTTCAGCAGCCATGGCAGCAGCTTGTACTGGACTAAGAGCACTCATGATAGCATTATTTCCACCCAACTTTCTTGGGCCGGACGGCAATAGAGCCCCATTCCTTGCCCGTTTCTGTGCTGCAGTTAGTGTAGCTTGTCGGAGAGATGGTGGTGGTGGATGTATTGAAAATCCACCTAATCGCCTGCCTGTACCATCAAACCCTTGTCCTGGCCCCGTGATACCCTTTGCAACAAGTTCTTCACACTCCTGAATCATCATTATGCATAAGCAACATATAAGCATCTAGCGTTTGATTCGGCGAAATCCTATGTACAAGCACACGGATAATTCTGAAATCCAAATATTGATGTAATCACTTCCATTTGAGCAATTGTTATGGTCAGGTAAGCAGATATAAAAATTGTGATGTTTCTAGCAAATAAATAGAGGGGCTACTAACTTACATGCTTCTGCTAGGACTCGTTCACATAATGATAAGCCAAAACTTAGTAAACAAGATCAGTTCCGTCTGCACATTGTTAATGACGACAGCATCCGACGAAAATTTCAGGTTAAATGCCGTTAACCCCAAAATCAACTGAACCAAGTTTCAGTTAACGGGCTAGCTAGGTTGCAAGGGAATATGCACAACATCTGCATTCTTATAGCCTAGTGCACACAATCAACAGATTCCAAGCAACCGGATATATACATACACTGACACTAGTGAACCGCTATACAGGTGGAATCGTAGACATTTGAAGCACCAACACAAGAGCAGAAACGTCAGCAAACGGACCTTGCGGAGTTCGTCCCAGAGCTTGTAGAACTGCGCGTCGTGGGGCCCGCGCGCGTTGTGCGCGAGCTCGTGGAGCATGGTGTCGAGCACCTCCTCGTAGGGGATGAAGTCGAGGTCGCGGCCGTCGCGCCGGAGCCGCAGCTTCACCTCGGCGCCCCGGTTGACGTTGAGCCCCAGCAGCCTCGGGTTCTTCGGCCTAATTAATCCCCAAATAAAAACGGGTCACCCCGGCACACGGTATCTATCGGTCGACGGAGAAGCCGATGTGGGGAACGAGGGATACAGAGGCTAGGGTTAGGGTTTGCTGCTTACGAGAACTCGGAGAGGACCTTGACGCGCCACTTGCGGCGGCGCATGATGGGCTGGACCTGCTTGGCGACGCGGTCGAGGAGCGCGCGCGCGGCGGGCTCCTCGGGCTTCCGCTTGAGCGCCCGGATCTCCCACACCTTGTGCAGGTCGCCCACCTCCATCGCCGCCGCCGATCGGGCGGCCGCGCGATTTGAAAGCGATTGGGGGGTTGGCGGCGGGCGAGGCGGGCGGGAGACGAGGGGAGGCGGGCGTTTATGCCTGTGGGCTGTGGGAGGGAGGCGGGCGCGCCTGCGGGGGGTCGATTCCCCGTCGGCGGATGCGTCCAGGGGATTTGGGGAGGATTTTCAGAAAATGGCAAGCAAACCCTCTCCCCTTCTCTCTCTTTTTTTCTTCTCGTTTTGAACGGCTCGATTCGTCTGAAACTCTGCGCCGCAGAAGAGCGTACTGAGATTCGTGTTTTACTGGAATTGTGATCTGGATCGTCTTTCACTTCGTTATCCGAAGCCTTTTGCAAGCTTTTGGTGACATGAGAGGAGTGTGTACTTCGTGGCAGCATATCGGCAAATGGATCGTCTCTCTCTTGTTTTCCTCTACGTGGCTTGTTGACATGGATGTTCTAGAGACAACGCAACAGAACAAACATATAGTTGCGGGTGCTTTTGATTTGCGAGTGAGCTCTGTGATTTAGTAGGCCCCAAAAATGTGCGGTGTTCCCAAGTTGCTGAAAAACGGCCTCGCAAAAAATTGCACCATACATTTTGAAAAGAAGACATCACGTACATATACGTTATTGAAGGTTAATATGCAACGAGCCGTCCTAGCTCAGTTGGTAGAGCGCACGGCTTTTAACCGTGTGGTCGTGGGTTCGAATCCCACGGACGGCGTCTTCTTTTTTTGCTTTGGTAATTTTATATATTATTGGTTGGAATCGTCAGGCAACCATTTTTTTTTTCATTTTTGGAATCAATCGTCAAGCAAGGGTAGCCATGTTTGAAGGTGGATGATATCGCAAAGTAGCTCACAAAACCAGTTTTGTGTACCCAAATGTTGGAATAATAGTTTCTTCCCGTCTGGACAATATGCCATTCAAATGTTGTAAAACTAGAACAATGTATGTATAGTGGACCTGTGTCGCTCTCCTCCCAATGGTGGCACAGGAAACCCTAGCCATCGTTGCTCGTCGCTCCACCGCCCCTCCACTTTTGTCACTGCCGAAAAAATCCCGTCCAGATAACTCCATGTTGCCGACGGCAACACCAGGTTGTGTTTCCTCGGTTGTGGTTCTTCGGCGGCCTTCTCCTATGATGGTTCTAGACCGCACAGTGGTCCAGGTGCTATTCCTCCACCTTGTCCTATTGACATGGAGTGATGTAGACCGAAGCTCAAGGTGAGACCCGATCCGTTGTTGGGGCCCGATCTTTCACGACACTCCACCACCCGCAGTAGCAACCTCTCGCCCGTGCACGCGATGTACACGAAGTAGAGGGTTTGAACCTTGCGGCCCAGCACGAGAAAACCAATCTCGACGAAGGTACTCACGCGCAAAACAATTTCCACGAAGAGAAATCGCAAAACAGAGGTTTTCTGAAGATCCCTCCAAAACTTGATACGGGTGTGTCTACCCTGAAAAACACATTGTGTCTATTTCATATAAAAAATAACCTGCTTTTACATGGACCGGACCTAGCTATTTATAGAAATAACTTGGAAGAGGCACGCACATGTACCTCCTAAAGGCTGGACTCTTTCTAGATTTAAACTAACTTGCCTTTTACATCTCGGCAAGCATGCAAAGACCTACTAAAATAAAGTTTGACTATTTTATTTGATTGCTCCTTGATCTATTTTTTCCAACATGGCGGCCCCCACCCAGACTCATTTAAACTCATGATCTTCCACGTGATAAACTTCCATCTGCGTGTAACTTTTGGTCGTTCAGGTGGCTGTAACCGTCCAAAGAAATAACTAACGTGATTTATTCCCTTTGAAAAGGAATTAAACTCTTGCACATCCACGTAGTACACAACTTGATGGCTTCTAATTGACTTTTGGCTGGACCCACACCCATGCATGTGTGCTCCTTCACGTCCTGATTTAGGGGAATATAGAAACATAACTCCATACTTGCTCATTATTTGTACAACTGTGTCACGCTTAGATGTGATGCCTACAAATCCATCTTCATCTTGAAAAACATCTGTAGCATATTCAGTACTAGATGAATACGTTGTTGTATCAACAGTGATCATCGCACTTAAATTACACGCGGCCATATCATCCTCTCCTCCTTGAAACGAAACCGTCCTCGGTTTCGAGTTGATCTCAACAATATTTTTATATGCAGACTGAACGACGACGATAGTAACAATTGCAGCAGCTTCGGCCTTCTTCCTTTCTTCTTCTTCTTGCTTTTTTATCTTCTCAAGATGTTCTTTCCTTCATGTAATGAAACGCTCCTCATCCATGGGCACAAGATTGCACTTTTTACCCTTCTTGACAGTATATGTGTGTGTGTGATAATCATACACTATATCATGCTCTTTGTACCATGGCTCACCCAACAACAAGTGGCACGAAACCATCGGCGCTGGAATCACATCGCACAAAACCTCGCAAAAGAATTTTCCCAACAAAAACGGTACCTTAGTTTGGTGTGTGACAGTGAGCTCTTCATGACCCCAACGGAAAAAGTATGGTTTTGGATGTGCTATTATTGGTATCTCCAGCTTCTTCACCATCTCGATGCTTGCTGCGTTGATCAAATTCATGTGATCGATCGTCATAGCACATGATCTCTCTCACTACCACACGGGTGTGAAAAAGGCCAGTCCAACGACCTTCCTCCTCCAACTGAAATCCATAGCTTAACTTACTGAATAACGATGCACTCGCCATCTTCTCCGTAGTGCCGTGAACAACCTGACGCTCTGAATACCACCTGATGTAGACCGAAGCTCAAGGTGAGACCCGATCCGTTGTTGGGGCCCGATCTTTCACGACACTCCACCAGCAGTAGTAGCAACCTCTCGCCCGTGCACGCGATGTACACGAAGTAGAGGGTTTGAACCTTGCGGCCCAGCACGAGAAAACCAATCTCGACGAAGATACTCACGCGCAAAACAATTTCCACGAAGAGAAATCGCAAAACAGAGGTTTTCTGAAGATCCCTCCAAAACTTGATACGGGTGTGTCTACCCTGAAAAACACATTGTGTCTATTTCATATAAAAAATAATCTGCTTTTACATGGACCGGACCTAGCTATTTATAGAAATAACTTGGAAGAGGCACGCACATGTACCTCCTAAAGGCTGGACTCTTTCTAGATTTAAACTAACTTGCCTTTTACATCTCGGCAAGCATGCAAAGACCTACTAAAATAAAGTTTGACTATTTTATTTGATTGCTCCTTGATCTATTTTTTCCAACATGGCGGCCCCCACCCAGACTCATTTAAACTCATGATCTTCCACGTGATAAACTTCCATCTGCGTGTAACTTTTGGTCGTTCAGGTGGCTGTAACCGTCCAAAGAAATAACTAACGTGATTTATTCCCTTTGAGAAGGAATTAAACTCTTGCACATCCACGCAGTACACAACTTGATGGCTTCTAATTGACTTTTGGCTGGACCCACACCCATGCATGTGTGCTCCTTCACGTCCTGATTTAGGGAAATATAGAAACATAACTCCATACTTGCTCATTATTTATACAACTGTGTCATGCTTAGATGTGATGCCTACAAATCCATCTTCGTCTTAAAAAACATCTGTAGCATATTCAGTACTAGATGAATAAGTTGTTGTATCAACAGTGATCATCGTACTTAAATTACACGCGGCCATATCATGGAGTCACGACGCGACTCTTAATGAGGCAAACCGGCCTGGTGGCCGCAATGGCAGTTCATGTGGCTCTGACTCCTGACGAATGCAGCTCTACGACATGGTAGCCTCCCACAGTCTGCAACTCCCTGGTCATAGGCTAGGCTAGCCCTATACGTCATGGCAAGGCGCTGCAATGGTTGGAGTTGGGGCTCCAGATTGGGCCGACGGACATGTGTCGGGCTCTCTGTTGCGAGGCAACAGACAACAGTGTGCCAACTCGACTAGTTGGACGCGGATCGAGAGGCGAGATTGTCGGTGAAAGCTAGGCTCGATTATGGCTGGGTTAAACCCTAGATTAGGATTCCTAGATTCGGCGACGAAGGCACTCGATGTTGTGCTTCTCTCTTGGGAGGCATCATCTTAGAGTTGGGTTTAGTTAGAGGCGGTTGTCGTCAATGACTCGTGTGGCAACGACATTAGGGTTGAGGGAGAAGGGGTCGCGGCCAGGTTGTGATAGTTGGTTCTTCGTCATGCCTGCGGGCACCGTATTACGTTTTTTCCGGCAAGGAGAGTGGTACGGCTCAGTGCTCTCTTGTCGCACCAACCTTGCATATTGCTCCTTCGTAGTTGCTCGGTTGCCGACTATTGTTACAAGTTAGATGTTCTCAGTGCTCTCTTGCCGCACCAACCTTGCATATTGCTCCTTCGTAGTCGCTGGGAACACAGTAGGCAGCGATTCGTTTCGTCCAGTTCATCGTTAGGGCTGCTTAGTTAATTATGTTAGCTCTTCCTTTCACTGTAATGTGTGTCAGCCCGTCGGCTGCCGTAGTTTCACCTATGTGTAAGTCTTGTGTCGCTTGGCTTGGCCATGTGTTAGGCTACGTCCAGTACCCATGTGCCCTTGTGGTGTTTGTAGCTCAGCTCAGTATTAACATTGTTCCACTGTCTGATGGCCTTTGTCCCCGCTCCTGGACTGATCAAAGTGAATGTTGGTGTGCTCCATGACACCACAACCAATCAACACTCTGAGTTGGAACGTACGGGGTCTAAACTGCCCGGCCAGGAGGGCAACTGTAAGCGCTACGATTGCAGACTCTTCGTGCCAAATTGTGTGTTTACAAGAGACGAAGATTAATAACGTGGACAAATATGTGGCAGCCTTCCTTGGTGGCAACCGGCTGAAAAGTTTTGCGCAGCGACCAACGACTGGAACTAGGGGTGGGATCTTATTACTTTGGGATGACAACATTGTCGAGGTCTCCGACATCTCTTCCTCGGCCTTTTGCCTCTCTGGCAAGGTTCGCATTCGGGCAACAGATGTGTGCTTCAAGCTCACGTCTGTCTATGGTCCCACTGACCATGCCAGCAAAGATTCATTCTTTGCCGAGCTTGTCTCCCACAAGCCCTTGTCGGGTATCGCTTGGTTGGCCCTCGGAGATTTTAATCAAATCTACCGAGCACGAGACAAGAACAAGAGAAATGTAAACAGGAGTAGGATCAACCGTTTCCGCGCGGCCCTACAATCTTGCGAGCTCAAAGAGATTCATCTCCAAAATAGGTGCTTCACTTGGAGCAACGAGAGGGAAAACCCCACCCTTTGCAAGCTTGACTCTTTCTTTTGCAACGCCGAGTGGGACACGACTTTCAACACACATGTGTTACATGCCCTTTCATCTTCCCTCTTCGACCATTGCCCCCTTCTGCTTGCTGATGACAAGGGACCTAGACGTCCACGAACCTTCAAATTTGAAAACTTCTGGGTATCTTTGCCCGGATTCTATGACGTGGTCTAGAAGGCGTGGGATGAGCGTATTAGCCACACTGAGCCTATCCAAATTCTACATCATAGGCTCAAGAAAACCGCAACCCGGCTAACTGAATGGAGCAAGAAGCTTTTCTCCAAGGCCAAGATCCAACTCCATGCATCCCTCTTGGTGATCCTCCAGTTGGATATGGCGCAAGAGGAACGAGCCCTCTCCCTCGGGGAGTGGGACCTGCGTGCTAGACTCAAGCGAAGAGTGATTAGCTTGGCAGTTCTTGAGCGGGCTCGGAAGAGCCAATGTGCTAGACTTGCAAATCTGAGGGAGGGTGATGCCAACACCAAATTCTTCCACCAACGCATCAATGTCCGTAGGCGAAAAAACCACATTCACCGGCTAAAGCACGCACATGGTTGGGTGACCGACCACAAGGAAAAAGAGAAGATTATCCATGATCACTTCTCCAAGGTCATGGGATGGGGAAGTACGAGCAATAAGGATTTCAATTGGGAGGAGCTGGGCATCAAGGCCCATGCCTTGCAAGACCTCGATGCTGCCATCACCGAGGACGAAGTTTGGGAGGCTATTAAAGAGATGCGTAGTGATAAGGCGCCGGGACCAGATGGTTTCACGGGGATCTTCTTTAAGAGGTGTTGGGGAATCATCAAGCATACGATCATGGGGGTTATTCAACGCTTCGATTCCTTGCACACCTCCAACCTACAGTGGCTAAACTCTGCCAACGTTGTACTGTTGCCAAAAAAGGATGGCGCGGAAGGCATATCTGATTATAGGCCTATCAGCCTCATCCATGCCATAGCTAAAATCATTGCCAAAATTCTATCGCTACAGCTTGCGCCCCACATGGATGACCTCGTCTCCAACGCCCAGAGTGCCTTCATTAAAAGGAGAAGTATCCATGACAACTTCATGTATGTTCGGAATTTCGCCCGACGTCTACACAAATGCAGAACCCCCGTACTCCTCTTCAAGCTTGTTATAAAAAAGGTGTTCGACTTAGTAAAGTGGGATACATTCTTCAACTACTCCAACGGTTGGGCTTCCCTCCAAAATTTTGGGCTTGGATTGCTGCCCTTCTTTCGTCTTCTTCATCTTGGATACTGCTTAACGGGCTGCCCGACCCACCTGTTAAGCATGGTCAAGGATTCAGACAGGGGGACCCCCTCTCCCCACTCCTCTTCATCCTGGCCATTGATCCCTTGCACATGATTCTTGACTTGGCGACGAGGAAAGGGCTCCTCCATAAAATCCGTGGTCTGCGTGCCATGGTGCGTACCTCCCTCTTTGCGAATGATGTGGCGGTCTTTGTGGCCCCCATCAAGCGGGACATCGAAAATCTCGCCTCCATCCTGAGAGGATTTGGAGACGTGACGGGCCTCTGCTCCAACTTCCAAAAAAGCTCAGTTGTGCCTATTCGTTGCAATCACCTTGACCTTGAGCAAATTCTTCAGAGCATGCCGACAACACGTGCCAATTTTCCGGTCAAATACCTAGGGCTGCCACTCTCAGTTGGACAACTGAAGAAGGTGGAGTTTCAATACCTTGAGGACAAGGCGGCTGGAAAATTGGTCACCTGGGAGGGCCAAAACATAACCACTATCGGTCGTACGGCACTCGTTAGATCAGTCATTACCTCCCAAGCAATGTTCTCCATCACGCCCCTCATCGTGCCTCAGGGCTCTCTCCATAGCCTTAACAAAATTGAGAGAGCTTTCCTTTGGTCCGGTTCGGACAAGACAATGGGAGCCAAATGCAAGGTCAACTGGAAGGTGGTTTGTCGCCCAAAAGAATATGGTGGCCTCGGGGTGCTCGATACCGACAAGTTTGCACGTGCGTTGCGGCTCCGATGGCTATGGTATGAATGAAATGAGCCCCGCAAACTATGGGTCGACCTTGGAAACCCTTGCACTGAGGAGGACCTCGAGTTTTTCTATGCCTCCACGACTATCACCGTAGGGGATGGTGCCAAAATGCTTTTTGGGGCTCCCCATGGCTTCTTGGTCGCAAACCCAAGGATATTGCATCACTCATCTTTGCGGCCTCAAAAAGAAAGAATTGGAAGGTCCGTGAGGCCCTCGCCGGAAATGCGTGGATTTTCAAGATCAACCATGACACGATTGTCTCCGGCGCCCACATTCGAGAGTTCTTCACTCTTTGGATGCTCCTTAATGATGTCCACCTTCATGAGCAAACCCAAGACGCCATCATCTGGAAGCATGCAAACGATGGGATATACACGGCTGCCACTGCCTACAAGGCTCAATTCCTAGGCATGACCCTCTCCCCCTTGGATCGCATGGTTTGGAAGGCATGGGCGCCTCCAAAGGTTAAGTTTTTTGCTTGATTGGCGCTGCAAGATAGGATTTGGACCGCCGATCGCTTGGAGCGACTTGGTTGGCCAAATTGTGGCCTTTGCAAACTTTGCAATAGGGAACAGGAATCGGGAGCCCATCTTTTTTTCAAGTGCCGCTATACGATTCGACTATGGAAGTCTGTCATTGAGAAGCTTGGTCTCGCGCACGTGGATACATCCGACTGGCCCATGTACGACTCCATCTACGAGTGGTGGGACAAGAGAACCGGCGAGCTATGGCCTCCCGCACCATGCTCGTCTCGTGGACCATTTGGAATGAAAGAAATGCACGGGTATTCCGCCACAAGAGTGTGCCACCGACCATCCTACTCATCGCCATCATCGAGGAGGCCAAGCTTTGGATGGCCGCAGGAGCAAAGAAATTAGAGAATATTTTTCAGGGCGAGTAATTGTCATGCCGAAATTGTGTGGATATGTTGTAAACCTCTAAACTCTATTTTCTTCTTATTTAATAGATGAGACAAATTTTATGCGTCCGTTTCGAAAATAAATAAATTGTTATCCGTGTATGTACTCAAAATTGATGCATACAAATTGCATGTTGTAAAAATAAAAGATGAGATATTTTACCTGTTGTTGTGGAAAAACTGGGGTAGTTATAAGAGGCAAAAAAGGTTCCATGTTGTCGAAAAGAATTTGGCCCAGGATTTGCTTCAACCCGGCCTCCGTGACTGGTGTGCAGTGTGCTATTCAGAGGGTGTCATGTTTCCTGATTAGTGGCTGTATGCGTTTTAGTATGATTTTCCGGAATTAAGTTGTACTTCTTCTGTAAACAAATATAAAAATATTTAGATCATTAAAGTAGTGACCTAAATGCTTTTATATTTCTTTACTGAGGGAGTATCAATCAGTTGTCCTCTTACGTGCTTAATTAATACTACATCGATGGAGGCAATTGCCTCCAGTTCGAAAAATAAATTGTTGCTGAACTTGTATCTGTCAGTCAGTATGCATTTTCGTCCGGGTTTCTCTAGAACTCAACTTTTCATCTGCTCGGTGATCTGAACAACGAATTTAGCTGGGCCACGACCGGATTACTTTCAACCGCGTGGACCTGATCAGATATAGAACATGTAGCCACACAACGGTACGCAGAGCTCTGCGCTTCCAAGGAACTGTTGCGCCATACCAAAGCTTCCACGCAATTTCCCACACCAAGGCCAGAAGATCGCGGCAGAGGAGTGACCACTCGTTCGATCGGCTCATGCATGCATGCGTGGATGGACCACCGCTCAAGGTCGTCAGTGACCTCCAGATTGAATCACCCCAAGAGGATCAAGATGAACTCTGGTAGTACATGTGGAACCGTGTCTGAACTTCTCAGCGGCTTCGCACACACGTACCTGAACCAGTGTGCGGCGGCCAACGCATCGCAGCAGAAGGTAGCCACACAGACCAAAGCTTTGCTCTTACCACATACAGCCTCGATCGAGAATCAACTTCCCGAAGGCGATGCCACGTCGCCACGCCACGCGTGATGCAACTTATTCGCCGGCTGATAGGACTCTTCCTACCTGATGGTTTGCTTGGAGAGGGACAGGCTCGGCCGATCTCTTCCATTGTTCCATCGATCTAGTCCAGCTCTCTCTACCATTGGCATGTCTGGTACTATGCGGAAAATGGCCTTCTGACCGGTTCGCACGCGGCACCCGCGCCAGGCTACCCAGCCAGCATCGAAGGTTCAACAGGGACCAGTCACAACGTCCAGGTCCTGGTTCGAAATAGACTTCTAGTCACATCGCATCAGTCAGAGCCGGACTGCTTATATATACCGAGCCGATGGCTTGGGCTGGGGAGATCCAAAAATGGAGCGCGCCCTCGCCGTCGCCTTGCTCGTCATGCTCACGCTCTGGAGCGTGCCGGCGGCGGCCGGCGACGGAAGCATTTCCATGGACCGGCTTCCCCGTGGCTCACCCGGAGATGCTACAACGGCTGGTAAATACAGTTATTACACAACTTATAAATAGAACCCTTGATAGTGTTTTTTCGTTCTTAGAAACCTTCAAGTTGTGTTAGCCGCCCGATCATGAACGGCACGACAGAGGCACGTTCATCGATGAAGTTTCAGTGCTTAGCGAAAATTGGACTCAAACACTAGCCAGAGCTTTGTGAAAGAAATGCCGTTCTTCGAACAGCCTTAATTTTTTTTTTGAGCGAAACAACCTTAACTGAGAGTTGTCGTTGATTGCAATTTTAACTGAGAGTTGTCCGCGTATAGATTTTGATTCCTTTTTCGGTAATTAAAAACCTTTTTCGGTATAGATTTTTGTCTCAGAGGTATTTTGGGCCTGGCCCATGGGAATTTAGCATAAGCCCATTTATGGGCATCCACATTTTAAAGGGCCAATCTTGGGCCTAAACCAAGCGCATCCTAGATCCCTGGCCGCTATCTTCAGCCTTTCTGCCGACCGGCGCAACGGCGGCGAGGTCGCTGTTCGTCGGAATGCGCG
>NC_041392.1:115260445-115393109 GCF_002162155.2 Triticum dicoccoides | reverse complement strand
CCCCAACACCCACCCACCGTCTGCGGAAGTCGTACGGTGGCGGGTATCTCTGTTGCCAATGGGGCAGAAGATGGACTACCTTCTTCCAGGTAGATGCGGTGCAGGACCCTCGCCGCACCTGCGACAGGCTACCTCCTCAACCCAGGTGAGGAACTCCAACCTAATGAGACTCCAAATAAGGCCGAGGAGGTTCGTTGTTGCCAATGCCGAGGCCTTGTCCACTGCCTTCATCATGAAAAATAACTGTTACTCTGCTAGACAAGGGGATCGATGTGAATATTGTAGTACAAACTGATTGAGAAAGGTAACTGTTTAATCCCACACATTTAAGCATAAGTTGTTTTGCATATCTAAGATTTGATGAAACCTAGTAGAACATGCCTCTGATTTTAGCTCGGTTGACTGTAGTTTAGGTCTATTTTCAGATAAAAAGCATGTTCCCCCCTTTTTTTGTTCTGCCATTACAAAAGTTTCTCATATAATACCCTTGTTAGATGGACAATATCGACCATTTCAGATCGTCGAGGTGGAAAGTAGTACATACTATCTGTGGTCCACATTCTTTTTACAGTTAGTTGCATTGCCCATTTTGTGCCACTTTGATATTAAGCCTTTTTTCGGTCTGTACCACTAAGTAACAGGCTTGTGTTTTGCATGTGTAGTAGCACGTATAGTAATAGGAGGAAAGGATGTAAGATCGAACTACGTATCCAAACATGAGAACCAAGTTAAACTTGTAGGTCACTTAAAAACATGTGGTTTTCCTCTTAAGTGCGTGAAGAAGTGCAAAGCTGTATCCTGGTTACCTTAAACACTCTCATGCGTTAGTCATATTCAATTAATTTTATTGTTGTGCTATGGAGCTCTCCTTTTTCCCATACAACTTGAGAACATTGTCTTGGCAGTCGGATACGGTACTAAAATTTGTGTTAATCCAGAAATCGGGAGAATGAACAACAGAATACTATCGGGAAGAGACACAGGAGCTTTGACCAGGGGCTATGTGAATAAACTAAGGATTGCTGTGCCTGGAAAACCGGGGTTTAAAGCTTTTGTGAATGCAACTTCTCATAATGTCAGTGGCTATTGCATTGATATCTTTGAGGCTGCTGCGAAGAAACTACCACATGTTCTTCGTTATGAGTTCGTTGTCGTTGATGGTTCTTATGATGAACTAGTACGCAACGTGTGTTCGGGGGTGAGCCTTGCTCCTTTCACTTGCATGCCATTTCTGCATTTCGTGAGAATCACATAACTCACATTGTACTTTGTTGGTTCTTACAACCAGATCTACGATGCAGTAGTGGGTGACATAACTATAACCGCAGAGCGAGCTGTTGACGTGGACTTCATGATGCCATACACCGAGTCAGGCGTGTCACTGCTTGTGCTCACCGAGAATGACTCCAAGCCAGCAATTGAATGGGTGTTCCTAAAGCCATTAACTACACAACTTTGGTTAGCACTTGTGGGGGGATTCTTCTTCACTGGACTTGTTGTGTGGACGATCGAGTTTCCCAGAAACCCGGAGTACCAAGGATCGAGTTTGAGATAGTGCAGCACTGCTCTCTACTTTTCTTTCTCGACTTTGACATTTTCTCATGGTTAGCAGGCTCAAACTTGCTCACAATACTTGATCCATTATGTCTGGAATACTCTAATCTATTGATTATCGTAATATCTGCACAGGTCAAATTATTAGAAGCCCCCTGTCAAAAATTGTTGTGGTGATATGGTGCTTTGTTGTGCTGGTTATAGTACAGAGCTACACAGCTAGCTTATCATCCATTCTGACTGCAAAAAGGCTCCGGCCCTCAGTGACAGATCTTGAGCAGCTCCTGTCAAATGGTGATTATATTGGATACCAATCTGGATCATTTGTACAATCTGTCTTGAAAAAACGAGGCTTCAATGTTAATAGGTTAAATGCCTACACGAATAAAACGGAATATGCTGAAGCCTTGAGAAAGGGGTCAAAGAATGGAGGTGTCTCGGCTATCGTTGATGAGATCCCTTATATAACCTCGTTTCTCTCTGACCCTAAGTACCATAATGGATTCCAGATGGTCAATCGCATATACAAGACACCTGGACTTGGTTTCGTAAGCTTCTCACTCTAGCACTTCAGCAGATTCACTCTGCATCCTTACAATACCTACACTGACAAAACAATATTGTCCAACTAACATCTTATGTTTTGTTTTCAGGTGTTTCCGAAAGAGTCTCAGCTGGTGCATGATCTTTCGGTTGCCATCCTGGAGCTGACATTTGGGGCTGAGGGCTCACAAATTGAAGAGAAATGGTTAGGCAAAGCGACACCATTGCCGAGCTATGGCATGCCCAACACAGATGCGACACCTCTCACTTTGCAAAGTTTCTCTGGTCTCTTCATCATCACTGTATGTATCTCAGCTCTCATGCTGTTGATAAGCATTGCCAAGTCAGTTCATGCCAAATACACCGAAGTGAGGGATTCTGATATGCAGAGTTCCGAGGGAGATGGCGGAAGTGAAGGTCACGGAGGATCTGGTCCGCTGCAGAACGGCACGGGCAATAGGTCTATGGCTAATCAACCCCACCATGAAGCCAGAAATGTGAATCCTCAGGGTGTCAATGGGATCGGAGAAAGTCCTGGTGATGTAGAGCCCAATGACTCTTTGCCCGAACACGCCATCCTAATCGAGATGAACACTCGATGAGATGCCGACAACTGTTCTGCATAGCGCGCATCAGAAGAAACTAAAAATACTTCCGTTCCATCTTTTGCGGATATTCACCAATGTCCTAAGGAATGAATGTAAGTATGGGTGATGGGCCCAAATCATAGCCTAGCTAGAAATAGCAGTTTCAGTGACTGATACCCAGATTAATTTATTTTCTGAATTTGATGTTGTTGGTCTTATTTTCGAAAGAGTGTATAGATGACCACTGACAGGCGAGTGCCAAGGAAATCCTACTATCTGCCCGATTATTCTGGGAATTAACCACATTTGTCTGATTTATATCTTGCGACAGTAGGCACACACTGTAGCCCAGAGTTGTACATGTTGAAAGAAAGTTGGTTCGCATTTTTTGTTACTTTTGCACACTGTAAGATACTTGCCGTTCTTGTATCTGGAATTCAAACATTTCTCAGTCGAGAGAAAATATAGAGACCAATTGATCGCTGAAAGTGATTCTAAGATAGTCTGAATGTATCCGGTTACTGAGGAAATATTACATGCGCATCATAGCTGCACCTATTTGTTTGCATGCGCGCACATATTTTAAATAAATTCTAGACTCTACTATGGCATGTTAAATTGCTTTTCACACTTTACCATATTCTCGTGTCAGTAGTATGGCAACTCACATGTTCTGTGGGAAAAATTGCCACACACATATTACATAACAAAAGGTGGCGACAAACGAGTCTATGTCAAATGTTTTTAGGTTCGGTCAAATGGTGAGAGACTAGAAAAGTGTGGAAAGTACATTTGGCCCGAACTCATTTGAATCAAGTTTAGCTTTTAATAGCACGGGCTAAATACCCATGCGTTGTAACGAAAGAAAAGGAAAAAATGTTATACTTTGGAAGCACACGTGCTGAGCACGACCCTCATGTGACTTCCAACATGCAGTAACAACCGGCATCTTCCACGTTTCCTTCTCCATGACAATAACCAAGCAAACTTTGAAAATTTCAAAAATCATAACCCAACCAAATCATAATAATTATTGACCCTAACGTTAATGGAACATAGAGTATTTGATGGTATGAGGGCGGGCCTTCACTAGTGTTGGGCTTCGATGGTTCTCAATTACATTCGAAGGTTGTGTCAATCGCAAGAAGAGAAGGATAGTATGATTTCAATGTAATTTTATATTTGTATTGGTTGTTTTGTGTCCAGTTGTCTCCTCTTGTGCTAGCTATTGTTTTCCTTCATAATTATCATATCTAAGATGTCATTTGGGTGTCTTTTCTTAAGATGCCCTTTTGTCTCTCTGTTGTCTCTATGTTGTCTCTCCATTGACCAAGATGGAAACTCAGTTTCTGGACAAGATGATACCCAACAAGTTGCATCCGAAACAACAATTATTCGAGCTCATGATGGAGGAGGGGTCAGACCTTACTGAGCACATCAATGTTTTCATTGATTTTGCTCGACTAGATGACATTACTTCTATTGTCTTCATTACCGCAGTCTTCTACAAACTTGATCACTACTCTCACATACGGTAAGGCTACTGTCACTGCAAGCGAGATTATGTAGCACTATTATCATTCGATCAATGCTAGAAGAAAAGTGGTGCCAATGTAACCTTGGCCTAATATAGAAAGGCACTGCCCAGTAGTCAAAAGAGACTAGACGAAGTTGGCTAGACATGAGATACAAAGGGAACGGTTCGAGTACCAGTGGCCTGTGTGTCAGTACTGGCTGCACGTAAGGCCGAGATATGTCTGATTGACTATGGACTTGCCGTCGACCTATACTAATCAATTTATTACAAAGAAAGGAGTGCCCACAGTCATGTCTTGGAGATGTAGCCATGATGATAAAGCTCATTAAGAAATATAGTCTCTCCAGTCTCCTTTCTTAATCATCTATTCACATGTTTTCTGAGCATCTATAACTGGAGTTGGCTACTCCGAACCCCTATACGTCCGCGGAAGCGCCCGGATGTGCCCATCAACAGCACCAGGCGGGTCCTCATTCGCCCTCCTATACATTAACACTCTCCATATGTGAACACTCATACCCATGGAAATCCATGCACGTCCATTGTATAGCATAAATTTATCATCAATTCAACAATTCGACGATACAAAATAAATGACAACTCAACAATTCATTACATGCCAAAATAAAATTCAACAATGCATACATAGATAGAAGATACACGAATGAATCAAAAGCCTCAATTGTTGTGCTCATTGATCCTCTTCTTCATCTTGATCACCCACATCTTGGCTTCATCATCCAAGAGGCTAGTGTCCTGCAACATGATCCTCGTCTCCTCCATCTCTCCCGCAAGTCTCAACTTCTCTCTCTCTCTCTCTCTCTCTCTCTCTCTCTCTCTCTCTCTCTCTCTCTCTCAATTCCTTCTAATGTCATCGTCTTTTCAAACTCCCATTTTGCCTTCTTCTCTTGCCTCTCCAATTCTATCTTGTTCTTCTCCATGCTCAACCTTGCAGCTACCTTCCCTGCCGCTTCACACTTGCCTGCTTCGGGCGACGCTCCCTACGAGCAACGTTCTTCTCCTTGCAACTGATCGCCATGGTCGCAATCCCCATCGATTACGCCGAGTCATCATCCATGCCAATGGTGGTAGATAGGGTAGTCGGCGATGATATCAACGATGGCGAATGAGGACGGCGATGCGGACGGTGAGCAAGGAAGGAGGTGGGTGGTTGCGTGGAGGCGGAAAATGGAGGACATGAGTGGGAGGAGTGCAGTCGAAGTGGCGGACTAGACAATTTTGAGAGGATTTATGATGGGTCCAACTTGTTAGAACCGACATGATTGAAGCGTCCAGGCGTCCCCATATCCACCCCAAATATAAGCCGGGTATAGGAAGTGCCAGTTAGCCTAGACGTTTGACCGGGTTTTTGTTGGGGAACGTAGCATAAATTCAAAATTTTCCTACGTGTCACCAAGATCTATCTATGGAGAGACCAGCAACGAGGGGAAGGAGAGTGCATCTACATACCCTTTTAGATCGCTAAGCGGAAGCGTTCAAGTGAACGGGGTTGATGGAGTCGTACTCGTCGTGATTCAAATCACCGATGATCCTAGTGCCGAACGGACGGCACCTCCGCGTTCAACACACGTACAGCCCAGTGACGTCTCCCATGCCTTGATCCAGCAAGGAGAGAGGGAGAGGTTGAGGAAGACTCCATCCAGCAGTAGCACAACAGCGTGGTGGTGGTGGAGGAGCGTGGCAGACCTGCAGGGCTTCGCCAAGCACCACGGGAGAGGAGAAGGACTTGGGAGAGGGGGAGGGCTGCACCAAAGACAAAAGTAAGAAGTCCTCCATCTCCCCCACTATATATAGGAGCAAGGGAGAGGGGGGAGGCGCAGCCTTGGCCCTTCCTCCAAGGAAGGGTGCGGCTAGGGAGGAGTCCCTCCTCCCCAAGGCACCTCGGAGGTGCCTTCCCCTTTTAGGACTCTTCTTTTCCTTATCCCTTTGGTGCATGGGCCTCTTGGGGCTGGTGGCCTTGGCCCATATAGGCCAAGGCGCACCCCCTACAGCCCATGTGGCCCCCGGGGCAGGTGGCCCCACCCGGTGGACCCTCCGGGACCCTTCCGGTGGTCCCGGTACAATACCGGTGACCCCGAAACTTGTCCGTTGACCAAAACAGGACTTCCCATATATAAATCTTTACCTCCGGACCATTCCGGAACTCCTCGTGACATCCGGGATCTCATCCGGGACTCCGAACAACATTCGGTAACCACATACAAACTTCCTTTATAACCCTAGCGTCATCGAACCTTAAGTGTGTAGACCCTACGGGTTCGGGAACCATGCAGACATGACCGAGACGTTCTCCGGTCAATAACCAACAGCGGGATCTGGATACCCGTGTTGGCTCCCACATGTTCCACGATGATCTCATCGGATGAACCACGATGTCAAGGACTTAATCAATCCCGTATACAATTCCCTTTGTCTATCGGTACGATACTTGCCCGAGATTCGATCGTCGGTATCCTGATACCTTGTTCAATCTCGTTACTGGCAAGTCTCTTTACTCGTTCCATAACACATCATCCCGTGATGAACTCCTTGATCACATTGTGCACATTATGATGATGTCCTACCGAGTGGGCCCAGAGATACCTCTCCGTCACACGGAGTGACAAATCCCAGTCTCGATTCGTGCCAACCCAACAGACACTTTCGGAGATACCCGTAGTGTACCTTTATAGCCACCCAGTTACGTTGTGATGTTTGGCACACCCAAAGCACTGCTACGGTATCCGGGAGTTGCACAATCTCATGGTCTAAGGAAATGATACTTGACATTAGAAAAGCTTTAGCATACGAACTACACGATCTAGTGCTATGCTTAGGATTGGGTCTTGTCCATCACATCATTCTCCTAATGATGTGATCCCGTTATCAACGACATCCAATGTCCATGGTCAGGAAACCGTAACCATCTATTGATCAACGAGCTAGTCAACTAGAGGCTTACTAGGGACATGGTGTTGTCTATGTATCCACACATGTATCTGAGTTTCCTATCAATACAATTCTAGTATGGATAATAAATGATTATCATGAACAAGGAAATATAATAATAATCAATTTATTATTGCCTCTAGGGCATATTTCCAACAGTCTCCCACTTGCACTAGAGTCAATAATCTAGTTCACATCGCCATGTGATTAACACTCATAGGTCACATCGCCATGTGACCAACATCCAAAGAGTTTACTAGAGTCAATAATCTAGTTCACATCACTATGTGATTAACACTCAATGAGTTCTGGGTTTGATCATGTTGCTTGTGAGAGAGGTTTTAGTCAACGGGTCTGAATCTTTCAGATCCGTGTGTGCTTTACAAATCTCTATGTCATCTCCTAGATGTAGCTACCACGTTCTATTTGGAGCTATTCCAAATAACTGTTCTACTTGAAGCTATTCTAAATTGTTGCTCCATTATACGTATCCGGTATCTCTACTCAGAGCTATCCGGATAGGTGTCAAGCTTGCATCGACGTAACCCTTTACGACGAACTCTTTTACCACCTCCATAATCGAGAAAATTCCTTAGTCCACTAGTTACTAAGGATAACTTTGACTGCTGTCCTGTGATCCATTCTTGGATCACTCTTGTACCCCTTGACTGACTCATGGCAAGGCACACTTCAGGTGCGGTACACATCATAGCATAATGTAGAGCCTATGTCTTAAGCATAGGGGACGACCTTCGTCCTTTCTCTCTATTCTGCCGTGGTCGAGCTTTAAGTCTTAACTTCATACCTTATGACTCAGGCAAGAACTCCTTCTTTGACTGATCCATCTTGAACACCTTCAAGATCGTGTCAAGGTATGTGCTCATTTGAAAGTACCATTAAGCGTTTTGATCTATCCTTATAGATCTTGATGCTCAATGCTCAAGTAGCTTAATCCAGGCTTTCCATTGAAAAACACTTTCCAAATAACCCTATATGCTTTCCAGAAATTCTACGTCATTTCTAATCAACAATATGTCAACAACATATACTCATCAGAAATTCTATAGTGCTCCCACTCACTTCTTTGGAAATACAAGTTTCTCATAAACTTTGTATAAACCCAAAATCTTTGATCATCTCATCAAAGCATACATTCCAACTCCGAGATGCTTACTCCAGTCCTTAGAAGGATTGCTGGAGCTTTGCATACTTATTAGCATCTTTCAGGATTGACAAAACCTTCCGGTTGTATCACATACAACCTTTCCTCAAGAAAATCGTCGAGGAAACAATGTTTTGACATCCTATCTGCAAGATTTCATAAATAATGCAGTAATTGCTAATATAATTCCAACAGACTCTTAGCATCACTACGAGTGAGAAAGTCTCATCGTAGTCAACTCCTTGAACTTGTCAGGAAACTTCTTAATGACAAGTCAAGCTTTCTTAATGGTGATACTTACCATCATTGTTCGTCTTCCTTTTAAAATCCATATGTACCTAACAGCCTTACGACCATCAAGTAGTTCTTCCAAAGTCTACACTTTGTTTTCATATATGGATCCTCTCTCGGATTATATGGCCTCGAGCCATTTTGGAATCTAGGCCCACCATCGCTTCTTCATAGCTCGTAGGTTCATTGTTGTCTAGCAACATGACTTCCAAGACAGGATTACGTACCACTCTGAAGTAGTACGCATCCTTGTCATCCTACGAGGTTTGGTAGTGACTTGATCTGAAGTTTCATGATCACTATCATAAGCTTCCACTTCAATTGGTGTAGGTGCCACAGGAACAACTTCCTGTGCCCTGCCACACACTAGTTGAAGAGACGGTTCAATAACCTTATCAAGTCTCCACCATCCTCCCACTCAATTCTTTCGAGAGAAACTTTTCCTCGAGAAAGGACCCGATTCTAGAAACAATCCCTTATTGCTTTCGGATCTGAGACAGGAGGTATACCCAACTGTTTTGGGTGTCCTGTGAAGATGCATTTATCCGCTTTGGGTTCGAGCTTATCAGCCTGAAGCTTTTTCACATAAGCGTCGCAGCCCCAAACTTTTAAGAAATGACAGCTTAGGTTTCTCTAAACCATAGTTCATATGGTGTCATCTCATCGGAATTACGTGGTGCCCTATTTAAAGTGAATGTAGTTGTCTTTAATGCCTAACCCATAAACTATCGTGGTAATTCGATAAGAGACATCATGGTATGCATCATATCCAATAGGGTGCAGTTATGATGT
This sequence comes from Triticum dicoccoides, assembly GCF_002162155.2. Taxonomy (NCBI): domain Eukaryota; kingdom Viridiplantae; phylum Streptophyta; class Magnoliopsida; order Poales; family Poaceae; genus Triticum; species Triticum dicoccoides. The sequence continues at coordinate 115,383,694 of NC_041392.1, read as the reverse complement.
TCGGACACACCATCACACTATGGTGTTCCAGGCTGTATTAGTTGTGAAACAATTTCAACAATGTCTTAATTCTGTGCCAAACTCGTAATTCAGATATTCATCTCTATGATCATATCATAGATATTTTATCCTCTTGTCACGACGATCTTTCAACTTCACCCTGAAATTACTTGAACCTTTCAATAATTCAGACTCGTGATTCATCAAGTAAATATACTCAACATCTACTTAAATCATCTGTGAAGTAAGAACATAATGATATCCACTACATGCCTCAGCACTCATTGGACTGCACACATCAAAATGTATTACTTCCAACAAGTTGCTTTCTAGTTCCATTTTACTGAAAATGAGGCTTTCAGTCATCTTGCCCATGTTGTATGATTTGCATGTCCCAAATGATTCAAAATCAAGTGAGTCAAAACGGTCCATTTGCATGGAGTTTCTTCATGCATATACACCATGGTTCGCATGTCTCAAACTTTTCAAAAACGAGTGAGCCCAAAGATCCATCAACATGGAGCTTCTTCATGCGTTTTATACCGATATGACTTACGTGGCAGTGCCACAAGTAGGTGGTACTATCATTACTATCTTTTGGCATGAACATGTGTATCACTACGATCGAGATTCAATAAACCATTCATTTCAGGTGTAAGGCCATTGAATTATTCAAATAAACAGAGTAACCATTATTCTCCTTAAATGAATAACCGTATTGCGATAGACGTAATCCAATCATGTCTATGCTCAACGCAAATACCAAATAACAATTATTTAGGTTTAACACCAATATCGATGGTAGAGGGAGCGTACAATATTTGATCAACCTTGGAAATACTTCCAACACATATCGTCATCTCACCTTTAGCTAGTCTCCGTTTATTCCGTAGCTTTTGTTTTGAGTTACTAACACTTAGCAACCGAACCGGTATCTAATACCCTGGTGCTACTAGGAGTACCAGTAAAGTACACATTAACATAATGTATATCCAATATACTTCTATCGACCTTGCCAGCCTTCTTATCTACCAAGTATCTAGGGTAATTCTGCTCCAGTGGCTGTTCCCCTTATTATAGAAGCACTTAGTCTCGGGTTTGGGTTCAACCTTGGGTCTCTTCACTAGAGCAGCAGCTGAATTGCCATTTCATGAAGTATCCCTTCTTGCCCTTGTCCTTCTTGAAACTAGTAGTTTTACTAACCATCAACGATTGATGCTCCCTTTTGATTTCTACTTTCGCGGAGTCAAGCATTGCGAATATCTCAAGGATCATCATATATGTCCCCGATACATTATAGTTCATCACGAAGCTCTAGCAGCTTGGTGGTAATGACTTCGGAGAACCATCACTATTTCATCTGGAAGATCAACTCCCACTCGATTCAAGCGATTGTTGTACTCAGACAATCTGAGCACAAGCACAACAATTGAGCTTTTCTCCTTAGTTTGTAGGCTAAGAAAATCATCGGAGGTCTTATACCTCTTGACGTGGGCACGAGCCTGAAATCCCAATTTCAGCCCTCGAAACATCTCATATGTTTCGCGACGTTTCAAAAACGTCTTCGGTGCCTCAACTCTAAAACGTTTAACTGAACTATCACGTAGTTATCAAAACGTGTATGTCAGATGTTCGCAGCATCCACAGACGACGTTCGAGGTTCAGCACACTGAGCGGTGCATAAAGGACATAAGCCTTCTATGAAGCAATGAGGACAATTCTCAGTTTACGGACCTAGTCCGCATAATTGCTACTATCAACTTTCAACTAAATTTTCTCTAGGAACATATCTAAACAGTAGAACTGAAGCGCGAGCTACGACATAATTTGCAAAATCCCTTTTGACTATGTTCAGGATAAATAAGTTCATCTTATGAACTCCCACTCAGATAGACATCCCTCTAGTCATCTAAGTGATTACATGATCCGAGTCAACTAGGCCGTGTCCGATCATCACGTGAGACGGACTAGTCAACATCGGTGAACATCTTCATGCTGATCGTATCTACCATACGACTCATGCTCGACCTTTCGGTCTTCTGTGTTCCGAGGCCATGTCTGTACACATGCTAGGCTCGTCAAGTCAACCTAAGTGTTTCGCGTGTGTAAATCTGTCTTACACCCGTTGTATGTGAACGTAAGAATCTATCACACCCGATCATCACGTGGTGCTTCGAAACTACGAACTTTCAGCAATGGTGCACAATTAGGGGGAACACTTTCTTGAAATTTTAATGAGGGATCATCTTATTTACTAACGTCGTTCTAAGCAAATAAGATGTATAAACATGATAAACATCACATGCAATCAAATAATAGTGACATGATATGGCCAATATCATATAGCTCCTTTGATCTCCATCTTGGGGCTCCATGATCATCTTGTCACCGGCATGACACCATGATCTCCATCATCATGATCTCCATCATCGTGTCTCCATGAAGTTGCTCGCCAACTATTACTTCTGCTACTATGGCTACCGGTTAGCAATAAAGTAAAGTAATTACATGGCGTTGTTCAATGACACGCAGGTCATACAATTAATAAAGACAACTCCTATGGCTCCTGCCGGTTGTCATACTCATCGACATGCAAGTCGTGATTCCTATTACAAGAACATGATCAATCTCATACATCACATATATCATTCATCACATCCTTTGGCCATATCACATCACATAGCATACCCTGCAAAAACAAGTTAAACGTCCTCTAATTGTTGTTTGCATGTTTTACGTGGCTGCTATGGGTTTCTAGCAAGAACGTTTCTTACCTACGCAAAGACCACAACGTGATATGCCAATTGCTATTTATCCTTCATAAGGACCCTGTTCATCGAATCTGATCCGACTAAAGTGGGAGAGACAGGCACCCGCTAGCCACCTTATGCAACTAGTGCATGTCAGTCGGTGGAACCAGTCTCACGTAAGAGTACGTGTAAGGTCGGTCCGGGCCGCTTCATCCCACGATGCCGCCGAATCAAGATTGGACTAGTAACGGTAAGCATATTGGACAAAATCAACGCCCACAACTACTTTGTGTTCTACTCGTGCATAGAATCTACGCAATAGACCTAGCTCATGATGCCACTGTTGGGGAACGTAGCATAAATTCAAAATTTTCCTACGTGTCACCAAGATCTATCTATGGAGAGACCAGCAACGAGGGGAAGGAGAGTGCATCTACATACCCTTTTAGATCGCTAAGCGGAAGCGTTCAAGTGAACGGGGTTGATGGAGTCGTACTCGTCGTGATTCAAATCACCGATGATCCTAGTGCCGAACGGACGGCACCTCCGCGTTCAACACACGTACAGCCCGGTGACGTCTCCCATGCCTTGATCCAGCAAGGAGAGAGGGAGAGGTTGAGGAAGACTCCATCCAGCAGCAGCACAACGGTGTGGTGGTGGTGGAGGAGCGTGGTAGACCTGCAGGGCTTCGCCAAGCACCACGGGAGAGGAGAAGGACTTGGGAGAGGGAGAGGGCTGCACCAAAGGCAAAAGTAAGAAGTCCTCCATCTCCCCCACTATATATAGGAGCAAGGAAGAGGGGGGAAGGCGCAGCCTTGGCCCTTCCTCCAAGGAAGGGTGCGGCTAGGGAGGAGTCCCTCCTCCCCAAGGCACCTCGGAGGTGCCTTCCCCTTTTAGGACTCTTCCTTTCCTTATCCCTTTGGCGCATGGGCCTCTTGGGGCTGGTGCCCTTGGCCCATATAGGCCAAGACGCACCCCCTACAGCCCATGTGGCCCCCCGGGGCAGGTGGCCCCACCCGGTGGACCCCCGGGACCCTTCCGGTGGTCCCGGTACAATACCGGTGACCCCGAAACTTGTCCGGTGACCAAAACAGGACTTCCCATATATATATCTTTACCTCCGGACCATTCTGGAACTCCTCGTGACGTCCGGGATCTCATCCGGGACTCCGAACAACATTCGGTAACCACATACAAACTTCCTTTATAACCCTAGCGTCATCGAACCTTAAGTGTGTAGACCCTACGGGTTCGGGAACCATGCAGACATGACCGAGACGTTCTCCGGTCAATAACCAACAGCGGGATCTGGATACCCATGTTGGCTCCCACATGTTCCACGATGATCTCATCGGATGAACCACGATGTCAAGGACTTAATCAATTCTGTATACAATTCCCTTTGTCTATCGGTATGATACTTGCCCGAGATTCGATCGTCGGTATCCCAATACCTTGTTCAATCTCGTTACCAGCAAGTCTCTTTACTCGTTCCGTAACACATCATCCCGTGATCAACTCCTTGATCACATTGTGCACATTATGATGATGTCCTACCGAGTGGGCCCAGAGATACCTCTCCATCACACGGAGTGACAAATCCCAGTCTCGATTCGTGTCAACCCAACAGACACTTTCGGAGATACCCGTAGTGTACCTTTATAGCCACCCAGTTACGTTGTGACGTTTGGCACACCCAAAGCACTTCTACGGTATCCGGGAGTTGCACAATCTCATGGTCTAAAGAAATGATACTTGACATTAGAAAAGCTTTAGCATACGAACTACACGATCTAGTGCTATGCTTAGGATTGGGTCTTGTCCATCACATCATTCTCCTAATGATGTGATCCCGTTATCAACGACATCCAATGTCCATGGTCAGGAAACCGTAACCATCTATTGATCAACGAGCTAGTCAACTAGAGGCTTACTAGGGACATGGTGTTGTCTATGTATCCACACATGTATCTGAGTTTCCTATCAATACAATTCTAGCATGGATAATAAACGATTATCATGAACAAGGAAATATAATAATAATCAATTTATTATTGCCTCTAGGGCATATTTCCAACAGTTTTACAGGTCAAGTTGGATGGTACTTTTCTGTCCGTGCAGTGACCGGACAGCCGCCCGGACGTTTGGTGCGGATAAGGGGCTCCGGGTGTAGATGCTCTAGCACTGCTAGACAGGGGTGTGCGTGACCTTTTTTTTTTTGAAACTTCGGGAAACTTTTATTGGATCAAACCAGAGTTACATCATCCATTAGACGGGGGTGTGCGTGACCTTCGAGTGGTTGTGTACGTGCTTATTGTTTAGGTAGAGGGGAAATACCCTTTGGGTCCCGCATGTATATACACTCTATATGTTTTTTTAAATAATTAAACAAAAAGTCAAAATAGTTTAAAAGTATTTTTAGATTAAACTTGACTTACTTGCGCATTAGTACATAAATAAAAAAAACAATGTTGACTTCACAGTGAAGAAGACAAAATTTATTTGCTATTATAGATCACTATTAATGCTATTTTGATAAAAGGTTTGTCTTTTTTGAAAAGAAGTCAAAGAAGAATTTTCTTTTTTGAAACTTTTCTCACTAGTACAATGAAAGGTCAAGTTTATTTTAAAAACATTTTCAAAATATTTTGACTTTTTGTTGAATTGCTAAAAAAATTTCCATATAGGATACATATGTACCCAGGAACCAAACATTCCCCTCCCATGTGGTATTAAAATAGCAATGTTGCAGAAAGTACGTAAGCGTTCTTACTTTTACTTATTTGTTTGCGGGAATTGTTCTTATTTTAGTTTGGTAGCACTTGATCTCAAAGCAACTTGAAATAATTTACAGGAGCACCACATTATTGTGTGCAACATGCTCTTGTAAATTACTAATTCTCTTTGGCCACTCATCATACTAAAACAATCTAAATCCTTACTCATAAGCTGCTGTATCCCTGGACTAATACAGTCCACACTCCACACTATCAATCACCGAGGAGGGAGGAGCGAAATGGAGGCCGGAACGAGGAGCCAAAACACGGCCACGGACGAGAGCCCGCGCTCCGCGCCGCCGGTGCTGCCTTGGACGTTGCGGCTTCGGCTTTTCGCGTCCACCGCCGGCCTCGACCTCGCGGAGCGCCGCGACGGCACTGTCAACCGCTTCCTCCTCTCCCTGGCCGACAGGCAGTCGCCGGCCAGTCCGCGCTCGGCGTCCGCTCCGCCGACGTCACCGTCGACGCGTCCCGCGACCTCTGGGCACGTGTCTTCTCCCCGGCAACGGGGGCGGCGGCTACGTCGACGCCGCTCCCCGTCCTCGTCTACGTCCACGGCGGCGGCTTCGCGTTCCTCTCGGGCTCTCGGCCGCGTCCACGTCCGTCGACGGCATGTGCCGCCGTTTCTGCCGCGGGCTGGGCGCCGTCGTCGTCTCCGTCACCTCACCTACCGCCTCGCGCCCGAGCACCGCTACCCCGCGGCCTACGACGACTGCGCGGACGTGCTCCGCTACCTCGGCGCCACCGGCCTCCCCGCCGACGTCGCGTCCCCGGTCGACCTCTCCCGCTGCTTCCTCGCCGGGGACAGCGCCGGCGGCAACATCGCCCACCACGTCGCGCACCGCTGGACGTCCTCCTCCAACAGCCCCATCCGCCTCGCCGGCGTCATCCTGCTGCAGCCGTACTTCGGCGGCGAGGAGCGCACGGAGGCGGAGCTGAGGCTGGAGGGCGTGGCACCGCTCGTGAACATGCGCCGCTCGGACTGGTCGTGGAGGGCGTTCTTGCCGGAGGGGGCCGATCGGAACCACCCGGCGGCGCACGTGACGGGGGAGGCGGGCCCGGAGCCCGAGCTGGCGGAGGCGTTCCCGCCGGCGATGGTGGTGGTCGGTGGGTTTGACCCACTGCAGGACTGGCAGCGGCGGTACGCCGCCATGCTGCGGCGCAAGGGGAAGGCGGTGCGCCTGGTGGAGTTCCCGGACGCCTTCCACGCCTTCTACGGCTTCCCGGAGCTCCCCGACGCTGGCAGGGTCGTGGAGGAAATGAAGGCGTTCATTGAGAGCACCTCTTCCATTCACGGCGACCCGGCTGCCTGAGACGAACTAGCATCTAACATATAAAACCTCCTACACTACCCGCCGTTTCAGCGCCATCGCAGCTTCAAAATCATCCTGCGCGCACGATTGACCTCGCTGGCAGCCGTAACAGTAATTATCGTCGACCTGGTAAACATCCCACCGCTTGTTATTCTGTACGCCGCGTGATTGGACCAGGAGCAGATGACGACTGGGCCAGGCTTGTGCGCGGGCCAGCCTAGCAGCGATGTGCGTCTCTGTGTCCGGGTGAAAGCAGGAGCGATCGATCGTGGGTTGCCAGGGCATCCATCGTGGGTGGACCGAGCCGAGCCCTAGAAAATATCCGGGCTGGCTCCTCTCCTTCCTCTCTCCCTCCGCGCCGCCTCCTCTCCTCTTCGTGCGCGGCGGCGTCTCGTCATCCCCAGCCCCCACCTCCCCAACCCCTTGCTCCCGCACGAACCCTATCAGAGAGAGAGAAGATGAGAGGGAGAGAGAAGGAAGGAGAGGAGAGGCGGGAGAAAGAGAGAGGAAAGAGGAGAGGGAGGTGTGGCAGCTGACAGGAGAGGGTCACCGGCCAGCGTCGGCCTGCGCTGGCGAGGTCGGGCACGACCTGGCGGTTGGCGGCGGCTCGACCCGTTCCTAAATCAGGAGCTGCGAGGAGGCCGGGGCTGGGGCGCGATGCACGGGAGGCTCCACCCCGCCTCCATCTCTACGCATGCAGCGGCGACCCCGGAGGAGCTCGAGCCACATCCGTGGTCCACGTCGCCGTCGTCGGCAGGAGGAGCGTGGGTCGCAGAGATGGCCGGCTCAGTCCGGCTTTCGCGCTGCCGTCCATCCACCCGAGACACCAGTCCCCGCGTCCTCGCGTACATCCTCTCTCGCTACACACTCTCTCTTCCGTCCTCTCACGCACGTCCTCGTGGCCGGATATTTGGTAATTTCTTTTCTGAGCATAAATAGATATTGTGCCCCCACCTGTTTGTTGTTTTGCCCAGCTGAAAGGTGGATCAAATATGAAATACGTGAACGTTCCATAGTGTGAAAAGCAAGCCATGGTCTTGTTAAAGTTCCGTTGAATTTCTGTGATACCTAAGAAGTATTAATGCTCATATTTTTGCAATTTGCTCTCCACAACTTTCAGTCACTGGTTCTTGAGGAAAGCAGGTAATGCATTTTGTTTGTGTCAACTATACTGAATCTGCAAAGCCTTTTTTATCTTCAGAGAAATTCACACTCTGCATTAGTTGCAAAAGATGCTGATTTTGATCTTAACAATTGCAGGGAACTATGAGACTTGCACAATTTGGGCAGCGTCAGCACAACAGGCAGAGTTTCTGTTCAAGTAGTAGCAGACCAGCAAAGCGCGGACGAGGAGATCCAGGTCACGGGCCATCCCCATTTAGGTAAGCCTGTCTTTCATGTGCGGTTTTGTTTGATGATTTTTTTGAGGGCTTCTTTGATGAATTACTCATATGTGAGAACATTGTAGGCCATGCACACATCGAGTGAACAGATTCAGTTTTCTTCTTTTATCGCTTAGTAGTGCTCATTGAATCTTCAGGTATGAATATCGTTGCAATTAGCAAGCAACCCTGATGGCAGAAGCTAGCTACATGCCTAGATTGATGCGTTCCGGTACTATTCTATGCAGATTCTTCACTACTAATTGTTTTTCCGTTGTTAGCCGTATTCAATCAATACGGTTTGGTGTACTATTTTTAGCTTCATAGATGTGAGCACGCCTCTTCATTGTTCTTAGAATGTTCAGAAGCGGTGCTCCCTTTAGCCCTCTTCACTGCTTAGCACCAGTTTTCGCTAGAGTAACTTCTTTTTTCCAATCACGAGTTTGCATGTTAGCATGATGTGCTTAATAAGACAGTCCTACACAAGCTCGATGTCTGTTAGATGAATTTTCTTGATGCAGTGGCATGCACTTTAGTGACCTATAATTTTAAGTTCCTAACTATGCTACAAATTTTACCTTTCCTGTTAAAGGTCTGCCACAGAATCAGGTTGTATTTGTGTTCATTGGTGTGGATTTACAACTGTTAGTTCCTAAACTCCTAACTCTGCAATTTACTTGGTCCCTCCATTTTTGTTCAGATCTATGTCAATTATAAGCTCCACAAGAAAATAGCAAACTTTTGTATCGACCGGGCGCATCAGTGACTTGACGGGGATAGCAAGACACATAGAAGAATATAAAGCATCAAGGTAGCAACTCGTTGGTTTTTGCTCCCAGCTGATGCATACTACTTTGCTTGCAGCCATCGTCAACCATTGTTGCTGGTATCGTCACTTTTTTAGAACCAAAGAAATATTGCTTTTCAACTCAGATGTGTTTTAGGTGATGTTGCATGCCATTTTTGTTCATCGACCTGACATGATTTGGATTGGTGCAGAGGTAGGTTTCATCACCTTATGGCATATATATAATTTCAGCTTCATTTGTGCACACCATTAACTTGATGAAATTATCAAATTTCTCATTTTCTTGGTTGTAGGTCGGTGTGAATGAAAAGCTAGCTTCTGAAGACGCAGTCGATTATTATTGCCTATTTTTCTATTGAAAGGTGTTGCTTCTTTTATCTTGACAGGTACATGTGTGTATTATGGATACTTTTACTGTGATGTTTCTTCTTTGTCACAGAGGCTTTGAAATTGTTGTACATATTAGTCTTTTCGCATTTCATTTCACTTTACTATTTAATTTTTTGTTGAAAGAAGAGTTCGTTCAACCATGAACATGCATGATTATATAATTACATGCTTGCACCTCAACGACAGTCGACGTCTGCTGGACCTGCCAGTTCTCAGGTGGAAGGTGGTGACCAGCAGCGCGCACGTGGACAATGATTGGGATGGTGCTATTACCCGTGCACAGCTACCAACTTCTGCACCATCTTTTTCTCCCTAAACTCCCTTGCCTCCCCACTCTTGCTTTGGGTTTGTTATTAATTTTGTTGTTTGAAGAGAGAACGAAAGCATCATTGAAATTGCAGACCCAGGTTACTCACTTCTAAACCATCTCTTTATTCATGGATAAAATATACCTTCAGAAACAACAGATTCCTACAAAATCAGGTGGTGGTTGGTTTTAAAGAATAGCAATGAACAAAATGATCATGGACTGATTTTATTTTTATTCTCTATGGTTACTGGTTATCTTCATTGCGGAATATTGATTGCCATTTGTAATAGTTTAACGAACTAATCTTGTTGCTTGCTAACTTTTGTAGGACTGCCTAATGTCTATTCTGGGAATGGTTATTTCCCTGCTCTTGCAGACAAATCACCTGATTTGAACTGTGTATGAGATAAAGTTATGCAAGGTATTCACATTGAGAAAGCTATGGTATTTGCATATTTACCATAGACAATATAGGTAGAATAGTGTTTGGAATGATAACTGTGACTTACTTGGTCTTTCCAGCTTCTACGTGCTCGGAGTCCCCACTCTCATGTTGTTGGAGCAGTGACATACATGTGGCGGCTATCCTCAATAGGGAGTAGCAAATTGGAGGCCAAAGAAGAAAATTTGTTCAATTCTGAAACTAAATTTAGTGAAGGAGGCCGAAGTTCATTACAACGCCAATATGGATCCATCCTATTGCGTTGGGTGAAGGTCTAGATGCAATAAAAATTGCACGTAGCAAACATGTGCTTCCTCTATATCTGTACAATCAGAGTTCTCGCTTTTCTTTGTGTGATCTTTGTTTATCCTTTTTGTTGTGTTTATGTTGCCTACATTCAGTCGACTTCAAGTTAACCTGTCCATTTATTTTTATTCAGATAGTTCAGATGTCTAACGTTTATAGCATACACATCAGTCTAGGGTTAACAATAGTAGAATAAATCTTTCCATATATCATGATTCATATGTGAGTCTCCCTGTCTGAGTATAACCATGAGTTGACATGCTATTATTAACAAGAAGATATAAATCAATTTCGTTGTTTCATCGTTGAAAGATCATTAGTAATTTATCAGAGTCTATTCTGTCGTTTCATGATTTTAACATAAAGTTAGTAGTTTGCCAGTTCTTAAATTCTACCGAGGGACACCCATCTACTTAATAAGAGTATCTTGACACTCCACATTATCTGAAAGGAAAAGCTTATCAGCTGTTAATTTGCTTAATTTATCTTATGCAAGTCAGGGCTTACTTATTTATGACAATTATAAAAAACAATTTTCTTACATGTAGTAACAATAACCTTACTCTTTTATCACCATTCAATGTGTGGCCTCACACTGCAGATGCAAGATTCCGGTGTTCTGAAGTCATGGGATGCAACGCTATGCAATCTCTTAACAGTATATTGCACCCAGTTAGCAAGTAAGTTCTTTCTCTTTCTTTTTTATTTCCTGTTTGCATTCAGAATCATTATGTCTAGGCATATGAACCTACATTTTTCTAATGTGTGCTTCTCAAGAATGATCTACATTCGGAACAAACTCTTGGAGACAGTAGATAAATGCAAATGTCCCCCAGCACCAGAGGCGATCCTTTCTATGGAGAAACACCATATACGTACATAATTTTGTGCCTGGATTCTGGAAACGACCAAGGATAAGCAACTCAAGTGAAAGACTGCCTTGGTCAGTCCTGCCATGTTATTCTTCTCAAACATGCTAAAGAAAGATTCGTACGATTGATAGCCGACTAACTTATATAACATGCACACATTACTCTGTTTTTATAATGAGTGTATGTGGATGCATACAAATACTTTAGTAGCAATTTCTATTCTCTATTTCTTTAGTGAGTATATGAGGATGTGTAACAATTCTCTGCTTTTCACGGATCTATGTTGAAGCATGGAAAATGTATATGGTGTGTTCCATTTCTGCTCATCCTGATTTAACCAAACCAACCCCATGCGTATGAGGTTGTTGTGCCTGTCATATTTGGACATGTCCTTATTTGTACTAAATCACTAAACTAAACTTTATAAATAAAATAGCCTCCTCCTCCTTTCCAACAACTGATTTATTATTAGAGCAAGCAACGACGTGTTATCATGCTTGCTTTCTTATGAGCAGTACTTTAGTTTAGATTGACATATACTCTTAGGTATATAGCATCTTTGCCTACCTCTTGCCTATTTCGCATAGATAGATGGTTTGCATTGGACAGGGATTAGATAAGGCCTATGAGTCCTAAGTAAGCGTGATAAGCAAGCAGTACACTTCTATTTACTATTAAGCGGCAACTGAATTTTTGATAATGGTGTTTCAGGGATGATACAATCAATCCAACTGTTACCTTTAGGATGCTTTTTGGATGGACTAATCTGAAGATGCTGGCTAGCTTACACCGCCATCATACAGTCTAGAAGTACAGGGAAAATAAAGGTGCAATGAGCCCAATATATTTTACTTTTTGGCAAAGTTTTGGTGCTTGCCCAAGAAAGTAACACCTATTAAACCTACTAATCCTTTTTCCCAGGCAATTCGCCATCTGGAGAAATACCAACTAATACATTTTTGTACTTTCTTTGTTGCAGAGGTAAAAATACTACTGCTTTTTGAAAGCTTTTTTGTTGCATGTTCCCCTTTCTTAATCTTCTATTTGTTCAAATGTACATACCTGAGCTTATAATCATTATTACACAATGAATCTCACCATTCTATTGTTTTCCTGAAAATTTATACTCACATAGTTCTATTTTCTTATTAGTGATCTTATGTTTGGCCTTCATTTGGTGTGCATATAGCATGGGATATTATAGGCATATTTTTTCTCTCTATTTGTTCATGCACTAATGCATAAATCTTTTGGTTATGCTCTTATTATTTAGTCTAGAGCTATGCAATAACAACCATGGCTTTAGTGTTCTGGTGAATGCCATATAGAGTGAAGAACCCTTGGCATCTTATCTAAATTCTTTAATCCTATTATGCATGCCCAGATTAAAGGTATAAATACCTTATATCAGTATCTTATTTAGCCTCTTCTGACTATTGACTGTTTGAACTGTTGTAGTAGGACTCAAGCTTTCAAAGTTATTAGGCATGTGGACATGTTTTTGTTTTAGTTTGTATAGTTTTGTGTTCTTTTGGCTTCAGGTTGCTCTTGTAGAGAAAACATAGTAAACTCAGATGATTGGATTAGAAAATACTCTTCAGCATCTGAAACATCTAAAGGCGGTCACTCAACTAAGTATCTTATACAATATACCCAGCTGGATGATTGGAGTAGTACCAGCCGCTATGTATCACTCAGATGATTAGTGCTCCTGCGTTGAACCACTCAGCTAAGTATCAACACTGCCCTCGAGACTTGGATATTAGCATAGTAGCAACGAGCTCACAAAAAAATCTACAGATTCATCAAACACCAAGGAGATAGTTCTTACCTGAGCGGCAATAGTGGCTACCATAGTCTTCCTGGAGCATCCCTTCCCATGAAAAGTTACCGGCTTCAGGGAGTGCCAGCACAGCCAAATCACCGGTACGAGCAACAGCGGCACCATTTGCCGGTTCTGCGGCTCCAAGCTACAGCAGTAGCTGCCGGGCCACCAAGAAGCAGATGGAGCTGCAGCATGAGCCGCTCTGCGGCCAAGCTGCGGCGTCAGCCGCCAAGATGGAGCCCAAAGTGTCGCCGTCCGCCTCCACCAGGTGCTTTCTCACTTAGGTACGAGTAGAATGGGGAAAGGAACGGGATGAGGACGATGAACTGGTGGTGGATGGAACAAGACCAACAGTCGACCACGTGGTGACCTGTTGTGTTACATGTGTGACGCGTGTGTATAGGTGTCCATAGTGTGGGGTTCTTTGTCCCAATGGCACAGTTGTAATTTTGTTTTTCTTGCTAATTTGTACTGCATGTACTGTCATGATCTACACCGTTTCATGCAATCTACTCCTACTTATCTTAAACTTCCATTTAGCTTGTATCATATAATAATAGAATATAAGTATCTATTAGGTTAATTTTAAGTCAGCCGACTGAATTTGTGAATGGGTCAGTCACTTCTTTTACCCTATAGTACGTGTGGTGTGGTGTGTCCTGTGCGTGTGCGCGCGAGGTAGCTAGCTTCAGCTGGCCGTAGCGCGTGAGCTAGCTAGCTCCAGCTGCGTCCATGCGTGAGCTAGCTCCGCGTCGCATGTGAGCTTGCTAGCTCTGGCTTTGTCAGTGCGTGAGCTGGCTGGCCATGGTTAGTGGCATGATATTGCATTGCACAAAAGAAAACAATATGTAAAAACACATAAACCAAATAATGATGGAAAATACATATATTTTTAAAAAGGAGGAAAGCCCCGGACCTCAGCATCAAAATGACGCATGCAGCCAATTTATTAACCAAAAGTATGTAAACAAAGTTTGAGGTCTAGAACTACTCACAAAAGGAGAACAAGAACAATACAGATAAAAAGATGTCACAACCGGCGGAAAAACAGGCTACAATGACTAAACACATAGCCTTCGTATTACACTTTCAAAACAAAAAAAACTAAAACAAAATCAAAATAATTAAATTTTCTAAGAAAGAACGAAACCCTTTAAGAAGAAAGAAAATGAAAATGAAAACACTTTCAAAACTTGCACACAATTTGCATTGATATTACACTTTTTGAAATATGCAAAGAATAAGCATATAATAGTGCATTTTTTGCATTCTACTATAATTTCCATAGTGTAACTGAAACAATGTATTTCCTTTAAGAAGAAACACAACAACAAAAACTTACGCATAACTTCGCACCGAAATTGCACTTTATCGTATTATGCAAAAACAATCATATAATCACTAAATTTTGGCACATGTTGTATAGTATTTGTTTGTATAAAATTACACTCAGCCGAAACCCACAAAAAACAATAATAAGCAATAAAGGAAAGGTATGGGAAAAATAAAAAAACCATAAAAACAGAAAACAGAAATAAAAAAGTGAAGCAAAAATACCCTTAAATAGAAACAAAATGATATAAACAACTAAAACAAAATAATGACAAAATTTGCACACAATTTGCACATAATTGTGCTTTGTTATAATATGCAAGATTAAACACATAATAGTGAAATTTTTCGCAAAAACAGAATTATCTAAAGAAAGAATGAATTAGTGACATTGTTATTTGATCCATGGTGTCTCTACTTCTCCAGATCAAAATAACGAATTACTGGTATCGGTATTACCGTTTAAGAAGAAAGAAAAGTAGAAAAAAATGATAACATTTGCACACCGTTTGAATAGAAATTGCGTTTTTTTTATAATATGCAAAAATAAGCACAAACAGTGATATTTCACAAATATCCTAAGTAGGAACGAATTAGAGGTATTGGTATTACCCTTGAAAATAAAGAAAATGAAATAAAAACTTAAAGAAAGTTAAAATAGTGAAGTTTTCTAAGAAACAATGAATTAGTGTCATGGTTTCCCATTAAAGAAGAAATGAACTGGAAATAATAAAACAAATAATGAAATATTTTGCAAACTACTTGCACAGAAGTTGCACATTTTTAGTGTACATATAATCATGAAAATTTGGCACATATTATATAGTATTTTTTGTATACAATTACACTTAGCCAAAAACCCACAAAAAATAAAAATAACCAATAAAGGAAAGAAAATGTGGAAAAGAAAAACCCATAGAAACAGAAAACAGAAATAAATCAAAATAAATCCACAAAATAGAAATAAAACCAGCTAACAAAGAAAGTAAAAAAACAAAAGCAAAAGCAATAAAAACAAAAAAGTATTAAAAATCAAGGGAGAGAGATGAGGGCTGGATTGCACAGTTAATGAGCTTCGGCCCAGAAAGAAATCGACTGACCCAATTAAGAGGTCAGTCAAAAAAAGAAAGAAGCCCACCCAACAGACAACACAGGTCAGGAAAAAAAACGCAGCACTAATCTTACAGAAAAATCCAATGGCCACAAATTCGACTGACCCAAAAGTGAAAATTTTAGCTGACTGAAAAGTAGCTAAATTGTAATTTTAAATCAGTCACATATACATGGTTTGAATATTTGGCTCACTGTTGATTTTTGCGCCATGGGCACAACGGGTTGTCAATGCACTTTCAAGGACTGCGTCTGGTCGCCTACTCAATATAAGCAAGTTGTAAGAGCCCCTTGTTATATAACTTAGCATTAGTATATATGCCTACCAAAACTTCTATGTTTATCATCCTTTTGGATCTTATGTAATCCCCAAGACCATCTTGTGCATTTAACTTTATTTGCTACTTAGACTGTTGTGTGATATGCTTTTGAAACAACCATCATCTATCTATCCGTACTTATTTTCATATGTTTGATTTTGTGCTTATATATTTTAATGCACACTCTTTCAATGCTTGGCTGCACTCGGTATTTGCGCCATGGGCGCAACGGATCATCTTACAGAAACCAGTATTCATTTATTCAAAGAGCATCGTTATTTCATATTTGTGAGACAACTAAAAAGGTTATTTATCTTTCTGCAAGACATTGGCCATCCTAAATGACTTAGTGCATCATTTCCAATCTAATGTACTTACTACATATAATATATGAGCTATTCATTTCGAACAACAATATATTAACGCACACTCTTACACCGATTGGCTTACACTCGGCCTTTGCGCCATTGGCGCAACGGGTCATCTAGTTCCTATAAGGTTGTAAGTGGTCTGCGTCACTGCGTGCGTGCCTCTGTGCGTCGAAGGATTATATCGGTGAGATTGAGATGAGCAGCCGTGTCATATCGCTGAGACTGACACAATGATAAACTGTTTATTTTACAGTTAATTACACTCATGAATTATGTCCTGATAACTTTCTATATGTAAGGGCGGCTGCCAGGTGTCAGCCGGCTGATTTCAGGGGAAAATCAGCCGGCTCGCCAGTTGTCCGATTCAGTCCCTCACAACCGTTTGATTGGTCAACTTAGAGATGTGTCGTTCTCACGCAACGCAACTCTGCGTTGTTACCCTCCTCGTCTCACCCCCACACTCACCCTCCTTTTCCATGCACACGAGGAACCCCCAACAAGCTCCGGGCGAGAGGCCATGAAGGTTGTAGGCCTGCAGCGCCGTGATCCGCCTTGCAACAATGCTTCTTGCGCTCGCCGGAGCGCCACCGCTGCAAATGGCCGCCCTTGCAGCACCCTCGGTGCCTTCCCCCGCAACATCGTCGCCGACTATGGCAGCCAGGCTGTAGCCCCCTCCCACAACGCAGCTTCGCCGTCGAGTCATGGCAGCTCATTTGCAACGGACCACCTGTTCCATGTAGCTCCACCGTTAGCATGGCAACAACTGGTACCATTGCTAGCTGCAACACAGCTCTTCCGCCAGCCATGCATGGCAGCAGCTCGTAGCTCTCTCCTGTTGCAACGTAGCTCCGTCGTTGACATGCAACAATGTCGCCGTAGCATCATCTACTGCAATGCAACTCTGCTGCCATCCATGGCAACAACTCATAGCTCTCGCCTGCTGCAACACAGCTTCGTCGTCGGTGTGGAGCAGCATTGTCGTAGCATCGCCTGTTGCAACACAGCTTTGCCGCCGGCCATGGAAGCAGCTCATAGCCTCTCCTACTGTAACAGAGCTTCGTCGTCGGTGTGGCAGTAGCGTCATCGTAGCATCGCCTGCTGCAACGTAGCTCCACTGCCGGCAATGGTAGCAGTGTTGTCCCACCTAGCCCGTGTCGTCTCCGAGAAGCCGGCTTCCAGCGAGCGATGAGAAGAAGGTGGGGGCAATAGCAAAATTTGAGAGGGAAGATTGCCAATTGATGTGCGGCAAGGGAAGACGAAGACGAGGAGAAAAACATGGACGGGTTCGGCGGGGGATAAGGTTGGATGGGCTAAGCGGGTGGTGGCCCGGGAGGAAACGCGTCGAGCGTTCAAGACGACTTACCAGCCGAGAAATCAGTCGGTCAAAAATAAACGTTTCCCATATGGAAGTCGCTTGAAAAATGATTTTGGGTCAATCGATTTTTTTTTACAATTGATTCCTCTTTTTAGGTTCTTACTCTTTTTTTACTTGGCTATTTTGTGAGTTGGTTTGGGCTGTTTCTTTTTTATTGACCACGTATTTGGGTTAGTGGATTTGCTACTGGACTGAAGCCCATTAATTATACCACCCAGGCCTCCCTCCTCTCCCTCTATAGTTTTTTATTGTGTTTATCTGTTTTATGCGTTTGTCCTTTTATTTTTTATTTTTCTATATTATTATTTGGTTTTTATTTTATTTTCCTTTGCAGGTAATTTTGGGATGTTGTGTGAGTGTAAATGTGTATACACACAAATACTATGAAACATGTGTGAAAATTACACTATTATATGAATTTTTTCATACTATAAAAGAAGCAAATATAGTGCAAATTTGTGTGTAAGCTTTTTTTTAAATCATTATCTTTCTTCTTAAAGAGTTAATACCAATGGCTCCAGATGGAGGAGCTTCCTCTGTGTCCGTGTAAGTGGTAGGAAGTTATATTCCAGTGATTGATGTTGTAGAGCAAAAGTTTGCTTTCGAAGAAAGATTTAGTTGAGTTTACCTCAACTCTTTCCCCAAAGATTTTTTGGCACAGTTTGACATGTACTTAATATCACTATGGTTCTACTATATTTAATTGATAGCTTAGAATTACCTTTTAATATAGATGATACTGTACAGCCATGCTGGATTTCAACTATTTAATATAGATATTTGAAAAAAAAACTTTTTAATATAGATGATACTGTACGGCAATGCTGGATTTCAACTACTTAATATAGATCAGTCACAAAAATACTGTTTAATGTAGTAGATGATACTGTACATCCATGCTGGATTTCAACTATTTAATATAGATATTCGAAAAAAACTATTTAATATAGATGATACTGTACAGCAATGCTGGATTTCAACTATTTAATACAGATCATTCATAAAAAATACTGTTTAATGTAGTAGATGATAATGTACAGCAATGCTGGATTTCAACTACTGATCATTCACAAAAAAAACTATTTAATACAGATGATTCAATCTGTCAGTTTCGAAAAAAAATAAAAATAATACTACGAGTCACCCCAAAACAGAAGTGTACAACGAGTCTACGCAGTTGCGTAATCTTTCAAAATGTTTGACGTAGCTGTTGCTTCCTGCCTCGCTCTTCAATAATCACCATAGTCAAATACGCTGGTTGTCCGTTGTCGCGCCAGGAACGCACAAGACAAAACCTAGAAGATTTAAAATCTTATAAGGCCCATCTTCCAACACCCATGTTCAGAATACAAAACTATGCACGCACTGCTAACTACTGATCCTGTCGAGACATGCATCTTCAATCACATGTTGCCAACATGTATTACAGAACAGTCGATTTGTCACTCTCATCTGAATACCACATGCAAATAAAAAAAAGGAGCAAAGACGAAAACAAGTAGGAGTACTGTGCCCTACTTTGACCTTGACCTCGGTGCTGCGGATAGCCACTGTGCTATCGTCCAAGGAAAGCGTCCAAGATATACCTCACGATCGACTGAGCTGTTGCACTCGTTGGCAGCTGTATGCATGGCACCTAGCCAAGAGCCCAAGACGCACTAGTATTTCTCCCCAAATCTTCCTGCACAAATGCTGTGAATTAATTCATGGCCCCTCTCGGTGATGTAGTAGATTCTCGATCGTATCCATCCACGCTAATGCTCGCTGTCCGGAGAAGCCAAGGCGTGATCTTTCTTGCAATCTTTCTTGAACTACGTAGTTCCCACGGAGAGTTGTCAACCGTGCACAATTTTGACATCTCCATGTGGCACTATCACTTCCATCTGCAAGTGTTGCATCTCACTGTCAACAGTGGCGGTGGTGTGCTACCGCTACCATCACCACTGCAGCCTCGCAAACACATGCGCACCACTCCATGGAAGAAGAAGGGGACATCAAACGTCGAGCGTCAAGCCGATACGCATCGCTGTGGCCATCTTGTTCACTCTTTTCTTGCGACATAGCTACAGTGGCGTGCGCATGCGCTCTGAAACGGCGATCGGTGTGACCTGCCCACTGGCGGTCACGCGGAAGGCGCTGCCTATAAGAGGCGCGCTTATGCGTGCCGATACGCATAAGCCACAAGCTCCTGATTGATTATTGAACTAACGAGATAGTAGTTCGTGTTTGTCTCTGACTCTGACTGACAGAGGGCGAGGAGGAGGAGGAGACCAAGGTGGGGAGGGAAGCCATGGGGGAGGAGGAGGGGCAGAGAAGCAATGGCGGCGACGGGGGCGGGAGGAAGGGCAGGACCAACAAGTACGCGGTGGCCTGCTCCATCATCGGCTCCATCATCTCCATCCTCATGGGCTACGGTACGTGAGCACAACGGAACATCTTCTCCATCGGTCCATCCTCTACTCTGCATGTGAGTGAACGATGGAGCGTGTTAATGGATGTGTGGTGTTGTGATTGTGGACGCAGACAGCGGCGTGATGAGCGGCGCGATGCTGTTCATCAAGGAGGACCTCAAGACCAACGACACGCAGCTGCAGGTGCTGGCCGGCATCCTCAACGTCTGCGCGCTCGTGGGATCCCTCACCGCCGGCCGCGTCTCCGACTGGGTCGGCCGGCGCCTCACCATCTCGCTCGCCGCCTGCATCTTCCTCGCGGGCTCCGTTCTCATGGGCCTCGCGCCCAACTTCGCCACGCTCCTGGTCGGCCGCTGCGTCGCCGGCGTCGGCGTCGGCTACGCACTCATGATCGCGCCCGTGTACGCCGTGGAGATCGCGTCGGCGGAGATCCGCGGCTCGCTCACCTCGCTCCCCGAGATCTGCATCAGCTTCGGCATCCTCATAGGCTACGTGGCCAATTACTTCCTCGCCAAGCTCCCGCTGGTCTACGGCTGGCGCACCATGCTGGGGCTCGGCGCGCTCCCGAGTGCCGTGCTCGCCGTTGGTGTACTGGCCATGCCGGAGTCGCCCCGCTGGCTCGTCATGCAGGGCCGGGCCGAGGAGGCGCTCGTTGTTCTCCGGAAAGTCTGCAACACGGCGGAGGAGGCCGACGTGCGGCTCGCGGACATCAAGAGCGCCGCCGGGTTCGTCGAGGGCGAGGCCGCGCCCGCGCCTCCCAGCGGCGGCGGCAAGGGCGTGATGAAGGAGATGTTCCTGCACCCGACGCCGGCCGTCCGTCGCATCCTCGTGGCCGCCCTAGGCGTGCACTTCTTCCAGCATCTGACGGGCATCGAGGCGGTGGTGCTGTACAGCCCGCGGATCTTCAAGGCGGCCGGCATCGCCACCCGCAACCAGATCCTCGCGGCCACCATCGGCGTGGGCGTGACCAAGACGGTGTTCATCATGGTGGCGATCCTGCTCGTGGACCGCGTCGGCCGGCGGCCGCTCTATCTGTCCAGCCTCGCCGGCATCATCGCGTCGATGGCCTGCCTCGGGCTGGGCCTCACCGTGATCGAGCGGTCGGCGCCGCACCACGGCGCGCCGTGGGCGGTGGCGCTGGCCATCGCCGCGGTGTTCACCTTCGTGGCGGCCTTCTCCGTCGGCGTGGGGCCCATCACCTGGGCCTACAGCTCGGAGGTGTACCCGCTGCGGCTGCGCGCGCAGGGCGCCAGCGTCGGCGTGGCCATCAACCGCATAATGAACGCCGGCGTCTCCATGACCTTCGTCACGCTGTACAAGGCGATCACCATCGGCGGCGCCTTCTTCCTCTTCGCGGGCCTGGCGGTGGTGGCCGCCGCCTTCTTCTACTTCTTCTGCCCGGAGACGCAGGGCAGGGCGCTGGAGGAGATCGAGGAGGTGTTCAGCCGCGGCTGGCGCGCGCGGCAGAGGCAGCAGGCGCCGTCGCCGTCGTCGGTGGAGCTGCCGCCGGTGCCTGACAGCAAGGCGCGGCCGTGATCGCCGATGGAATGCTAGTAGTATTATGTTATGTAGTGTTTGACCCTACAAACCATATGACATATGACATGAACTGTTCAGGAGATGGAGAAGTGAATTGGCCTCGTATGATTTTACTAGCTTTTATAGTGCTGCACTTTGGAGGGTTTATACACAAATGACAGTAACCTAGCAGTACTGTATAGTAGCTGTCCTAAGTCTTGCCCCTGACTTATCCAAATCGATCTATAATATAACTCTGAAGAGGCACTTGCTCTTATGACAAGTACTACAAGTCCTATAAATAGTATACTCAAGTCTCAACTGCAAATAAAATGAAATTCTAACTTTGTTCTAAATGATACCTCCTTCTTATTTGACCAGGGTTTTCGGATTGTTGGAATAACAGGCAATGTCATTTTTCAAAATAATTTAATCCATATTAATAGCATGACTATAGTTCTAACAAAACTAAGCACATGTGAATGCATATAAAACAAAGAACTAACATATCTATGGATTTGCTGGAATACAAACACAATATCCAATAAAAGGACGAATCGTAAGTTAGGGACGGGGTTCCGGAGGCCTACTAACATATGACGCATGAGTGAGGATGGTGGAGGAGGAGAACGAGTGTATTAGTCATCTTCTCATGCTCTAAGGAGGAGTCTTAACTCAATTCAAGTGTATGTATCTTAGTTTTTATCTTATAAGGCGGTCGACTTTTATTCAATTAGAACGGTTGCTCGCACAGTAGGTCGACTTTTATCACACTCAAGAAGGGGTCTGAGATTTTCTTTCTCCCGCAAAATTTATATCTTGCTTACATCGAGAGATCCATTGGTCTCACCTACATGATGGATGATGTGGACCGGCCCAATAAGTGTGATATGAGTGGTTTTTTTAAGCTTCCACCCGGTTTTGGCCAGTTGCGTGAAGGTTTCACGCAATTTTTTCCTTTTACTTTTTTGTGTTTTTCTATATCAATTTTCAGTAGCATTTTTGGTTTTCCCGATTTTTCTATTACTTTATTTCATTTTTATTTTAAAAAATACACGTTGACACTTTTTTACATGTTAAACTTTTGTATATGTGTTGAACATTCTTTAGATACACTCTGAACATTTTTCAAATATATGTTGACCATTTTTTCTCAAAATACAGGTTGAACATTTTTGTAAAATGGGAATTGAATATTTGAAAATGGACTGTGGATTCTTCTAAACACACACTGAACATTTTTTAGAAACTACGAGAATAATTCATTGTATGAACATGTTTAAAAAATGTCATGCACATATTTCTAAACGGATGAACTTTTTTTCAATGTGGTGAACATTGTTTCTGCTATGAATATTTTTTACGAATTACACAATTGTTTCACATTACATGAACATTTTAATGTGTTGTGAATTTTCTTAAAAAATTGAGTATAATAGATGTGGAAATATAAATAAATTTACAAGTTATCAAAATATAAACAAAATGAAATAAATAAAATAAAAATCAAAGGAAAAAATATGAGAGAGACCTACCTTTTTTTAGGCTAATGAAACAGACCTACCTAAGAGCATATCTGGTAGATCTCGCATTCCGCCGACCCGCAAAACGCGTTTGCACTTCGCGGAAAAACGATTTTGCAGGTCGGCACGGACGGCCACAGAGGCAAACCCCGCAAAATAGACCCATATAAAAGGATATTCGCGGAATATGCTTTTTTACGGGTTGGTTTTAGCTGCGGCAGAACAAACCCCTCAAACTTAAACTGTAAAACGAAATATTCACGTATATGCTTTCCCCATGTCTTCTTCTTCCTCTCGTCCATGTCCATGGCCAGTTAGCTTTGCTCCCAGGAAACCGATAGATAGCACGTGAAGTGGTAAAAAACAAAGCCACAGACGACCAAATACGAAGCGGCCAATCACCTCCGTCAGGGCTCGAATCGATCGAGAGCTAGCTAGCTAGCTCAGCTCGAATCCATCCAGGAGCGAGCTAGCTAGCTAGCTCAGCTCGAATCCATCCAGGAGCGAGCTAGCTAGCTAGCTCAGCTCGAATCCATAAGGGACCAGCTAGCTAGCTCCTCCGTCGCCAGCGAGAGACGCAGCCTGGGCTGGCTAGCTAGCTAGCTTGCTCGCATCAATTTACAGCTAGCTAGCGCGGATGGGTGCGGCGGGCGGGCGGCAGACAGACGACGGCCGGGCGGACAGGCGGCCGAGCGGACGGGCAGTGGACGGGCGCGGCGGCCGGGCGGACGAGCGGACTGCGGTGGACAGGCGCAGCGGCCGGGTGAGCTTCATGGTGTTGGCGGAAGCAGCGATTCCTCAACCGCCAACGTTGACCGGTATGCAGAGACCTGATAAAATTGCCTTCAAAACTGCAGATATAAGGGTTTCGGCTTCGCATTTACAGGGCCCCTTAAAAAAATTAAGGGTCGGACGATTTTAAGGGAACTGTTCGGGCCATTTTTTCGACTGAAACTGTAAAAAACGGTTATTTTGCGGGTTTAACCACTTATGCGGGGTCTGCTAGAGATGCTCTAACCGCAAGCGAGTGACTAGCAGCGCTAGTGAGCAAGTGAGTGCTCCGCCAGCCCATCTAGGGAGGCACTTGAGGCAACACCAACATCTACGCCACCTCCTCCTCCTTCCGCGCACTACGCTCGAGAATCGCCGCTTCGATGGTGTTCGTCTAGGAGGGGGGAGGTAGTCCTCCGACCTGACGATGCCGGCCCACGGTCGCTCCACCTCTGTCTCCCTCTTCACCGCGCGGAGCGGTGGGTGCTCCACCGCCTCCCTCTTGACCGCGCAAAGCGGCGGGAGCTCCTCCGCCTCCCTCTTGACCGACGACAATGGCGTACGCGAGCTGCTCGCGTCGAAGGAGCTGCCCGCGCTGGAGAGCCGAGCATGCCGCCGGTCGTACTCCTCTGTCTCGCGGCGGACGAGGGACGCCGGCGGCTCAAGGCCGTGGTTGGTGTATCGGCTGGCATAGCGCTTCCGCGCCGCATCGCCGGTGCTGCAGCGCTCGCGCTCCTCCTTGTCCTCACCGCCGGCAGAGCGGCTGACACTCCACATCCCGCGCGACATGCGGCGGAGCGGTGGCGGATCTGTCATCGGAGTCGTGGGTAGGGGTGGCCGGTGGCGAGAAATGTGAGTGGATAGGGGTGGATTGTGGCGGCGGGGAAAAGGGTTGTGACCTGTATAGCGCCTGTGGGACAGTAGATATACTGTCAGGGGGCTATTTTACGGGCCACTATAAATATTTTACAAGCCGCAGCGACTATATGGGGTCTATTCTGGACAAAAAAGGGCCCAAACCCGTATAGTTGCCAGAAATATAAGGGCCGGGCGAATATAAAAGGTCTGCTAGGCTCTAATCAATCTGCAAAAATGCTACTAAAACACTGTAGAGTGGTAAATTGTAAGCAATCCACACTGGTTTAAGGGTTTCAAACTATTTTGCATTTAATCACCGGTTGCGTTTGGGCGTCAATTACTAGAAAGCAAGTAAACTTGGGTCATAGAGCAAGTTGCTGTCATTTTCTTGGAATATATATGCTGGAACTAGAGGCAACATTTTCTCCCTTATTTGTTATTGTATTTGCCAGCAATTACTCTATAATACAATGCTCTTACAGCAAAAGAAATACCTGCCTTATTTTTACATTTCTTTTTTTATTCACGTACATCAACCTTCTCTTTTATCTGCATCAGGTTGCTAACAGAGTTAAGCATATGAGATTTCCAGCTCAAAAGACAACTAAAGGGTGGCTTTATTTAGTTTGTTTTGTCTACACAAAGGTGAGTACAAATGTCGTTGCTACTATACCCTTTCCCACTCTATTATATCCATTTTTCAAATGCTCAAGTATGTGTATAGACATGGTTTGTAAAACTTTTTGCGATAAAGCATGAATATTTGTATGGCTTGCGATGCTTTGCTAGAAAGAAGATCAGACATGTGCTGGCCATCAACATGTTTTAGCGTCTTAGGTATATTAGATAAGTGTATCTAAGGAATGTTTCTCGGTTTATGAGGATCGAGAAAAGTGATGGTTTATGTTAATGTGAATCATCGTACTGATTATGTTGGATTTGGTTCCTATGTGCATATGCTTTTTGATCTGCCTTTGGCCAGTCATTTTTATCCATTGTATGAATATTCTGTGTCTTTATGTTGAAAAAAACCTAACAACAACATTTAGACTTCTGCTTATATTCAACAGCTTATCAATTTCTTCTAATCTGAATTCTCACCTGACTTTTGTGCTACTCAGAAATTATGCGTGTATGAAACTATGCCCACAACCCTGGATTGGCAGTAGGTTCTGGGTTCAGTGGAGAAGGCTATCTATCTAAAATAGTTAACTATATAGTTGAAAGTGTGTTAAGTCGACTAGAGGGGGGTGAATAGGCGATTTTTATGAATTCTTCACTGAGGAATTTCAGGGTGAGGAAATTCCTAAGAGAAGAACTACTTGCTGCGGAATAAGTACTCAGGAGTAAACATAACAGAGTATGAGCATGGTCTTCATGATGAAAAGAAAACAAGCACAAAGTACAGAAAGCATAAACACATGATAAACAGAATGAAGACAAACAGACTGAAGAAATTTGAGCTGAGGAAATAGAGAAAGTCTTCAGTCAAAGTCTTCAAACAGATATGAA
Source organism: Triticum dicoccoides (assembly GCF_002162155.2). Taxonomy (NCBI): domain Eukaryota; kingdom Viridiplantae; phylum Streptophyta; class Magnoliopsida; order Poales; family Poaceae; genus Triticum; species Triticum dicoccoides. The sequence goes on along the minus strand of NC_041392.1, from coordinate 115,357,418 downwards.
TAAGCACACAACACAGAAATCAGGAAATGGAAGGGTTGAGGAAACGGAACCAGTTAGCTCGGTGAAGACAATGATTTGGTAGACCAGTTCCAACTGCCGTGACAGTTGTACGTTTGGTTAGGGCGGCTAGGTATTTAAACCCGAGGACACACAGTCCCGGGCACCCAGTCTTGAACACGCAGCTCAGGACACTTAGTCCTCACCATATTCCCCTTGAGCTAGGGTCACACAGACCTCGCCCAATCACTCATGGTAAGTCTTCAGGTGACTTCCAAACCTTCACAGACTTGGTCACTCGGCGATCCATAATTTCCTCTTGGATGCTCTAGACCATGACGCATAACCGTCTGGAAGATGCACATTCTTCAAAGGTAACAAGCGTCGGATCCACGCAGGATCAATCTCTTCAGTGATGCTCAATCACTTTGGGTTTGTAGGTGTTTGGGTTTGGGTTTTCCTGACTTGATGATTTTCGCTCAAAGTCCTCGGAGGATGGGATGCTCTCAAATGACAAGTGTCATTTTCTTTCGGAGCAGCCAACCAGCTAGTGGTTATAGGGGGCGGCTATTTATAGCCTAGGGAGCAGCCCGACATGATAAGACATAAAATGCCCTTCAATGATATGACAGTTAGGTGGGTAGATATTTTGGGAAAGCTGACGCATAGCACAACAACGGTCAGAATTTTCTATATCAAATTCCTCAGGGCTATCATGTTCCTCACTGTGTAGGCAATCCGCACTGGCGAATTCCTAACTCCTCAGTTAGAACAAATTCCTCAGAGACCAGAAGAACTTCGTCTCTGTCACTGGAGAAATTGACTGAGCTGTATGAGATTTCCAATGGCTTCACTCGAAGGGATTGGTAAGTGTAGGATTTGAGTTGAGCATCACTTAAAATTTTTTCCTTAGTATTTCCTCGACCCTCTTTAACAGTACGGTGTTTCCTATGACTCAAGAAAGAGAAAATGAAACTACGAAAACAAAAATCTTCATGCTTCATGTTCCTCGAATGAATACCAAGTCTTCAGGATCACACCAATTTCTTCACTTTTAAAGTCTTCAGAAAGTCTTCAGAAATCCAAAGTCTTTAGTCGAAGAACTTCATTTTTAGGGGTTGACTTTCTCTGTAAATATCAAACTCCTCATAGACTTATAGACCTGTGTACACTCACAAACGCATCAGTCCCTTAACCTATAAGTCTTCAATACACCAAAATCACTAAGGGGCTCTAGATGCACTTACAATCCCCCCCTTTTTGGTGATTGATGACAATATAGGTTAAGTTTTCAACGGGGATAAACATATGAAGTGTAAATATTGATATTGAGGAATTTGATTGCAAGATATAGAAGAACTCCCCCTGAAGATGTGCATAGTGAAGAATTTGCTTTTAAAGCAATGCACACTTTGAAGAGTAGAATCATGGAGATCTCCCCCTATATCTTGTAATCCATACACGCATTTAACATATAATATGAAGACTTTGAAATGCATGATGAAATATGGTGACTGATGTAATTCAGCATGCGTGCATTAACATTAATGAGGAATAAGCATGCAGAAAAACTCAGCAAAAGTATCAGACCACCATAGAGTTTAAGTTTACAACTCGATCGAATAAAGTCTCAGAAGAACGAGAGTTGTAACTTATACGTCTCCAACGTATCTATAATTTTTGATTGTTCCATGCTATTATATTACCTGTTTTGGATGTTTATGGGCTTTATTATGCACTTTTATATTATTTTTGGGACTAACCTATTAACCCAGAGCCTAGTGTCAGTTTCTGTTTTTCCTTGTTTTAGAGTATCGCAGAAAAGGAAAATCAAACGGAGTCCAATTGACCTGAACTTCATGGAATTTATTTTTGGACCAGAAGAAGCCCACGAACTATCGGAGATGGACCAGAAGAGTCCCGGGCTGCCCACAAGGGTGGGGGGCGCGCCCCCTGCCTCGTGGACAACCCAGAGATCCACCGACGTACTTCTTCCTCCTATATATACCCATATACCCTAAAAACTTCGAGGAACAGAATAGATCGGGAGTTCCACCACCAGAAGCCTCCGTAGCCACCGAAAACCAATCTAGACCCGTTCCGGCACCCTGCCGGACAGGGGAATCCCTCTCCGGTGGTCATCTTCATCATCCCGGTGCTCTCCATGATGAGGAGGGAGTAGTTCTCCCTCGGGGCTGAGGGTATGTACCAGTAGCTATGTGTTTGATCTCTCTCTCTCTCTCTCTCTCGTGTTCTTGAGATGGTACGATCTTGATGTATCGCGGGCTTTGCTATTATAGTGGGATCCTATGATGTTTCTCCCCCTCTGCTCTCTTGTGATGAATTGAGTTTTCCCTTTGAAGTTGTCTTGTCGAATTGAGTCTTTAAGGATTTGAGAACACTTGATGTATGTCTTGCGTGGGATACCTGTGGTGACAATGGGGTATTCTATTGATCCACTTGATGTATGTTTTGGTGATCAACTTGCGGGTTCCGCCCATGAACCTATGGATAGGGGTTGGCACACGTTTTCGTCTTGACTCTCCGGTAGAAACTTTGGGGCACTATTTGAAGTTCTTTGTGTTGGTTGAATAGATGAATCTGAGATTGTGTGATGCATATCGTACAATCATACCCATGGATACTTGAGGTGACATTGGAGTATCTAGGTGACATTAGGGTTTTGGTTGATTTGCGTCTTAAGGTGTTATTTTACTACGAACTCTAGGGCTGTTTGTGACACTTATAAGAATAGCCCAACGGATTGATCGGAAAGAATAACTTTGAGGTGGTTTCGTACCCTACAATAATCTCTTCATTTGTTCCCCGCTATTAGAGACTTTGGAGTGACTCTTTGTTGCATGTTGAGGGAAAGTTATATGATCCAATTATGTTATTATTGTTGAGAGAACTTGCACTAGTGAAAGTATGAACCCTAGGCCTTGTTTCCTAGCATTGCAATACCATTTGTGCTCACTTTTACTACTTGCTACCTTGCTTTTTTTATATTTTCTGATTACAAAAACCTATATCTACCATCCATATTGCACTTGCATCACCATCTCTTCGCCGAACTAGTGCACCTATATAATTTACCATTGTATTGGGTGTATTGGGGACACAAGAGACTCTTTGTTATTTGGTCGCAGGGTTGCTTGAGAGAGACCATCTTAATCCTACGCCTCCCACGGATTGATAAACCTTTGGTCATACACTTGAGGGTAATTTGCTACTGTCCTACAAACCTCTGCACTTGGAGGCCCAACAACGTCTACAAGAAGAATGTTGTGTAGTAGACATCAGTAACTTAGAAAAAAACACCCATATAAGTAGACCCGCTTGAAGACTAACTCAAATTTCTCCCCATTTGTCATCAAATGACCAAAAGGGACGAAAAATGAGGACTAACGCCCCTGAAGAATATCAAATTGATGGAGGAGCGCCAGCGTTGTTGGGGTCGTGTGTTGTTGTAGGGCATGCCGCAGTGTCGTCCAAGTCTTCATGCTCATCAATGTTGCATGATGAAGAATACGAGATGGCCACCAAGGAAGGAACTTTAGTCTTCTTGAATTTCATCACTGGTGGCGGCTGAGACCATTCAAAGTCGTGCTTGAAACTCATTTGCTTCAGATCATCTTCACCATACAGATGTGACAAAACAGCCCAGGTGCGACCGAACACTTCATGGAGGTAGTAATGGTTTTTCTTCACTGCATTGTGTGTAGCAGTCATGTTGTGAAGAATAGAACCAAACTGACGCTTAACCCATTTGTGGTTTCGATCCACCTTCTGGTGAAGACTAAGAAGAAGCTCATGGTCAGTCATCACCAGGGGAGCTGTTGCTTGAGGATTTGGCTTTGATGCATTAGCGGCAGAATCATGAGTAGCAGAATCATCATTGGTGGAGTAAGATGCAGCTTTGCAAAACTGACCATCCAATGGACGAATGCCTTCATCAATAATTGCAGTAGCTTTGCCCTTTTCATCAGATGAGGAAAATGTCCGCTTGAGGACTTCTATTGGGGGCAGGTAACTGACATGATTCTGAAAATCAACCTTGTAGTTGAGTGAAGACCTTGTTCTGAGGAATCTCATAATCCAGGGAGCATAAGGCTTCAACTCAAATGGAGAGAGGGCAACATTTGCCAGAGTCCTCATAAAGAAATCATGGTAGTTGATAGGAATGCTATGTATGATATTGAATAGCAGATTCTTCATGATGCCAACAACTTCTTCATCATTTGAATTGTGGCCTTTGATTGGACTCAATGTCTTCGTCAGAATGCGATAGACAGTTCTAGGCACAAACATCAATTCCTTCACGAGGAATTTGGTCCTTGGAGCTTGACCTGGCTTCAGAGGCTTCATTAGCACTTGCATGTAATGGGCAGTAAGTTCAGGTTCATGATAGATGCATCGAGCGCCTTCAAGGGGAGGACTGACACGCAGGGCATGAAGTAATTCAGAGGCCGGTGCTTTGAAATGTGTTTTTCTATCATCCAGTCCAAAACCCAAGAGTTCACGCCGTCAGCATCGCCTGTGATATGCAGAGTTGCATAGAATTTAAGAATGAGCTCTTCATTCCAATCGCAAATATCCGTGCAAAAGTTGAGCAGTCCTGCATCATGAAGCACACTGAGGACTGGGGTGAAGCAAGGCAGTGATTTCATGTCCATGTGAGTAATATGCTCATGGTCGAAGACTTTGTCCTTTTTGAAAAGCAGTGAAGAATAAAAGATTTCTTGGCTGGCAGTCCATAAGCGCTTCCTTCTAAGATGAGCAGAGTCATAAGGTTATAGTCTATGAAGAACACATGCTCGCCGAAGAAGTCATCAGCCTTGAATTTCTGCTTCTTCGAGAAAGGATCCTTTGGCTTGGGCTGAGGGGTATCGGTCAATTGCATCACCACCTTAGGAATCGCAATCTCAGGATCCACTGGCTGAGGAATTTCAGCTTCTTCTTAAGTGACAGCTTGAGTCTTCAATTCTTCATTAACATTTTCTTCATCACTAGTGGCTAGAATCTCTTCATGGACAGACGGTGTGGCATGAGATTCTTCAGATCCCATTTGAACTTCAGTGGTTACAGGGGACTGAGGAATTTGTTGTAGGGGTGTGAACAGAGGAGAATTGGGGAGCTAACTTTCATAAAAGTCGTCGTTCAACATTGGATCTGTGCACCCAATGTCCACATCTTCTTCTTCATTCTTTTCCTCAACACCGGCCTCTTCAGCAGTGAACTGAGGCATGGGCGATGAGACTATTGGGGTTGAAGGGAGTGCATCCGCTTCAGTTTCTTCATCCAACTGCTCTGAAGAAGCAGTAGAAGGAATGTCATCATTAGATCCACTTGGGATCTCATATTCTTCATCAAAAGGAACAAGGTCCTTTGATGGCATGGATGAGACAGGAATATCATCAATTGGATTGTCAAAAGAGCTAGTCAGGGGATTCATCTTCTTCAGAGCTGAAAAATCTGATGCAGTTGATGCCTTCCTTTTCTTCACAGTTGCATGCTCTGCAGCCTTGGTCTTCTTCACATCTGATGCAGATGGAAGGATCGGAATTGGGGTAGGTGCAGGAGGAGCAGAGGAATTTGGTTCAATAACTTTAGGCACAACTGATGCAGTTGCCCTGACTTCTTCATTTTCTTCAGGCGCAACGCTAGTGGTTGCCCTGGCAATTTCTTTAGCGGCTGGAATGCAGTCATCAGCCCTGGTACTATGAGTATCTTCAGCAGCCTGATTTTTATTAGCGGTGCTGCATGCTCTTCAGTAGGCTGAGCAGATGCCTCAGCCTGATGATTTTCTTGTTGCGTTGGGGCTGCAACATTGGAAGCAAACTTCTCAGTTATCTTGACAAATCTGACTTTGGCACCAAGCCAGTCAGCATAGTAGCGATCAAATTCATCACTTGGTTGCTTGATCTCAAATTGAAGAGCAACAAGTTCTTCAGGTGAAAGCTTCAGAATGTTTTGCTTCAGAAAGCGCTCTTTCTTGTACTGCGCTTTCTTCACCTTCCTCCCCTGTTCATATTTCCATTTTTCTTCGTCAATGAAGTGAGTCAGCACATGACTTTGACCAGGAGTGAGGTTCAACTCAGGCAGAGGTGTGTTGGGGTCCTTGTGCCACAAGTCAATGAAGTCGAGGATCATCTTTGGGTCCAGCATCAATGGCACATTACTGCCTTTGGCTCTAGCGGCCCTGAGCTGCCTGTCTCTGATGATTTCGGCAAGTTCTTCATCATCAGCATCGTCATCATCAGACGGTACTTGAAAGGCGACCTGCTTCTTGTGAGGACTTGGTCGAGAGCCTCGTTCGGCAGTGGCTTTTGTCTTTAGTAGAGAGGGGCCAGTTGATGAATTGGGTGGAGCTGAAGAACTAGCAGAAGCTCCTGAGGCAATAGAGATGCCTGTTGTCCTTTGGCACATGGTGAGATGCACAGGTGCTGAGGATTTTGACGGAGGAGCTGAGGACTTTGGAGGAGCTGGAGCAGCTTGAGGAATTGGCCGTGAGGGCTTTAAAGAATCTGGCCTTGAGGGCATTGCTGAGGAACTTGGTTGTGAGGGAATTAGGAGTGAAGCACTTGGCTTATGAGCAGGCTTCTTTGCCATGGCCTTCTTGGCTTGCTTGCAGAGGTCTCAATAGTGGTAGCGGCAGTAGAGTCTTCATTAAATTTCGTCACTTCTTCCTTAGCTACTTTGGCTAGGTTGGCCTGGCGCTTGGCCCATTCATCAGGATAGTCCTCACCACGCTTGAGGCTGGTGGGATAAGCTTCTTGGCCAGGTGCCAATGGAGGTCTTGGGCATGGAGGATTAAGAGCGAATTTCTTCATATACTTGGGAGTAACATATCTGTACTCCCTCCATTCCCGTGCCCATCTCCTCTCTATCCTTTGTATGCGCACCTTGCGCTGATTTTTGTCCTCCTTGCCAAATTTGGCCTCATCAGGAGTGCAATAATCCTTGTATATGTCATCAGGAATCTCGAAAGCAATATTGATTAATACGTCTCCAATGTATCTATAATTTTTGATTGTTCCATGCTATTATATTATCAACCTTGGATGTTTTATATGCATTTATATGCTATTTTATATGATTTCTGGGACTAACCTATTAACCTAGAGCCCAGTGCCAGTTTCTGTTTTTTTCTTTGTTTTTGAGTATCGCAGAAAAGGAAAACCAAACGGAGTCCAATTGACCTGAAACTGGATGGAGCTTATTTTTGGACCAGAAGAAGGCCAAGAAGTAAAAGAACTGGGCCAGAAGAGTCTTGGGCTGCCCAAGAGGGTGGGGGGCACGCCCACCCCCCTGGGCGCGCCCCCCTGCCTCGTGGACAGCCCGGAGACCCCCTTGCCTTGTTCCCGAATCCAACACCTCTTATATAACCCAAAACTTCCAGAAAGAAACCTAGATCGGGAGCTCCCCCGCCAGAAGCCTCTGTAGCCACCGAAAACCAATCTAGACCCGTTCCGGCACCCTCCATGACGAGGAGGGAGTAGTTCTCCCTCGGGGCTGAGGGTATGTGTTGGGGAACGTAGTAATTTCAAAAAACTTCCTACGCACACGCAAGATCATGGTGATGCATAGCAACGAGAGGGGAGAGTGTGTCCATGTACCCTTGTAGACCGAAAGCGGAAGCGTTAGCACAACTCGGTTGATGTAGTCGTACGTCTTCACGATCCGGCCGATCAAGCACCGAACGCATGGCACCTCCGAGTTCTGCACACGTTCAACTCGATGACGTCCCTCGAACTCCGATCCAGCCAAGCTTTGAGGGAGAGTTCCTTCAGCACGACGGCATGGTGACGATGAAGATGTTCTACAGATGCAGGGCTTCGCCTAAGCACCGCTACGATATGATCGAGGTGGATTATGGTGGAGGGGGGCACCGCACACGGCTAAAAGATCCAAGAGATCAATTGTTGTCTCTATGGGGTGCCCCCTCCTCCGTATATAAAGGGGGGAGGAGGAGGGGGCCGGCCAAGGGGAGGAGGCACGCCCAAGGGGGGGCAATCCTACTCCAAGTAGGTTTTGCCCCCCTTTCCTATTCCAACTAGGAGAAGGGGGAAGGAGGAGGTGGAGAGAAGGAAGGAGAAGGGGGGCCGCGCGCCACCTCGTGCCGCCTCTCCTCTTCCACTACTTGGACCCATGAGGCCCAATAACCGCCCCCCCGGGAGGGAGGGGGGGTTTCCGGTAACCCCTCGGTACTCTGGTATATATCCGATAACCCCCGGAACCATTCCAGTGTCCAAATATAGTCGTCCAATATATCAATCTTCATGTCTCGACCATTTCGAGACTCCTCGTCATGTCCATGATCACATCCGGGACTCCGAACTACCTTCGGTACATCAAAACACATAAACTCATAATATAACCGTCATCGAACTTTAAGCGTGCGGACCCTACGGGTTGAAGAACTATATAGACATGACCGAGACACGTCTCTGGTCAATAACCAATAGCGGAACCTGGATGCTCATATTGGCTCCTACATATTCTACGAAGATCTTTATCGGTCAAACCGCATAACAACATACGTTGTTCCCTTTGTCATTGGTATGTTACTTGCCCGAGATTCGATCGTCGGTATCTCAATACCTAGTTCAATCTCGTTACCGACAGGTCTCTTTACTCGTTCCGTAATACATCATCCCGCAACTAAATCATTAGTTACGATGCTTGCAAGGCTTGAGTGATGTGTATTACCGAGTGGGCCCAGAGATACCTCTCCGATAATCGGAGTGACAAATCCTAATCTTGAAATACGCCAACCCAACAAGTACCTTTGGAGACACCTGTAGAGCACCTTTATAATCACCCAGTTACGTTGTGACGTTTGGTAGCACACAAAGTGTTCCTCCGGTAAACGGGAGTTGCATAATCTCATAGTCATAGGAACATGTATAAGTCATGAAGAAAGCAATAGCAACAAACTAAACGATCAAGTGCTAAGCTAACGGAATGGGTCAAGTCAATCACATCATTCTCCTAATGATGTGATCCCGTTAATTAAATGACAACTCTTTGTCTATGGTTAGGAAACATAACCATCTTTGATTCAACAAGCTAGTCAAGTAGAGGCATACTAGTGACACTCTGTTTTGTCTATTTATTCACACATGTATCATGTTTCCGGTTAATACAATTCTAGCATGAATAATAAACATTTATCATGATATAAGGAAATAAATAATAACTTTATTATTGCTTCTAGGGCATATTTCCTTCAGTCTCCCACTTGCACTAGAGTCAATAATCTAGATTACACAATAATGATTCTAACACCCATGGAGCCTTGGTGTTGATCATGATTTGCTCGTGGAAGAGGCTTAGTCAACGGGCTTGCAACATTCAGATCCGTATGTATCTTGCAAATCTCTATGTCTCCCACCTGGAATTGATCCCGGATGGAGTTGAAGCGTCTCTTGATGTGCTTGGTTCTCTTGTGAAATCTGGATTCCTTTGCTAAAGCAATTGCACCAGTATTGTCACAAAAAAAATTTATTGGACCCGATGCACTAGGTATGACACCTAGATCGGATATGAACTCCTTCATCCAGTCTCCTTCATTTGTTGCTTCTGAAGCAGCTATGTACTCCGCTTCACATGTAGATCCCACTACGACGCTTTGTTTAGAACTGCACCAACTGATAGCTCCACCGTTTAATAAAAACACGTATCCGGTTTGCGATTTAGAATCGTCCAGATCAGTGTCAAAGCTTGCATCGACGTAACCATTTACGACGAGCTCTTTGTCACCTCCATAAACGAGAAACATATCCTTCGTCCTTTTCAGGTATTTCAGGATGTTCTTGACCGCTGTCCAATGATCCACTCCTAGATTACTTTGGTACCTCCCTGCTAAACTAATAGCAAGGAACACATCAGGTCTGGTACATAGCATTGCATACATGACAGAGTCTATGGCTGAAGCATAGGGAACATCTTTCATTTTCTCTCTATCTTCTGAAGTGGTCGGGCATTGAGTCTTACTCAACTTCACACCTTGTAATACAAGCAAGAACCCTTTCTTTACTTGATCCATTTTGAACTTCTTCAAAACTTTGTCAAGGTATGTGCTTTGTGAAAGTCCAATTAAGCCTCTCGATCTATCTCTATAGATCTTGATGCCCAATATATGAGCAGCTTCATCGAGGTCTTTCATTGAAGAACTCTTATTCAAATATCCTTTTATGCTATCCAGAAATTCTATATCATTCCAATCAACAATATGTCATCCACATATAATATCAGAAATGCTACAAAGCTCCCATTCACTTTCTTGTAAATACATGCTTCTCCAAAAGTCTGTATAAAACCATATGCTTTGATCACACTATCAACACATTTATTCCAACTTCGAGAGGCTTGCACCAGTCCATAAATGGATCGCTGGAGCTTGCACACTTTCTTAGCTCCCTTTGGATCGACAAAACCTTCCGGTTGCATCATATACAACTCTTCTTCCAGAAATCCATTCAGGGATGCAGTTTTGACATCCATTTGCCAAATTTCATAATCATAAAATGTAGCAATTGCTAACATGATTCGGACAGACTTAAGCATCGCCACGGGTGAGAAAGTCTCATCGTAGTCAATCCCTTGAACTTGTCAAAAACCTTTTGCAACAAGTCGAGCTTTAAAGATAGTAACATTACCGTCAGTGTCAGTCTTCTTCTTGAAGATCCATTTATTTTCAATGGCTTGCCGATCAACGGGCAAGTCAACCAAAGTCCACACTTTTTTCTCATACATGGATCCCATCTCAGATTTCATGGCCTCAAGCCATTTTGCGGAATCTGGGCTCATCATCGCTTCTTCATAGTTCATAGGTTCGTCATGGTCTAGCAACATAACCTCTAGAATAGGATTACCGTACCACTCTGGTGCGGATCTCACTCTGGTTGACCTACGAGGTTCAGTAACAACTTGATCTGAAGTTTCATGATCATCATCATTAACTTCCTCACTAATTGGTGTAGGTGTCACAGGAACCGGTTTCTATGATGAAGTACTTTCCAATAAGGGAGCAGGTATAGTTACCTCATAAAGTTCTACTTTCCTCCCACTCACTTCTTTCGAGAGAAACTCCTTGTCTAGACAGGATCCAAATTTAGCAACAAACGTTTTGCCTTCAGATCTGTGATAGCAGGTGTACCCAACAGTTTCCTTTGGGTATCCTATGAAGACACATTTCTCCGATTTGGGTTTGAGCTTATCAGGTTGAAGTTTTTTCACATAAGCATCGCAGCCCCAAACTTTAAGAAATGACAACTTTGGTTTCTTGCCAAACCATAGTTCATAAGGCGTCGTCTCAACGGATTTTGCTGGTGCCCTATTTAACGTGAATGCAGCCGTCTCTAAAGCATAACCCCAAAATGATAGCGGTAAATCAGTAAGAGACATCATAGATCACACCATATCTAGTAAAGTACGATTACGATGTTTGGACACACCATTACACTGTGGTGTTCCGGGTGGCGTGAGTTGCGAAACTATTTCGCATTGTTTCAAATGAATACCAAACTCGTAACTCAAATATTCTCCTCCATGATCAGATCGTAGAAACTTTATTTTCTTGTTACGATGATTTTCAACTTCACTCTGAAATTCTTTGAACTTTTCTAATGTTTCAAAATTATGTTTCATTAAGTAGATATACCCATATCTGCTTAAATCATCTGTGAAGGTGAGAAAATAATGTTACCCACCGCAAGCCTCAACATTCATCAGACCACATACATCTGTATGTATGATTTCCAACAAATCGGTTGCTCGCTCCATAGTTCCGGAGAACGGCGTTTTAGTCATCTTGCCCATGAGGCACGGTTCGCAAGTACCATGTGATTCATAATCAAGTGGTTCCAAAAGTCCATCAGTATGGAGTTTCTTCATGCGCATTACACCAATATGACCTAAAGGGCAGTGCCACAATGTCAGGACCCCGATTCCAAGTCACATTGATCTAGCCGGTAACACCTCATATCACATTGCGGCCTCACGCACGGTATCCCACGGGTGTCGCCTTACCATGGCCCGGGACTGTTTGCGCCTTTAGCACACGTATATGATAGTGTCGCTAGCATCCATATGACAGAGAACCCGGGCCGACATGGCTAGTCATGAACCCAAAGCGGCACAGACCTATGGAGACAGGCATACATGAATCACATCGAGAATATCGGTCATCAGCGAGTGAATCCGGGCTGTAGCACTGGGCTAACAGGACTCCGGGGAACCCGGGCTGTAGCAGGCTAGGCAGGACTCCAGATGCCACCGCGTGACATTTCCCCGAAGGGACAGACATAGGAGCAAAGTGAAACACATGCCGGCCAGTCAAGTGTCCTGAACAGTAGTGCTGGGCTAGTAGGATTCCGGTGAACCGGGCTGTAGCGGACTACTATGGCTTGAGGAACACTAGACTACATTTCCCCATAAGAAAGGCTGCCAAGGATAAACAACTAGATTGTCGAATCCCACTCATACCAAGCATTTCAATCATTCACACAATATGCCCGATATGAGTACATACAACATGGCATCACAACAAAACTCTACAACTCAAGTACTTTATTTAAAGGCTCCAGAGAGCCATACATAACATGTTCATACATATAGGGGTCACATGACCCGACACTCAAGTCATACAAGCATACAAGCACAAGCGGAAGTAAATAGTCTGAGTACAGACACTAGAAAGCAAGAAGGCTTCCGAAGCCTGTCTATCTACATAGGGCCCTCCATGGCCAGGATCACCACCTGGGTGGCTAGTCACTCGTCGAAGTCAAGGTCTACGTAGAACCCATCGGAGGGGGCGGTCTTGTCGTCTGAAAATAGTAATTAAGCAAACATGAGTACAAAGGTACTCAGCAAGTCTTACAACAGAACCTACTATACATGCTCATTCTCAAGAAGGTGGTGGGGTTATTGCAGCAAGCCAGCTTTGACTCTTGGCTAGGCTATCCTACGGAACTCCACTAGTAAAATAGCTTTCGCACACGAGTCCACTACTCACCAACACAATACTCCACCAGGGATCCTCCCTCGTCATCCTACGAGAGGGCCATCCTCGGTACTCACACTTATCTTGAGTCTTTTATTAGTAACCATTAACTTGTCTATGAACTGTATAGGAAACCAAGTAGTCCTTTATCACGGACGCGGCTATTCGAATAGATGATGTTAACCCTGCAGGGGTATACTTCTTCATACACGCTTTCACCACTTACCGCCGTTTACACGACATGTACTCGGCAACCTTCAAGCGGAATCCCAGCGAGGGTGTTGGCCACGGCCTACCTAAACACTTAAGTCTCTAGTCCAGGTTTATCGCCTATCCAGGTTCCATCCGCAGGGAGTCCAGCCGAGGTTTCCACATACGGCCCCGAACGATGTGAACAGGGTCTCGAGACGCCAAACGGGCGCCCGGCATACCCGGCCACGGTGTATCTACCGCAACATAGCCCACCCCTAGGGTCAGCGCTACGCACGGCCGCCAACACATACCCTACATACACTAGAAACTATTTGCAACTCCTGGACAGAGTACTAGGGTGATTAAGAAGCCAAGAGGGTCCATTTGTTTCGGGCCCAATGTACGGTAGTAACTGCATCTTAAATCACACATACAGATCTCAGTTCTTATGGACGGTCTCAATGAAACAACCCACCATGTACTCCTACATGGCCTCTCATCGATACCTTCACCAAAACATGTTCAACACATCCCTCACATTACCGACATAACCATTTCACTCTAGCCCATCACCCAGATGAAGCAGACTTGACACAACTCTAAGCGTAGCAGGATAAGCAAGGTAGGAATCACATACATGGCTCAATCAACTCCTACACATGCTAGTGGGTTTCATCTAGTTACTGTGGCAATGACAGGTCATGCTGAGGATAAGGGTTCAACTATCGTAGCACACATCAGTTTGAATCGCGTTGTCTTAATGCAGTAAACAAGAGCAGAAGTGAGAACATGGGTTTGTATCGGAATGATCAATGGGTTGCTTGCCTGTTGTAGTGGTAGTAGGGTACTGCCCTTCAGACGGATACTCGGGGTTATCCTCGGAGGCAGAACCTACCATGAAAAACACACCGAACATAATCAACACATGGCAATATGCAAAAATATGATGCATGCTATGACATGGCAAGATGAAAGTGTCTTAGCCTAATGCAAGCTAAAACAGGATGGAATGAACTCATTTGAATCAAAGATTCAAATGTTAGCTCATTTAACATGGCCTTATCAGTGCATTATCTTATTCTTCTTAAACAGCAAGGTTAGCTTGTTTTGTCATTCATGAAACTATTACAGATGGATAGATTGAATTTTTCTGATCATTTTTCATATATAAATCTTTGCATTTGGAGCTATGGTTGATTTTCTATGATTTTTAGAAGTTTTGGCTATTTTCTGGAATTTCCTATTAAAGAATAAATCCAGTAATTGAATTAATGCGTCAGCATGACATAGGTGTGACGTCAGCGGGTCAACTGGGTCGGCCAGGTCAAACCTGACTGGTGGGCCCTGTCTGTTAGTGTCACAACTAATTAACAGAATTATGTTAGAGCTAATTGACTGTCAGTGGGGCCTGGGCCCACATGTCAGTGACTAACTAATTAAAATTAACTAAAACTAATCCTAAACTAATTAGTAGACCGGCCCCACCTGTCATAGACTCAGGGGGGGTCAACCTGGGCCCACACGGGGGTCAAACAGGGTCAACTCGCCGGCGTCTAGCCACCGGCGAGGCCAGACGTGGCGGAGCAGCGCGGGATTTGCACTCTGACGACCAAAAGGACGGCGGAGACTATCTACGTGATGCAGGGAGGAAGCGCGTCGAGTGGTGGTAGTGGGTGGACCTGGGGTGGCCGGAAACGTCGCTGGCGACGAGTTTGGCGGCGGCCGGAGCTCAGGTGAGGATGAACTAGTTGCTAGGGGGCACGGGGAGGCACGTGGATTGGTGCGTTGAGCTCCTCGAGGTGCGGTAGGACTAGTGGACAGGGTGGCGTGGCCATTGGGTGGCCGGAGCCTCGTCGGCGACGAGCTCCGCGGCGGTGCGTGCGGGTGACCTACATGCAGTCACTACGGGGCTCGAGAGAGAGAGCGGAGAGGGTGGGGAGGTGGCTGAGCTCATGGGGGTCTCGTCGAGGCAGTCGGAGAGGTCGGGGATGAGTTGATGCGGCGGGGGCGGCGAAAGGGATATCCGGTGGCTGGAGTTGAGGGCGAGCTTGGTGCAGCGTCTCCAGGGCGAGCGAGCTCTCGGGGCTCGACCCACTCGATGTAATCGATGATGGCGGAGCTCGTGGACACGATGACGTGGCAGGAGGATGACGGAGGGCAAGGATACGACGACGGTGCGGCGACAGGAGCGTCGGCCATGGTGGGGAACGGCGAAGGGAGAGAGACATGGGGGAATGGCGTGTCCAGGGGCTGCGGGGTGCGACATGGGGGTGTCCAGGCATCCAGGGCGCGGGCGGCAAGCAGGTGACGCTGTGGCGAGCTCGGGCACGCCGGCGTCACCTCCCTGCCTGCCTGGCGGGGAAGAAGCAGCTGGTTGGCGTGGGCCACCACAGTGCTAGGCCGCGAGGTTGGCCGGCTGGTGGGTTAGGTGGGCTGCGCCAGGTAGGTTTCTCTCTCTCTCTCTCTCTCTCTCTTTTTCTGTTTTCTTTCTTTATTTATTATTTCTGTAACTTCAGGGCTTTATTAAAAATGCCAGGGCATTTCCATAAATCATAAAATTAATCATGGCTACTGCTTAGAATATATCCAGCAGCAAACATTTTAGTTTATGATTATTTGAGCATTTAAAATATTTTATAGCATTTAAATGCCCAAATGCAAATACCATAAGGATTAATCCAATGACCTTAGATGTCCTAAAAAAATGTGCACCATTTTTTTCAAAGGTTTTAACCCAAAACAAAAAGGGTGGGCTTTTTAGAAGGGCATTTCAGGTTCATTGAAAAAGTTTTTAGTAAACCCTAGTTGTTCCAGGGGGGGTGCTGGGGGTTCTGTCATCCCCATTTCAAATTTAAAAGGAATTTAAACATGATGCACACTCTAATGCTTGAACTAGCTAGGGTGTGACAACTCACCCCCACTCAAAAGAATCTCGTCCTGAGATTTAGGATCCTCCGGAAAGAAGGTGGGGTACTCGAGTCGAAGACGATCCTCCCTTTCCCAAGTGGCTTCTTTCTCGGAATGGTGTGACCATTGAACCTTGAGCAACTTGATATTATGACGTCGAGTGGTACGCTCGGCTTGATCAAGGATACGAACGAGATATTCCCGATATGAGAGGTTATCTTGTAGATCAAGCGTTTCGTGGTCCACTCCATGGATAGGATCCGCGAAGCAACGCCTGAGTTGAGAAACATGGAAGACATCATGAACTCTGGAAAGATGCGAAGGTAGTTCCAATTGGTAGGCAACTTCTCCTCGTTTGGCAAGAATGCGAAAAGGTCCAATGTAACGAGGAGCCAATTTGCCTTTGATACCGAAACGATGGGTTCCCTTTAACGGAGTAACCCGAAGGTAAGCCTTCTCGCCGACTTCATAAGTCATAGGCTTATGTTTACGATCATATTGACTCTTTTGACGAGATTGGGCTGTTTTCAATTTCTCACGAATAACGCGAACCTGTTCTTCTGCTTCCTGAATCATATCCGGGCCAAAGAGTTGTCTTTCCCCGGTTTCTGACCAGTTAAGAGGCGTTCGACATTTTCGTCCATAGAGAACTTCGAAAGGAGCCTTGCCCAAGCTAGCTTGATAACTATTGTTGTAAGCAAACTCCGCGAATGGAAGGCATTTCTCCCAACCCATTCCGAACGAGATGACAGAGGCTCGGAGCATATCTTCCAGAATTTGATTGACTCGTTCTACTTGACCACTTGATTGAGGGTGGAACGCGGTGCTAAAGAGAGACGAGTTCCCATAGCATTTTGGAAACTTTCCCAAAATCGAGAGGTGAAGAGACTCCCACGGTTTGAGTTAATTTCCAATGGAACACCATGAAGAGACACTATTTGGGATATGTACAAGTCATCTAGCTGGCCAGCGGTGATACTCTCACGAACAGGTAGGAAATGGGCTACCTTGGAAAGACGGTCGATCACGACGAAGATGGCATTATTCCCTCTCTTGGCCCTGGGAAACCCAGTGATGAAGTCCATACTGATTTTATCCCATTTCCACTCGGGAATAGCCAAAGGTTGAAGCGTGCCAGCAGGCCGTTGATGCTCTGCTTTAACACGACGACATACGTCGCAATTAGCAATGTATTGAGCGATTTCTCTCTTCATCCTAGTCCACCAAAACCTCTGGCGTAGGTCTTGATACATTTTAGTACTACCGGGATGAATGGTTAGAGGGGATTCATGAGCTTCCTTAAGGATTAGCCGCCTCAGGTTTCGTGCCTTTGGAACCACTAAGCGGTTTCCAAAGTATATGATACCTTGATCATCAACGGAGAAACAATTCGCGACTCCTTTCTTAATGCTTCTCTTAATACGGGAGAATCCCGGATCTACCTTCTGTGCCTTGATGATCTGATCCGTAAGGGTAGGTTTCGCCACCAGTGTGGATAGGAATCCTTGAGGAACAATGTGAAGATTGAGCTTACGAAATTCCTCGTGGAGAAGTGGTTGACTTTGGTGTAACATCAGGTTGTTACAATAAGATTTACGACTTAGCGCATCAGCCATGACATTGGCCTTGCCCGGGGTGTAAGTTATTCCCAAGTCGTAATCCGAGATCAACTCGACCCAACGTCTTTGCCTGAGATTCAAATCTGGTTGGGTGAAGATATATTTCAAACTTTGGTGATCGGTGAAGATCTCGCAACGATTACCAAGGAGGTAATGTCGCCAAGTTTTGAGTGCGTGGACTACAGCTGCAAGCTCTAGATCATGTGTGGGATAGTTTTCCTCATGTGGGTGTAATTGCCGTGAAGCATAGGCAATTACCTGATGATCCTGCATGAGTATGCAACCTAGTCCTTGTCGCGAGGCGTCGCAATAGATAACAAAGTCCTTGGAGAAATCTGGTGGTACCAGTACAGGAGCAGATGTCAGGCGTCTTTTCAGTTCCTGAAAGCTGAACTCGCACTGTGCGGTCCACTAGAACTTTTTATCTTTCTTGAGGAGTTCAGTTAGAGGTTTAGCAACCTTGGAGAAATTCTCGACGAAGCGGCAGCAATAGCTCGCTAAGCCAAGGAAGCTCCGAACTTGCTTGACCGTCTCAGGTGGAGTCCAATCAAGGACAGCTTGAACTCGCTTGGGATTGACAGCAATACCCTTACCAGAGATTACATGGCCTAGATAGGTCACTTCTGGCAACCAAAATTCACACTTGGAGAATTTGGCATAAAGGCGATGCTCTCGAAGTTTCATCAATACCAGCCTTAGATGTTCGGCATGTTCCTCTTCATTCTTGGAGTAGATGAGTATGTCATCGAGGTATACTACGACGAATTTATCCAAATACTCCATGAAGACCGAGTTCATTAACCGAGAGAAGGTAGCCGGGGCATTGGTTAAACCGAAGGACATAACGGTGTACTCGTATTGGCCATAACGAGTAACAAAGGCCGTTTTGGGAATGTCCCCATTTCTGATTTTGATTTGATGGTAGCCCAACCTCAAATCCATCTTGGAAAAGACTGAGGATCCAGCGAGCTGATCATACAGATCGTTGATCCTGGGAAGCGGATACTTGTTCTTGATAGTGACCAAATTGACAGGTCGGTAATCTACAACCATTCGATCCGTTCCATCCTTCTTCTTGATGAAGAGGACGGGGCAAGCCCAAGGAGAGGAACTAGAACGGATGAAACCCTTTTTCAAGGACTCATCGAGTTGGGTCTTATGCTCGGCTAGTTCTAAGGGTGCCATCTTGTAGGGTCTTCTAGAAATTGGAACGGTTCCTGGAACAAGGTCTATCACAAACTCGACATCCCTGTCAGGTGGAACACCTGGCAGTTCTTCTGGAAAGACATCCGGAAAGTCTCGGACTACCAGAACAACTTCAAGGTCTGGAAGGGGGTTGGCATTTAGGGAGTAAAGCTGGCGCTTGGCCACTCGAGTTAAGACATTGACTGTCTTGCCCGATGGGTGAGTAAGTTGAACGGTTCTAGTGGCACAATCAATCTTAGCATAATGAGCTGACATCCAGTCCATACCCAAAATGATGTTTTTGTCCGAGGACTTGAGAGCTATTAAGGATGCAAGGAAGACAAGTCTATCGACAAGAATTTCGTTGCCATGGCTTACTCTAGAAGTTTGCCATCTAGAGCCAGGGGTTTGAATTTCCATGGTAGAGGGCATGTCACAGAATGTCGTGTTATGCAATCGAGCATAGTTCTCGGATATGAATGAATGAGATGCTCCAGTATCGAAAAGAACAGATGCTGGATGGCAATTAACAAGGAGCGTACCAAGGACGACGTTAGGATCCTCATGAGCCTCCTCGGCTGAAACATAGTTGACATGGCCACGTGTAGTAGTGACCGGCTTGGCGTAGAATGTCTTTCCCGCGGGCTTACCACGGCCAACGGACTTTCCAGTTTGATTGGGGTTGTTGTTCTGGGGACACTCTCGGGTATAGTGACCCGGCTCTCCACACTTGAAACACGTCACCACATTGGGGCGTGGAGCAGCATTAGCAGCGGGGCCACCATAGGGCTTGGGTGGTGCAATCTGCTGATTGGGATGAGGCGCCTCAAAGGATGGCCTCGGAATTAACCTGGGTGGCAGTGCCGTGCTTGGGATCCACACCCGGCGCTTCTGAGC
The DNA here is from genome assembly GCF_002162155.2 of Triticum dicoccoides. NCBI lineage: Eukaryota > Viridiplantae > Streptophyta > Magnoliopsida > Poales > Poaceae > Triticum > Triticum dicoccoides. Next base: position 115,337,612 of record NC_041392.1, on the reverse strand, counting down.
TCCAGAGCCGGATGAAGAGCCAAAATCACGGGAGTGCTTGCGTGAAGCGTCATAATCAGTCTGGCCTGTCTCAGCGCTGATGGCTTTATTGACCAACTTCTGAAAAGAGGTGCACTCGTGCAGACGAAGATCGCGGCGAAGCTCAGGGCTAAGTCCCTTGCGGAACCTTGCCTACTTCTTAGCGTCGGTAGATACTTCTTCAGGAGCATATCGTGCCAGATTCCCAAATTCATGACTATATGCATCCACAGTCAGTCTTCCTTTGGTGAAATTGCAGAACTCTTCCCTCTTGCGATCCATGAGACCTTCCGGAATGTGATGCTCACGGAAAGCCTCACTGAATTCAGCCCAAGTAGTGATTTGGCTGACCGGGCGCATAGCTTCAAAATTTTCCCACTAGAGGCTAGCAGGGCCTTCGAGATGGTAGGCAGCGTAAGTAACCTTATCAGCTTCGGCTATGTTGGCAGAACGTAGCTTGTGGGTGATGCTGCGAAGCCAGTCATCCGCGTCGAGGGGCTCGACGGGATGGTTAAACTTTGGTGGGTACAGCTTGATAAAGTCATTGATTGACACCAAGTCATTTCGCGGATGGCGTGCAGTGTTCTGCTCAATCCGCTCCAGTAAGCGGTTAGTCTCATGCTTGTTTCTTTCCGCCTCCAGCATCACTTCGGCCAGAGAAGGCGGGTGGGGCAGATTTTCACCCCTAGCTGCACTGGCTTCCCCCTGCTCCGGGGCAGCAGGGTTGCTGCGGGTGTTGACCATCCTAGGAGAAAACAAGACAACGGTTTAGATAAGGATGGCTCAAACTTAGCAAGGAAGTGCAAAATGTAATGGATAACACGGAATGCAGAGATGTTCATCCGTATGTCATGGTAATATAAAACTGCCATATATATACCAACGGTCATACACGCCATACATAGTTTAGTACAAGCCCAGGCTACAGTACAACTATGATGAAAGACGTTACATCTCATCGGAGGCATTCCAAGCTCCTATACATTATTTGTCTACACCTCTGGAATTGATTACACACAAAGTCATATCCCACAAGTCACACAGGACAGTGAAGATACAACTATTACAATACTAGTGGTACTACTACTAACTCAGACAGCTCCGTAGTAGTCCTCATAGAAGTCACCTCCATAGCCTAGAAGTTCAACATGATCATCCGGGAACAGACGGTCCGGAGGAGCTTGTGGACCAAAGGGACTAGGATGAGGTCTTGGACCAACAAACGGTGGCCTGTGGGGACCACGGGGTGGGGTGATGCCTCCCACATCATGCCAATCCACCATGTCTGGCAGAGCAGATCTCACAGGATACAGATCCCTTGTATCCATACATCCAGCTTGCACCGCAGGTGCAAACCGAGTCAATGTGGCCCAATGATCAGCACGGGTGTTGAAAAGCTCCAGCCTCAAGGCTCGATTCTCTCGGTCTTTATCCTCGAGCATCTCGGCAGTGGTACGAGTTAGTGAGTCCTCCTGAGTGGAGTTAGCAAAGATAGCCTGGAGATACCCTTGTGCTCCCGGAAGTGAAGCTGGCATGTAACAGAAGTCGGTGTTCCAAAGCAGGCCAGTCCTGACTCGCATGATGGTCATCATAGAATAGGTAGCATCCTGCACAGCCATCTCAACAGTAACCCTGAGTCCATAGGAACAGTGAAGGGGCTCGGTAGATCCAGGATAAGAAGTAAATATCCCGACGGTGCAGAAATATTGGCTTTGATTAAAGTCTCGGAATTTCTCTTTGACGGTGTATTCGGGATACCAACGGTAACCCGTCTCAATCATTACCCGAACTAACATAGCAGTATGACCGGGCACATCAAGGCACCGGGTCAGGCGAACCACTTGGTTTTGAGCACGAGTGGCCATCTGAAAGCACAACCACAATGCAAAGACATTAGAATTTCTAGGGAAAATTGGACAGCATAACAGCTGTAAATGCTCAGGAAAAGATTTGAGACATCCACAAAAGTTTGCAATACCACTCAATAACATCATATGAAGGTTCTGATTCAACTAACAACATACTAAAAGTAGTAGAAACTATACTAAGGCTTGTAACAACAATCCTATAAGCTACTACAGATTAGTAACACGTGAACCTGACAGAAGAAGAGAGCCTAGTCCTTCGCCCATGTTGAAAGAGAAGAGAATGACTCAGATCAGAGGGCATAAGGTAAAGGAGTAAATGAGCCTTACGTTCCCTCCCACAATCAATTCCCCTACATATAACTACAACATTTCTAGACTCGACATCGACCAGTTTGGCTCAACGAACCTACAGGCAGTCCGGCTCTGATGCCAACGCTCTCAGGACCCCGATTCCAAGTCATGTTGATCTAGCCGGTAACACCTCATATCACATTGCGGCCTCACGCACGGTATCCCACGGGTGTCGCCTTACCATGGCCCGGGACTGTTTGCGCCTTTTAGCACACGTATATGATAGTGTCGCTAGCATCCATATGACAGAGAACCCGGGCCGACATGGCTAGTCATGAACCCAAAGCGGCACAGACCTATGGAGACAGGCATACATGAATCACATCGAGAATATCGGTCATCAGCGAGTGAATCCGGGCTGTAGCACTGGGCTAACAGGACTCCGGGGAACCCGGGCTGTAGCAGGCTAGGCAGGACTCCAGATGCCACCGCGTGACATTTCCCCGAAGGGACAGACATAGGAACGAGGTGAAACACATGCCGGCCAGTCAAGTGTCCTGAACAGTAGTGCTGGGCTAGTAGGATTCCGGTGAACCGGGCTGTAGCGGACTACTATGGCTTGAGGAACACTAGACTACATTTCCCCATAAGAAAGGCTGCCAAGGATAAACAACTAGATTGTCGGATCCCACTCATACCAAGCATTTCAATCATTCACACAATATGCCCGATATGAGTACATACAACATGGCATCACAACAAAACTCTACAACTCAAGTACTTTATTTAAAGGCTCCAGAGAGCCATACATAACATGTTCATACAGATAGGGGTCACATGACCCGACACTCAAGTCATACAAGCATACAAGCACAAGCGGAAGTAAATAGTCTGAGTACAGACACTAGAAAGCAAGAAGGCTTCCGAAGCCTGTCTATCTACATAGGGCCCTCCATGGCCAGGATCACCACCTGGGTGGCTAGTCACTCGTCGATGTCAAGGTCTACATAGAACCCATCGGAGGGGGTGGTGTTGTCGTCTGAAAACAGTAATTAAGCAAACATGAGTACAAAGGTACTCAGCAAGTCTTACAACAGAACCTACTATACATGCTCATTCTCAAGAAGGTGGTGGGGTTATTGCAGCAAGCCAGCTTTGACTCTTGGCTAAGCTATCCTACGGAACTCCACTAGTAAAATAGTTTTCGCACACGAGTCCACTACTCACCAACACAATACTCCACCGGGGATCCTCCCTCGTCATCCTACGAGAGAGCCATCCTCGGCACTCACACTTATCTTGAGTCTTTTAGTAGTAACCATTAACTTGTCTATGAACTGTATAGGCAACCAAGTAGTCCTTTACCGCGGACGCGGCTATTCGAATAGATGATGTTAACCCTGCAGGGGTATACTTCTTCATACACGCTTTCACCACTTACCGCCGTTTACATGACATGTACTCGGCAACCTTCAAGCGGAAGCCCAGCGAGGGTGTCGGCCACGGCCTACCTAAACACTTAAGTCTCTAGTCCAGGTTTATCGCCTATCCAGGTTCCATCCGTAGGGAGTCCGACCGAGGTTTTCACATACGGCCCCGAATGATGTGAATAGGGTCCCGAGACGCCAAACGGGCGCCCAGCATACCCGACCACGGTGTATCTACCGCAACATAGCCCACCCCTAGGGTCAGAGCTACGCACGGCCGCCAACACATAACCTACAAACACCAGAAACTATTTGCAACTCCTAGACAGAGTACTAGGGTGATTAAGAAGCCGAGAGGGTCCATTTGTTTCGGCCCAATGTACGGTAGTAACTGCATCTTAAATCACACATACAGATCTCAGTTCTTATGGACGGTCTCAATGAAACAACCCACCATGTACTCCTACATGGCCTCTCATCTATACCTTTACCAAAACATGTTCAACACATCCCTCACATCCATTTGTTTTGTCATGCATGAAACCATTACAGATGGATAGACTGAATTTTTCTGATCATTTTTCATATATAAATCTTTGCATTTGGAGCTATGGTTGATTTTCTATGATTTTTAGAAGTTTTGGCTATTTTCTGGAATTTCCTATTAAAGAATAAATCCAATAATTGAATTAATGCATCAGCATAACATAGGTGTGACATCAGCGGGTCAACTGGGTCGGCCAGGTCAAACCTGACTGGTGGGCCCTGTCTTCCAGTGTCACAACTAATTAACATAATTATGTTAGAGCTAATTGACTGTCAGTGGGGCCTGGGCCCACATGTCAGTGACTAAACTAATTAAAATTAATTAAAACTAATCCTAAACTAATTAGCAGACCGGCCCCACCTGTCATAGACTCAGGGGGGTCAACCTGGGCCCACACGGGGGTCAAACATGGTCAACTCGCCGGCGTATAGCCGTCGGCGAGGCCAGACGCGGCGGAGCAACGTGGGATTTGCACTCCGGCGACCAAAAGGACGGCGGAGACTATCTACGTGATGCGGGGAGGAAGCCGCGTCGAGTGGTGGCAGTGGGTGGAGCTGGGGTGGCCGGAAACGTCGCCGGCGACGAGTTTGGCGGCGGCCGGAGCTCGGGTGAGGATGAACTAGTCGCTAGCGGGCACGTGGAGGCACGTGGATTGGTGCGTTGAGCTCCTGGAGGTGCGGTAGGACTAATGGACAGGGTGGCGTGGCCATTGGGTGGCCGGAGCCTCGTCGGTGACGAGCTCCGCGGCGGTGCGTGTGGGTGACCTACATGCAGTCGCTACGGGGCTCGAGAGAGAGAGCGGAGAGGGTGGGGAGGTGGCTGAGCTCACGGGGGTCTCGTCGAGGCAGTCGGAGAGGTCGGGGATGAGTTGATGCGGCGGGGGCGGCGAAAGGGATCTCCGGTGGCCGGAGTTGAGGGCGAGCTTGGTGCAGCGTCTCCGAGGCGAGCGAGCGCTCGGGGCTCGACCCACTCGATGTAATCGACGACGGCGGAGCTCATGGACACGATGACGCGGCGCAAGGATGACGGAGGGCACGACTACAACGACGGTGCGGCCACAGGAGCGTCGGTCATGGTGGGGAACAGCGAAGGGAGAGAGACAGGGGGAATGGCGTGTCCAGGGGCTGCGGGGTGCGACGTGGGGGCGTCCAGGCGTCCAGGGCACGGGCGGCAAGTAGGTGACGCCGTGGCGAGCTTGGGCTCGCTGGCGTCACCTCCCTGCCTGCCTGGCGGGGAAGAAGCAGCTGGCTGGCGCGGGCCAGCACAGTGCTAGGCCGCCAGGTGGGCCGGCTGGTGGGTTAGGTGGGCTGCGCCAGGTAGGTTTCTCTCTCTCTCTCTCTCTCTCTCTCTCTCTCTCTCTCTCTCTCTCTCTCTTTTTCTGTTTTCTTTATTTATTTATTATTTCTGTAACTTCAGGGCTTTATTAAAAATGCCAGGGCATTTCCATAAATCATAAAATTAATCATGGCTACTGCTTAGAATATATCCAGCAGCAAACATTTTAGTTTATGATTATTTGAGCATTTAAAATATTTTATAGCATTTAAATGCCCAAATGCAAATACCATAAGGATTAATCCAATGACCTTAGATGTCCTAGAAAAATGTGCACCATTTTTGTCAAAGGTTTTAACCCAAAACAAAAAGGGTGGGCTTTTTAGAAGGGCATTTCAGGTTCATTGAAAAAGTTTTTAGTAAACCCTAGTTGTTCCAAGGGGGGTGCTGGGGGTTCTGTCATCCCCATTTCAAATTTAAAAGGAATTTAAACATGATGCACACTCTAATGCTTGAACTAGCTAGGGTGTGACACACAAATAAGTTGCACTATCATTATCGACTCTGCATCTTTTGGCTTCAATATTATGAATATGTGTATCACTACTGTCGAGATTCAATAAGAATAGACCACTCTTCAAGGGTGCATGACCATAAAAGATATTACTCATATAAATAGAACAACCATTATTCGTTGATTTAAATGAATAACCATCTCGCATCCAACAAGATCCAAATATAATGTTCATGCTCAACGCTGGCACCAAATAACAATTATTCAGGTCTAAAACTAATCCCGAAGGTAGATGTAGAGGTAGCGTGCCGACTGCGGTCACATCGACTTTGGAACCATTTCCCACGTGCATCGTCACCTCGTCCTTAGCCAATCTTCGCTTAATCCGTAGTCCCTCTTTCGAGTTGCAAATATTAGCAACAGAACCAGTATCAAATACCCAGGTGCTACTGCGAGCTTTAGTAAGGTACACATCAATAACATGTATATCACATGTACCTTTGTTCACCTTGCCATCCTTCTTATCTGCCAAATACTTGGGGCAGTTCCGCTTCCAGTGACCAGTCTGTTTGCAGTAGAAGCACTCAGTTTCAGGCTCAGGACCAGACTTGGGTTTCTTCTCTTGAGCAGCAACTTGTTTGCCGTTCTTCTTGAAGTTACTCTTCTTCTTCCCTTTACCCTTTTTCTTGAAACTAGTGGTCCTGTTGACCATCAACACTTGATGCTCCTTTTTTATTTCTACCTCCGCAGCGTTTAGCATTGCGAAGAGCTCGGGAATTGTCTTATCCATCCCTTGCATATTATAGTTCATCACGAAGCTTTTGTAGCTTGGTGGCAGTGATTGAAGAACTCTGTCAATGACACTATCAACAGGAAGATTAACTCCCAGTTGAGTCAAGTGATTATGATACCCAGACAGTTTGAGTATATGTTCACTGACAGAACTATTCTCCTCCATCTTGCAGCTATAGAACTTATTGGAGACTTCATATCTCTCAATCCGGGCATTTGCTTAAAATATTAACTTCAACTCCTGGAACATCTCATATGCTCCATGACATTGAAAACGTCATTGAAGTCCCGGTTCTAAGACGTAAAGCATGGCACACTAAACTATCGAGTAGTCATCAGCTTTATTCTGCCAAACGTTCTTAACGTTGTCAGCAGCATCTGCAGCAGGCCTGGCACCCAGCGGTGCTTCCAGGACGTAATTCTTCTGTGCAACAATGAGGATAATCCTCAAGTTACGGACCCAGTCCGTGTAATTGCTACCATCATCTTTCAACTTTGCTTTCTCAAGGAATGCATTAAAATTCAACGGAACAACATCACGAGCCATCTATCTACAATTAACATAGACAAGCAAAAAACTATCACGTACTAAGTTCATGATAAATTTAAGTTCAATTAATCATATTACTTAAGAACTCCCACTTAGATAGACATCCCTCTAATCCTCTAAGTGATCACGTGATCCAAATCAACTAAACCATGTCCGATCATCACGTGAGATGGAGTAGTTTCAATGGTGAACATCATTATGTTGATCATATCTACTATATGATTCACGCTCAACCTTTTGGTCTCAGTGTTCCGAGGCCATCTCTGCATATGCTAGGCTCGTCAAGTTTAACCTGAGTATTCCGGATGTGCAACTGTTTTGCACCCGTTGTATTTGAACGTAGAGCCTATCACACCCGATCATCACGTGGTGTCTCAGCACGAAGAACTTTCGCAACGGTGCATTGATGACCCACAAGTATAGGGGATCTATCGTAGTCCTTTCGATAAGTAAGAGTGTCGAACCCAACGAGGATCAGAAGGAAATGACAAGCAGTTTCCAGCAAGGTATTCTCTGCAAGTACTGAAATAAGTGGTAACAGATAGTTTTGTGATAGGATAATTTGTAACGAGCAACAAGTAACAAAAGTAAATAAAGTGCAGCAAGGTGGCCCAATCCTTTTTGTAGCAAAGGACAAGTCTGGACAAACTCTTATATAGAGAAAAGCGCTCCCGAGGACACATGGGAATATCGTCAAGCTAGTTTTCATCACTTTCATATGATTCGTGTTCGGTACTTTGATAATTTGGTATGTGGGTGGACCGGTGCTTGGGTACTGTCATTACTTGGAAAAGCATCCCACTTATGATTAACCTCTATTGCAAGCATCTGCAACTACAACAAAAGTATTAAGGTAAACCTAACCATAGCATGAAACATATGGATCCAAATCAGCCCCTTACGAAGCAACGCATAAACTAGGGTTTAAGCTTCTGTCACTCTAGCAACCCATCATGTACTTATTACTTCCCAATTCCTTCCTCTAGGCCCAAATAATGGTGAAGTGTTATGTAGTCGATGTTCACATAACACCACTAGAAGAGAGACAATATACATCTCATCAAAATATTGAACAAATACCAAATTCACATGATTACTAATAGCAAGACTTCTCCCTTGTCGTCAGGAACAAACGTTACTACTCACAAAGCATAATCATGTTCATAAACAGAGGGGTATTAATATGCATATAGGATCTGAACATATGATCTTCCACCAAATAAACCAACTAGCATCAACTACAAGGAGTAATTAACACTACTAGCAACCTACTAGTACCAATCCCGGACTTGGAGACAAGAATTGGATACAAGATATGAACTAGGGTTTTGAGAGGAGATGCTGCTGGTGAAGATGTTGACGGAGATTGCCCTCTCCCGATGAGAGGAGCGTTGGCGATGACAATGGCGATGATTTCCCCCTCCCAGAGGGAAGTTTCCCCAGCAGAACAGCTCTGCCGGAGCCCTAGATTGGATCCGCCAAGGTTCCGCCTCTTGGCGGCGGAGTTTCGTTCGAGGAGATGGCTTATGATTTTTCCTCATCGAAAGACTCCATATAGCAGAAGATGGCCATCGGAGGGCCACCAGGGGGCCCACGAGGTAGGGGGGCGAGCCCAGGGGGTAGGGCGCGCCCCCACCCTCGTGGGCAGGGTGTGCCCCCCTGGTGAACTTCTTGCGCTCAATATTTTTTATATATTCTAAAAACGTCTTCCGTGAAGTTTCAAGACTTTTGGAGCTGTGCAGAATAGGTCTCTAATATTTGCTCCTTTTTCAGCCCAGAATCCCAGCTGCCGGCATTCTCTCTCTTTATGTAAACCTTGTAAAATAAGAGAGAATAGGCATAAGTATTGTGACATAATGTGTAATAACAGCCCATAATGCAATAAATATCGATATAAAAGCATGATGCAAAATGGACGTATCATGCATACTCAGGGAGAACACTTATACCTTGATAATTTAGTGATAGATCATCTTATAATGCTACCGTCAATCAAAGCAAGATAAGATGCATAAAAGATAAACATCACATGCAATCAATATAAGTGATATGATATGTCCATCATCATCTTGTGCTTGTGATCTTCATCTCCGAAACACCGTCATGATCACCATTGTCACCGGCGCGACACTTTGATCTCCATCGTAGCATCGTTGTCATCTCGCCAACTTATGCTTCTACGACTATCGCTACCGTTTAGTGATAAAGTAAAGCATTACAGGGCGATTGCATTGCATACAATAAAGCGACAACAATATGGCTCCTGCCAGTTGCCGATAACTCGGTTACAAAACATGATCATCTCATACAATAAAATATAGCATCATGCCTTGACCATATCACATCACAACATGCCCTGCAAAAACAAGTTAGACGTCCTCTACTTTGTTGTTGCAAGTTTTACGTGGCTGCTACGGGCTGAGCAAGAACCGTTCTTACCTACGCATCAAAACCACAACGATAGTTCATCAAGTTAGTGCTATTTTAACCTTCTCAAGGACCGGGCGTAGCCACACTCGGTTCAACTAAAGTTGGAGAAACTGACACCCGCCAGCCACATGTGTGCAAAGCACGTCGGTAGAACCAGTCTCGCGTAAGCGTACGCATAATGTCGGTCCGGGCCACTTCATCCAACAATACCGCCGAACCAAAGTATGACATGCTGGTAAGCAGTATGACTTGTATCACCCACAACTCACTTGTGTTCTACTCGTGCATATAACTGTTGGGGAACATAGTAATTTCAAAAAAATTCCTACGCACACGCAAGATCATGGTGATGCATAGCAATGAGAGGAGAGTGTGTGTCCACGTACCCTCGTAGACCGAAAGCGGAAGCGTTAGCACAACGCGGTTGATGTAGTTATACGTCTTCACGATCCGACCGATCAAGTACCGAACGTACGGCACCTCCGAGTTCAGCACACGTTCAGCTTGATGACATCCCTCGAACTCCGATCCAGCCGAGCTTTGAGGGAGAGTTCCGTCAGCACGTTCTACCGACGCAGGGCTTCGCCTAAGCACCGCTACGATATGATCGAGGTGGATTATGGTGGAGGGGGGCACCGCACACGGCTAAAAGATCCAAGAGATCAATTGTCGTCTCTATGGGGTGCCCCCTCTGTATATAAAGGGGGGGGGGAGGAGGAGGGGGCCGGCCAAGGGGAGGAGGCGCTCCCAAGGGGGGGAAATCCTACTCCAAGTAGGTTTTGCCCCCCTTTACTATTCCAACTAGGAGAAGGGGGAAGGAGGAGGTGGAGAGAAGGAAGGAGAAGGGGGCCCGCCGCCCCCTTCCCTTTCCTAATTCAGATTGGGGCAAGGGGACGCACGCCACCTCCTGCCGCCTCTCCTCTTCCGCTACTTGGGCCCATGAGGCCCAATAACCCCCCTGGGGGGTTCCGGTAACCCCCCGGTACTTCGGTATATATCCGATTACCCCCGGAACCATTCCGGTGTCCGAATATAGTCATCCAATATATCAATCTTCATGTCTCAACCATTTCGAGACTCCTCGTCATGTCCATGATCACATCCGGGACTCCAAACTACCTTCGGTACATCAAAACACATAAACTCATAATATAACCGTCATCGAACTTTAAGCGTGCGGACCCTACGGGTTCGAGAACTATGTAGACATGACCGAGACACGTCTCCGGTCAATAACCAATAGCGGAACCTGGATGCTCATATTGGCTCCTACATATTCTACGAAGATCTTTATCCGTCAAACCGCATAACAACATACGTTCTTCCCTTTGTCATTAGTATGTTACTTGCCCGAGATTCGACCGTTGGTATCTCAATACCTAGTTCAATCTCGTTACTGGCAGGTCTCTTTACTCGTTCCATAATACATCGTCCCGCAACTAACTCATTAGTTACTATGCTTGCAAGGCTTGAGTGATGTGTATTACCGAGTGGGCCCAGAGATACCTCTCCGATAATCAGAGTGACAAATCCTAATCTTGAAATACGCCAACCCAACAAGTACCTTTGGAGACACCAATAGAGCACCTTTATAATCACCTAGTTACGTTGTGACGTTTGGTAGCACACAAAGTGTTCCTTCGGTAAACGAGAGTTGCATAATCTCATAGTCACAGGAACATGTATAAGTCATGAAGAAAGCAATAGCAATAAACTAAACGATCAAGTGCTAAGTTAACGGAATGGGTCAAGTCAATCACATCATTCTCCTAATGATGTGATCCCGTTAATCAAATGACAACTCTTTGTCTATGGTTAGGAAACATAACCATCTTTGATTCAACGAGCTAGTCAAGTAAAGGCATACTAGTGACACTCTGTTTGGTCTATGTATTCACACATGTATCATGTTTCCGGTTAATACAATTCTAGCCTGAACAATAAACATTTATCATGATATAAGGAAATAAATAATAACTTTATTATTGCCTCTAGGGCAAATTTCTTCAGTATGTACCAGTAGGTATGTGTTTGATCTCTCTCTCTCTCTCATGTTCTTGAGGTGGAACGATCTTGATGTATCACGAGCTTTGCTATTATAGTTGGGTCTTATGATGTTTCTCTCCCTCTACTCTCTTGTCATTAATTGAGTTTTCCCTTTGAAGTTATATTATCGGATTGAGTCTTTAAGGATTTGAGAACACTTGATGTATGTCTTGCATGTGCTTATCTGTGGTGACAATGGGATATCACGTGATCCACTTGATGTATGTTTTGGTGATCAACTCGCGAGTTCTGTGACCTCGTGAACTTATGCATAGGGGTTGGCACACGTTTTCGTCTTGACTCTCCGGTAGAAACTTTGGGGAACTCTTTGAAGTTCTTTGTGTTGGTTGAATAGATGAATCTGAGATTGTGTGATGCATATTGTATAATCATACCCACGGATACTTGAGGTGACATTGGAGTATCTAGGTGACATTAGGGTTTTGGTTGATTTGCGTCTTAAGGTGTTATTTTACTATGAACTCTAGGGCTATTTGTGACACTTATAGGAATAGCCCTACGAATTGATCGGAAAGAATAACTTTGAGGTGGTTTCGTACCCTACCATAATCTCTTCGTTTGTTCTCAGCTATTAGTGACTTTGGAGTGACTCTTTGTTGCATGTTGAGGGATAGTTATATGATCCAATTATGTTATTATTGTTGAGAGAACTTGCACTAGTGAAAGTATGAACCCTAGGCCTTGTTTCCTAGCATTGCAATACCGTTTGTGCTCGCTTTTACCACTTGCTACCTTGCTGTTTTTATATTTTCAGATTACAAAAACCGTTATCTACTATCCATATTGCACTTGTATCACCATCTCTTCGCCGAACTAGTGCACCTATACAATTTACCATTGTATTGGGTGTGTTGGGGACACAAGAGATTCTTTGTTATTTGGTTGCAGGGTTGCTTGAGAGAGACCATCTTCATCCTATGCCTCCCACGGATTGATAAACCTTAGGTCATAAACTGGAGGGAAATTTGCTACTGTCCTATAAATCTCTGCACTTGGAGGCCCAACAACATCTACAAGAAGAAGGTTGTGTAGTAGACATCAAGCTCTTTTCTGACGCCGTTGCCGGGGAGGTTAGCGCTTGAAGGTATATCTTTAGATCTTGTAATTGAATCTTTTTGTTTCTTGATATCTTTAGATCTTGCAATTGAATCTTTTTGTTTCTTGTTTTAGCACTAGTTTAGTTTATAAATAAAATTATAAAAAATGGAATTAAGGGTACCTCATATGCTTCATCTTTTTAATATCTTTCATGAAAATAAGGATTCCGATAATTGTGCCAAAATGCTAGAAGAAGAATGTATTAAAATGTTTGGCACTAAATCTTTTGATGATGAGCATGATTGCAATGTTGTTAGTATGAATTCTTTGAATATCCATGATGCTAATGAGATGCAAAGCCACAAGCTTGGGGATGCTATGTTTGATGAAGATGATATTTTTTGTCCCCCAAGTTTTGATGAGCAAATTTATTTTGATAATAGCATGCCTCCTATTTATGATGATTATATTGATGAAAGTGGGTTTGGAAGAGTGTCAACTTTAGGAAGTAATGATCCCACTATTTTGGAGGGTGTTGAATCTTATTGTGATAATAATGAAAGTGGATTTGGAGAGGTCATGACTTTAGTTAATGTTAATCCCACTATTTTGGAAGAGTGTCAACTTTGCATACTTGTAGATCATGAAAATAATGCTTTATGTGATGGTTATATTGTTGAATTCATTCATGATGCTACTGAAAATTATTATGAGGGAGGAAAATATGCTTGTAGGAATTACAATAATATCAAGTTTCCTCTCTATGTGCTTAACGTTTTAAAGTTATGCTTGTTTTGCCTTCCTATGCTAGTTGATTATTGTTCCCATAAATTGTTTGTTAACCAAATCCCTATGCATAGGAAGTGGGTTAGACTTAAATGTGCTAGTCATATTCTTCATGATGCTCTCTTTATGTTTAAATTCTTATCTTTTATGTGAGCATCATTGAAATCATCATGCCTAGCTAGGGGCGTTAAACGATAGCTCTTGTTGGGAGGCAACCCAATTTTATTCTTGTTCCTTGATGTTTGTTCCTGTTTAGTAATAAATAATTCATCTAGCCTCTATTTAGATGTGGTTTTATGTTTTAATTAGTGTTTGTGCCAAGTAGAACCTTTGGGATGACTTGGGCGAAGTCTTCGCGATCTTGCTGTAAAAAAACAGAAACTTTAGCGCTCACAAGATTTGCTGCCATTTTTTAAAGGAGAGTGATATTTAGTCAATTATTTTTTAAGATGATTAATATATAAATTCCTCAGGTCCACCAATTTATTTGTGATTTTTTTGAGTTCCATAAGTATACGTTTGATACAGATTACTACAGACTGTTTTGTTTTTGACAGATTCTGTTTTCTATGTGTTGTTTGCTTATTTTGATGAATCTATTAGTAGTATCGGAGGGTATGAACCATAGATGTGTTGTTTGCTTATTTTATTTTATTTTGTTTTGCTTTATGTTTGAATTACCAAGATCTGAAATTATTAAATGTTAGAGAGTCTTCACATAGTTGCATAATTATTCGACTACTCATTGATCTTCACTTATATCTTTCGGAGTAGTTTGTCATTTGCTCTAGTGCTTCACTTATATATTTTAGAGCACGATGGTGGTTTTGTTTTATAGAAATAATTTATCTCTCATGCTTCACTTATATTATTTTGAGAGTCCTTTGAACAACATGGCATTATAAAAACTTTCATATAAGTGCATTGAATACTAAGACAAGTTTGATACTTGATGATTGGTTTGAGATATGAAGATGGTGATATTAGAGTCATGCTAGTTGAGTAGTTGTGAATTTGAGAAATACTTGTGTTGAAGTTTGTGATTCCCGTAGCATGCATGTATGGTGAACCATTATGTGATGAAGTCGGAGCATGATTTATTTATTGATTGCCTTCCTTGTGAGTGGCGGTCGAGGACGAGCAATGGTCTTTTCCTACCAATCTATCCCCCTAGGAGCATGCGCGTAGTACTTTGTTTCGATAACTAATAGATTTTTGCAATAAGTATGTGAGCTCTTTATGACTAATGTTGAGTCCATGGATTATACGCACCCTCACCCTTTCACCATTGCTAGCCTCTCTAGTACCGTGCAACTTTTGCCGGTACCATAAACCCACCATATACTTTCCTCAAAATAGTCACCATACCTACCTATTATGACATTGCCATAGCCATTCCAAGATATATTGCCATGCAACTTTCCACCATTCCGTTTATGACACGCTCCATCATTGTCATATTGCTTTGCATGATCATGTAGTTGACATTGAATTTGTGGCAAAGCCACCGTTCATAATTCTTTCATACATGTCACTCATGAGTCATTGCACATCATGGTACACCGTCGGAGGCATTCACATAGAGTCATATTTTGTTCTAAGTATCAAGTTGTAATTCTTGAGTTGTAAGTAAATAAAAGTGTGATGATCATCATTATTAGAGCATTGTCCCATGTGAGGAAAGGATGATGGAGACTATGATTCCCCCACAAGTCAGGATGAGACTCCAGACAAAAAATAAAAAATAAATAAAAAAGAGGCCATAAAAAAGAGAGATAAAAGTCCCAAATAAAAATAATGAAAAAATGAGAGAAAAAGAGAGAAGGGGCAATGCTACTATCCTTTTACCACACTTGTGCTTCAAAGTAGCACCATGATCTTCATGATAGAGAGTCTCCTATGTTGTCACTTTCATATACTAGTGGGAATCTTTCATTATAGAACTTGGCTTGTATATTCCAATGATGGGCTTCCTCAAAATGCCCTAGGTCTACGTGAGCAAGCGAGTTGGATGCACACCCACTAGTTTCTTTTGTTGAGCTTTCATACACTTATAGCTCTAGTGCATCCGTTGCATGGCAATCCCTAATAACTCACATTGATGTCTATTGATGGGCATCTCCATAGGCCGTTGATACGCCTAGTTGATGTGAGACTATCTTCCTCCTTTTTGTCTTCTCAACAACCACCATTCTATTCCACCTATAGTGCTATATCCATGGCTCACGCTCATGTATTGCGTGAAGATTGAAAAAGTTTTAGAACATCAAAAGTATGAAACAATTGCGTGGCTTGTCATCGGGGTTGTGCATGATTTAAGTATTTTGTGTGATGAAGACAGAGCATAGCCAGACTATATGATTTTGTAGGGATATCTTTCTTTGGCCATGTTATTTTGAGAAGACATGATTGCTTTGTTGGTATGCTTGAAGTATTATTATTTTCATGTCAATATTAAACTTTTGTCCTGAATCTTATGGATCTGAATATTCATGCCACAATAAAGAGAATTACTTGGATAAATATGTTAGGTAGCATTCCACATCAAAAATTCTGTTTTTATCATTTACCTACTCGAGGATGAGCAGGAATAAAGCTTGGGGATGCCTGATACGTCTCCAACGTATCTATAATTTTTTATTGTTCCATGCTATTATATTATCAACCTTGGATGTTTTATATGCATTTATATGCTATTTTATATGATTTTTGGGACTAACCTATTAACCTAGAGCCCAGTGCCAGTTTCTGTTTTTTCATCATTTTTGAGTATCGCAGAAAAGGAAAACCAAACGGAGTCCAATTGACCTGAAACTTGACGGAGCATATTTTTGGACCAGAAGAAGGCCAAGAAGTAAAAGAACTGGGCCAGAAGAGTCTCGGGCTGCCCACGAGGGTGGGGGGCGCGCCGACCCCCCTGGGCGCGCCCCCTGCCTCGTGGACAGCACGGAGACCCCCTGCCTTGTTCCCGACTCCAACACCTCTTATATAACCCAAAACTTCCAGAAAGAAACCTAGATCGGGAGTTCCGCTTCCAGAAGCCTCCGTAGCCACCGAAAACCAATCTAGACCCGTTTCGGCACCCTGCCGGAGGGGGGAATCCCTCTCCGGTGGCTATCTTCATCATCCCGATGCTCTCCATGACGAGGATGGAGTAGTTCTCCCTCGGGGCTGAGGGTATGTACCAGTAGCTATGTGTTTGATCTCTCTCTCTCTCTCTCTCTCGTGTTCTTGAGGTGGAACAATCTTGATGTATCACAATCTTTGCTATTATAGTTGGGTCTTATGATGTTTCTCCCCCTCTACTCTGTTGTGATGAATTGAGTTTTCCCTTTGAAGTATCTTATCGGATTGAGTCTTTAAGGATTTGAGAACACTTGATGTATGTCTTGCATGTGCTTATATGTGGTGACAATGGGATATCACATGATCCACTTGATGTATGTTTTGGTGATCAACTTGCGAGTTCCGTGACCTCGTGAACTTATGCATAGGGGTTGGCACACGTTTTCGTCTTGACTATCCGGTAGAAACTTTGGGGCACTCTTTGAAGTTCTTTGTGTTGGTTGAATAGATGAATCTGAGATTGTGTGATGCATATCGTATAATCATACCCACGGATACTTGAGGTGGCATTGGAGTATCTAGGTGACATTAGGGTTTTGGTTGATTTGTGTCTTAAGGTGTTATTCTAGTACGAACTCTATGATAGATTGATCAGAAAGGATAACTTTGAGGTGGTTTCGTACCTACTATAATCTCTTCATTTGTTCTCCGCTATTAGTGACTTTGGAGTGACTCTTTGTTGCATGTTGAGGGTAGTTATATGATCCAATTATGTTATTATTGTTGAGAGAACTTGCACTAGTGAAAGTATGAACCCTAGGCCTTGTTTCCTAGCATTGCAATACCATTTACGCTCACTTTTACCACTTTCTACCTTGCTGATTTTATATTTTCAGATTACAAAAACCATTATCTACTATCCATATTGCACTTGTATCACCATCTCTTCGTTGAACTAGTGCACCTATACAATTTACCATTGTATTGGGTGTGTTGGGGACACAAGAGACTCTTTGTTATCTGGTTGCAGGGTTGCTTGAGAGAGACCATCTTCATCCTACGCCTCCCACGGATTGATAGACCTTAGGTCATCCACTTGAGGGAAATTTGCTACTGTCGTACAAACCTCTGCACTTGGAGGCCCAACAACGTCTACAAGAAGAAGGTTGTGTAGTAGGCATCAAGCTCTTTTCTGGCGCCGTTGCCGGGAGGTGAGTGCTTGAAGGTATATCTTTAGACCTTGCAATCGAATATTTTTTTCTTGTTTTATCACTAGTTTAGTCTATAAAAGAAAACTACAAAAAAATGGAATTGAGGATACCTCATATGCTTCATCTTTTTAATGTCTTTCATGAGAATAAGGATTCCGATAATTGTGCTAAAGTGTTAGAAGAAGAATGTATTAAAATGTGTGGCACTAAATCTTTGGATGATGAGCATGATTGCAATGTTGTCAGTGAATTCTTTGAATACCCATGATGCTAATGATATGCAAAGCCACAAGCTTGGGGATGCTATGTTTGATGAAGATGATATTTTTTTGTCACCCAATTTTTGATGAGCAAATTTATTATGATGAAAGCATCCCTCCTATCTATGATGATTATTGTGATGACATGTATGCTATAAAGAACAATGGTATCCATGAAACTTGTCATCATGATTTTAACTTTCAATTGGATTATGCCTCATATGATAGTTATTTTGTTGAGTTTGCTCCCACTACTATTCATGAGAAGAAATTTGCTTATGTGGAGAGTAATAAAAATTCTATGCTTGTAGATCATGAAAAGAATGCTTTATGTGATGGTTATATTGTTGAATTCATTCATGATGCTACTGAAAATTATTATAAGGGAGGAACATATGCTTGTAGGAATTGCAATAATATCAAGTTTCCTCTCTATGTGCTTAAAGTTTTAAAGTTATGCTTGTTTTGCCTTCCTATCCTAGTTGATTATTGTTCCCACAAGTTGTTTGCTCACAAAATCCCTATGCATAGGAAGTGGGTTAGACTTAAATGGGCTAGTCATATTCTTCATAATGCTCTCTTTATGTTTCAATTCTTATCTTTTATGTGAGCATCATTGAAATCATCATGCCTAGCTAGGGGCGTTAAACAATAGTGCTTGTTGGGAGGCAACCCAATTTTATTTTCGTTCTTGTTTAGTAATAAATAATTCATCTAGCCTCTGTTTAGATGTGGTTTTATGTTTTAATTAGTGTTTTTGCCAAGTAGAACCTTTGGGAAGACTTGGGGAAAGTCTTTGTGATCTTGCTGTAAAAAAACAGAAACTTTAGTGCTCACGAGATTTGATGCTATGTTTTACTGGAGAGTGCTATTTAGTTAATTATTTTCTCATATGATTAATAGATAAATTCCTCACGTCCATAAATTTATTTTATAATTTTTGGGGTTCCAGAAGTATTCGAAACATACAGATTACTGCAGAGTGTTTTGTTTTTGAAAGATTCTGTTTTCTATGTGTTGTTTGCTTATTTTGATGAATCTATGAGTAGTATCGAAGGGTATGAACCATATAGAAGTTGGAATACAGTAGATATTACACCAATATGTATTTAGAATGAGTTCACAACAGTACCAAAAGTGGTGATTTGTTTTCTTATACTAATGAAGCTTACGAGTTTTCTGTTAAGTTTTGTGTTGTGAAGTTTTCAAGTTTTGGGTAAAGATTCGATGGACTATGGAATAAGGAGTGGCAAGAGCCTAAGCTTGGGGATGATCAGGGCACCCCAAGGTAATATTCAAGGACAACCAAGAGCCTAAGCTTGGGGATGCCCCGGATGGCATCCCCTCTTTCGTCTTCGTTCATCGGTAACTTTACTTGGACCTATATTTTTATTCACCACATGATATGTGTTTTGCTTGGAGCGTCAACTTATTTTGTTAGGATTTGCTTGATGTTATTTAGGACAATGTTTTGCATCTTTTATTTCAATAAAAGTGGCATTGATAGCCTTTACTATGCCTATTTTACAAGTCTACATGTTTCTGTTTGAAAACAGAAAGTTTACCATTGTTGCAAAAATTCCCTAGAAAATTAAGAATGTGATAAAATGTTGAAACCTTTTGAATAATAAGCTCTGATAAATTTACTACAGTGGGAATTTTATTTCATAATTTTTGGAGCTAGGGAAGTATGGATCTTGCTGCATTCTTCACAGACTTTCCTGTTTAGGCAGATTGCTGTTATGTTTGCATTGTTTGCATATGTTTGCTTGTTTAATGATTCTATTTGAGGATAGGACTATTAAATATGCTGAGGAATTTAGTGTGCAATGTTTATTAATAATTTTAGTGATTTTCTACAGAAGAGTATGATAAGGTTTTTGCATTAGTTTATACTAACCTATCTCACGAGTCCTTGTTGAGTTTTGTGTGGATGAAGCTTTTGAGATTTAGGGAGACCGTGATACGAGAGGAATTAAGAAGACACAAAAGCTCAAGATTGGGGATGCCCAAGGCATCCCAAGATAATATTTCAAGAAGTCTCAAGCGTCTAAGCTTGGGGATGCCCCGGTTGGCATCCCACCTTTCTTCTTCAACAACTATCGGTTATTAGTATCGGTTGATCCTAAGTTTTTGCTTCTTCACATGATGTTTGCTATTCTTAGATGTCATTTTATTTTATTTTTCTTTCCGTTTGAATAAAGTATCAAGATCTGAAATTATTAGATGGAAGAGTCTTCACATAGCTAAATAATTATTTCACTACTCATTGATCTTCACTTATATCTTTCGGAGTAGTTTGTTATTCATTCACGTGCTTCAGATATATCCTATGAGTAAATGGTTGAATGAATTGAATATAATAAATCTGAAATTATATATGTTTCATATGCTTATCCCATGGGGAGTAATGACTTCACATATAAGAAGTAGAGGTGGTAAATTTATTGAAGGTTAGCAAACATTGTATTGGTCACTTGAACAATTCATGAAAGAATATTGAGGGAAGAGAGACTTCACATATAAATATACTATCTTGGGCATCTTTTGTAATTGTGAGAACTCATTAAAATATGACATGTTAAAAGGTTGATGTTGGACAAGGAAGACAACGTAATGGGTTATGTTTTCTTATATCTGAAATAAAGTATATTGTCATGGATCATTCAACATGCCGAGCTTGCCTTTATCCCTCATGCTACCCAATTCTTTGCACCAAGTAGAGATACTACTTGTCCTTCCAAATATCCCTTAAACCAGTATTGCCATGAGAGTCCACCATACCTACCTATGGATTGAGTAAGATCCTTCAAGTAAGTTGTCATCGGTGCATGCAATAAAAATTTCTCTCCAAATATGTATGATCTATTAGTGTGGAGAAAATAAGCTTTATACGATCTTGTGATGTGGAAGCAATAAAAGCGATGGACTGCATAATAAAGGTCCCTATCACAAGTGGCAACATAAAGTGACGTTCTTTCGCATTAAGATTTTGTGCATCCAACTATAAAAGCGCATGACAACCTCTGCTTCCCTCTGCGAAGGGCCTATCTTTTATTATTTTCTTATACCTTATGCAAGAGTCTGGGTGATCTTCACCTTTCCTTTTTACATTTTATCCTTTGGCAAGCACATTGTGTTGGAAAGATCCTGATATATATATCCAAGTGGATGTAAGGCATCATGAACTATTATTGTTGACATTACCCTTGAGGTAAAAGGTTGAGAGGCGAATCTATAAGCCCCTATCTTTCTCTGTGTCTGATTAAAACTTTGAACCCATAAATATCACGTGAGTGTTAGAAATTGTGAAAGACTACATGATAGTTGAGTATGTGAAGTTTGCTGAATCAAAGCTTTGACATAGGCCCTTCCTGAAAAAAGGATGAATTGTAATTGTTTGATGACTAATAACACGGTTTGTTAGTTTTCAAGAAAGTTTATGATCTATACTTTAACATGTGAATAGCTTGTTACTTGATCATGAGAAGTCCTATAAGTTGAGCTACTGTTATGATATATAATGATGCTATAAAGGGTGATTGAAATTACCATTGATCAAACTTGTGCACCTGCCAGCATTCACACTTCATAAATTCTTTCTTTATCATTTACCTACTCGAGGATGAGCAGAAATTAAGCTTGGGGATGCTGATACGTCTCCAACGTATCTATAATTTATGAAGTATTCATGCTATTATATTATACGTTTTGGATGTTTATGGGCTTTACTAAACACTTTTATATTGTTTTTGGGACTAACCTATTAACCGGAGGCCCATCCCAAATTGCTGTTTTCTTGCCTATTTCAGTGTTTCGGAGAAAAGAAATATCAAACGGAGTCCAAATGGAATGAAACCTTCGGGAGAGTTATTTTTGGAACGGAAGCAATCTAGGAGACTTGGAGTAGACGTCAGGGAAGCTTCGAGGTGGCCACGAGGCAGGGAGGCGCGCCCCCACCCTCGTGGGTCCCTCGTGGCTCCCCTAACATATATCAATATACCCTAAAAACATCGGGGAGCACAATAGATCAGGAGTTCCGCCGCCAGAAGCCTCTGTAGCCACCGAAAACCAATCTAGACCCGTTCCGGCACCCTGCTGGAGGGGGGATCCCTCACCGGTGGCCATCTTCATCATCCCGGCGCTCTCCATGATGAGGAGGGAGTAGTTCACCCTCGGGGCTGAGGGTATGTACCAGTAGCTATGTGTTTGATCTCTCTCTCTCTCTCTTGTGTTCTTGAGATGGTACGATCTTGATGTACCGCGAGCTTTACTATTATAGTTGGATCTTATGATGTTTCTCCCCCTCTACTCTATTGTAATGGATTGAGTTTTCCCTTTGAAGTTATCTTATCGGATTGAGTCTTTAAGGATTTGAGAACACTTGATGTATGTCTTGCATGTGCTTATCTGTGGTGACATTCGGATATTCACGTGATCCACTTGATGTATGTTTTCATGATCAACTTGCGAGTTCCGCTCATGAACTTATGCATAGGAGTTGGCACGTATTTTCGTCTTGACTCTCCGGTAGAATCTTTGGGGCACTCTTTGCAGTTCTTTGTGTTGGTTGAATAGATGAATTTGAGATTGTGTGATGCATATCGTATAATCATACCCACGGATACTTGAGGTGACATTAGGGTTTTGGTTGATGTGTGTCTTAAGGTGTTATTCTAGTACGAACTCTATGATAGATTGATCAGAAAGGATAACTTTGAGGTGGTTTCGTACCCTACCATAATCTCTTCGTTTGTTCTCCGCTATTAGTGACTCGAGTGACTCTTTGTTGCATGTTGAGGGTAGTTATATGATCCAATTATGTTATTATTGTTGAGAGAACTTGCACTAATGAAAGTATGAACCCTAGGCCTTGTTTCCTAGCATTTCAATACCGTTTACGCTCACTTTTACCACTTGCTACCTTGCTGATTTTATACTTTCATATTACAAAAACCATTATCTACTATCCATATTGCACTTGTATCACCATCTCTTCGCCGAACTAGTGCACCTATACAATTTACCATTGTATTGGGTGTGTTGGGGACACAAGGGACTCTTTGTTACTTGGTTGCAGGGTTGCTTGAGAGAGACCATCTTCATCCTATGCCTCCCACGGATTGATAAACCTTAGGTCATCCACTTGAGGGAAATTTGCTACTGTCCTACAAACCTCTACACTTGGATGCCCAAAAGCGTCTACAAGAAGAAGGTTGTGTAGTAGACATCGAAAATCGTTTGAAGACTTCCTGCACTTCAGTTTTGTAAGTGATGATATGCACCCATGTATATCGAGAATAATCATCAACAATGACAAAGCCATATAAAGATGCAACATTAGTAAATGTGGCATAGTGAGTAGGGCCAAAGAGATCCATGTGAAGCAATTCAAATGGTCGAGTAGTAGTCATGATAGTCTTCGCTGGATGCT
Organism: Triticum dicoccoides; assembly: GCF_002162155.2. Lineage (NCBI taxonomy): Eukaryota > Viridiplantae > Streptophyta > Magnoliopsida > Poales > Poaceae > Triticum > Triticum dicoccoides. The sequence continues at coordinate 115,314,038 of NC_041392.1, read as the reverse complement.
TGGCCTTGGTCATCTTTCTAGCTTCACAGGCTCCACACAAGTGATCCTTGAGGAATTTTACATTCTCAATGCCAATGACATGCTTCTTCTTCGCGAGCGTGTGCAGATTCCTCATGCCAGCATGACCAAGTCATCGATGCCATAGCCAGCCTTCTGAAGCTTTTGCAAGTAGACAAGTAGCAGGTTGTGGTCCTGTAGAGAAATCAACAATATACAAATCTCCTCTCCTAAAGCCTTCGAAGACTTTGGAATTGTCAGCTTCCATGATCACAACACAACGATACTTGCCAAAGACAACAACCATATCAAGATCATAAAGCATTGAGACAAACATGAGGTTGAACCCTAAGGACTCGACAAGCATGACTTTGTCCATGTGTTGATCCTTTGAGATTGCAACCTTACCTAGACCCAGTACCTTACTTTTTCCTTTGTCAGCGTAGGTGATATGCTTCAGATGTGATGGAGATAAAGCAGAGTCCATCAATAAGCTCATGTCACCAGTCATGTGATTTGTACATCCACTATCGAGGACCCACTCAGTGGCTTTGGGTTGATCATCCTGCAGATGGATTAGTGCAACTTACGAACTCATATACTTCATCAGTGAAGAATATGATATCAATTTCATTAGATCAATTTCATCAAGCAATAGAACATATAAAGTAGTATGAGGACGTGAGAAATGAAAATTCATTTCTTCATGATTAGCTTGCGTCCTTTCAAGCATATTCAGGTCTCCAGCAAATTCTTCAGACGATTAAGTTCGTCTAGAGACCTGACCCTGAATAAGAGATTAGTTCTTGTTCTTCACCACCCACATCTGAAGGGGTGGCAAAGAGTTCATCATTCTGCAAGCTCCATAAGAGAAAGGTGGCATAGATGCCAATCCACTTCGTCTCACATACGAGGGATTAGGATAAGCATAAGAGTAAGAAGAGAAATTCTCCGAGGACTTATGAACATAAGGATTTTAAGAATAATGCACATATCCATAATCCCTAGATCTTCCCTGCGAAACAAACGGGTTAGCATGATGATGTTCATATGAGGACTTTTATCCTTTTGAGGAATTTGATCCTCGTGAGGAGTTTGGTCCGTATGAGGACTTGGATCCATATGAAGAATTTGATCTGGGGTTCCTATTCTTCACAGGTGGGGTCATGATGACATTCACCTGAAGATTTTCAAGGCACCTTTTGGGAACCCAAATTTTCTTCATAGGAGGACCGTTCCTGCAGTTAGTGCCAACATATCTAGCAAAAACTTCACCATTCTGATTTTTGAACAATTTATAAGTGGAGTCAAATGACTCATCAAAAGAATATGAAGATTCACATGTAAAGCTAGATAAAGTAGATGGATCCACTGAAGGTCCCTTTGCAGCAACCCATGAGGTTTTGGGATACTACACATGTTTCCAGTAGGTCCCATCAGCATTGAGTTTCCTCTCAAAGGCAATACCCTCTTTGCTAGGGTTCCTGTTGAGGATCTGCTTTTTAAGCATGTCACAAAGAGCCTGATGCCCTTTGAGGATTTTGTACATGCCTGTTGATACGTGTCCGTCGTATCTACTTTTCCAAACACTTTCGCCCTTGTTTTGGGCTCTAACTTGCATGATTTGAATGGAACTAACTCGGACTGACGCTGTTTTCAGCAGAATTGCCATGGTGTTTGTCGGTGTCAAAACCGGCGGATCTCGGATAGGGGGTCCCGAACTGTGCGTCTAGGCCGGATGGTAACAGGAGGCAGGGAACACGATGTTTTACCCAGGTTCGGGCCCTCTTGATGGAGGTAAAACCCTACGTCCTGCTTGATTAATATTGATGATATGGGTAGTACAAGAGTAGATCTACCACGAGATCAAGGAGGCTAAACCCTAGAAGCTAGCCTATGGTATGATTGTTGTCTATGGAGTTGATGAAGTTGTCCTACAGACTAAAACCCTCCGGTTTATATAGACACCGAATAGGGTTAGGGTTACATAGAGTCGGTTACAATGGTAGGAGATCTTGAATATCTGCATCGCTAAGCTTGGCTTCCACGCCAAGGAAAGTCCCATCCGGACACGGGACGAAGTCTTCAATCTTGTATCTTCATAGTCCAGGAGTCCGACTGAACGTATAGTCCGGCTACCCGAACACTCCGTAATCCAGGACACCCTCAGTAGCCCCCGAACCAGGCTTCAATGACGATGAGTCCGGCACGCAGATTGTCTTCGGCATTTCAAGGCGGGTTCTCCTCCAAATTCCGTGTACCTGTTGAATAAAGTCCGGTTTCTTGTAAATGTTGCGCTCCTTGGCTTCTACGCACAATAATGGCCGTCTTCCACGTGTCAAACAAATGCGAAAAGCCGGGGCATTTTTACATCCACACCCCTAGCCAGATAAACGAGCCGCCTATTTAACTGGATGGGAATTCAGGTTCAAACCACATCTTCTCCTCTCCGCGAGTTATCATCAGAGTGCTTCTAGGAAAGGTCCATTCCAACATGTCCAGCCGTCGCAGCTCCTCCCCTCGCCCCTCCGGTCCCAAACCCGGGGACTGGGAGAGTTGCACCATCCCGCACAGCGAGTTAGTGTCGCTTCAGGCCAAGGGATTCCTTCCCCCCCCATACATGGTCCCGGTCCGAGCCAGTCTCGCCACCTATAATGGCGGAAAACAGGCGGAGAGCACCCCCAATCCTTCTAAAGGAGAGAGGGTGTGCCTCATCCCCTATCTAATAAGGGGACTGGGATTTCCAATTCATCCATTTCTCCGCGGGCTTCTGAAGTTTTACGGTCTCCAGCTGCACAATCTCACGCCCGCTTCCATATTACATATCGCGGGTTTCGTCGCCCTTTGCGAGCTATTTTTAGGCATTGAGGCTCATTTCGCGCTGTGGAAGAGGTTATTCTGCCTGGTGCCCCGTTCTCAAGAGGGGTCTATCTATCAAGTGGGCGGAGCCGAAATATGGCGCATCGCCGGGACCGGATACCTATCCGGAACCCCGAAGAAGGCGTCCGAGGACTGGCCTTCGGAATGGTTTTACATGGATGACGTCCCGCTACCGGACCCTATCCGAGTCGGTCTCCTGGAGTTCAACAATGCCCCGTTGAAGAAACGCTTGAGCTGGCTCCACGGAGCTCTCGGAGAGAAAGCGACAGAGACGTCCTTTACCTGATGGGCCGGATAAGACTGTTGGCTCATTCCGGACTAACCATGATTGGAGTCATGGCCGCATGCATTATGCGGGGGGTGCAGCCGCTTCAATATAGAGGCCACCCCATGTGGGATTTCAACGGGGAGGATGACGCCACCCGTTATGGTCGTAAGGGGCCGGCCTCAGCCGCCGCCTTAGTAAAGATCTTATCCTCCTTGTACAAGGGAGAAAAGGAGGAATTCCTCCACGTCAATCCGCAGGCCGGATTCAGTATGTACGATTCTCCAAGTTGGGTAAGTGAACAATTGTGCTTGCCCGTTTGCTTTGTACTCCCACGGTGAGATAGGTAGTCTAATGATTTCAATGCAGGAACTGCGACAGGAGGTAAGGGATATAAACAGCCGTCCTCCACAGCCCGAGGACCCAGAACGGTCCCTCAATCCGGACTCTGAAGAAGATCCGGACATATCGGTGGAGCTTATTGATGGGGTGTTCTATCAGCTAAGCAAGGACGATACCTTGGTAGCCATTACGGCGGATTACCCAGGGTTAATCCCGGCCTCCCAGGTGAAGGAAACCGGAGTCCCATTCCCTTGAAAGAGATTCCATTCTCACGTATTCCGGTGTTTCTAACGACAACCGTGTTTTGCAGGGGAGATTTCCGAGGCAGGAGGCCGAACCTGCGGCGGCTAGCCAATGAGGGGTCGCAGGGCCCCGTGGGGCAAAAAGGAATGTAGTCCGGACTGAGATGCCGGCGCAAAGGTATAGCGCGCCCTCTGTTTCCCTGGAGTTATTCTGTCAGGGCATATTAACGTTCGTGCTATCTTCAGAATGAAGAGACCTCGCCGGACTACATCCGGAGAGGTTGCCAATCGCGCCTCCACCAGCCAGGCTCCAACGTCTGGCCAGGAAGCGGAGGCGAGCACAAGGCGCGCACCGGACGCTCCTTCGACAAAGGATGAGGACAGGCTGTCTGCCACAAATTCTGAAGTGGAGAGTGCCATGAACCACAGGCGTCGCCGGACCGTTCTACGCGACGGTTGTTTCTCCCAAGAGGCTTTAGATGCCTTTAATTCAGGAGATGCGTACCTCCGTACCGCTCAAAGTGGTTTAGCCAGAGCCACGGAGCAGTATGTAAAAGACATAGGGGTAAGAAAATTTTGGTTATATATATATATATATATATATATATATATATATATATATATATATATATATATATACCAGTAGCCCCCGAGACTTGAAGCAGTTAGAGAAACTGATTTAAGGATCATTTAATATGCAAGTTCTTACAGAGAAGAATACTGTACTGTCCCAGGAGCTGGAAAAGTGCAAGGCCCAACTAGAGGCCGCACTAGCCGCAGCAGGGGAGCCCAAAGAGACCCCCTCAGGTAAGATACACTTCGAAAGATTAGTATTGTGCGGTGTGGGTGCAAATCTGACAGATCATATTGCAGATGGCGCCGGACTAGATCCGGACAAACAACAACTCTTACGCCGGTTAAAGGCCGGTGAGAGTATGTAGACAAGGGTGAGGCTGGAGAAGAATGATCTTCAGGATGCCAACACCAAGCTGGATGTCGAACTTAAAGATGTTCGTGGCCAGCTGTCGGACTCTACGAAGGAGAATCAGCGGCTTCGACGTGGCATATTTAGTAAGTGCTTGAACGAACTTTGAAAAAAAAGTTCGGCGAGGAAGTCGACTAACAGAGTAATGTCTGTAGGTATGCTCACAGGTCATCCTGCAGAGGAGATGCCCGGTTCTACGGGTGACCTTCTTCCCGAAGTCTTGCAACTGCACGAGCGAATTCGGCAGGCAATGCGAGGTGTTGCCCAAGCCTTATGGCCTGCCCACTCCATGCCCGAGGGCCTTGGAGAGCTTGCGAAGAAGCTGAAGGGAGCTCGGCGGCGCTTCCAGTTGTGGAAGATATCAGCCTGCCGACAAGGTGCTAGGGAGGCCTGGGCCATGGTGAAGACCCGTTTTACGAAGTCTGACCCAAACCACATGGCCGAGGTCGGACCAGTGGGGCCTGACGGGAAGGATATCCCTGTAAGCTTAGTGTACGACCAAGTAGAGTTGGCCGCGAAGTATTCCCAGCAGGACTGTAAATTAGACAGCCTGTTAGATGGTATAGAAGAGGAATACAATCAATCGGAATGATTGTGTAATTTTGAATTGACATGTGTAATGCCTTCTAGCCGGATTGTAGATCATTTGTCGTTGCCGACCTTTTCGCTTCAACCTCGGGACCTGAAGGTCCGGAGTGTGTCGGAATACCCTAGCAGTTATATAAGAACCGGGGGATGCGTGGAGACCAGGCGTAGGGGTCATCAGTGCTTTATCAGACAAGTGCCCAACTAGTTATGTTATATTACATGGTTAGTAAGAAACATCTTCCAGAGAGAATAGTTCCATTAAGGGTTCCTTTCGCTGGGAGGCATGCCCTAATGTGCATGTCCGGACTGCGTGAAGAGACGCAGAAAAAGCATCTGGGGGCGCATAAAATGAGTAAAAAAGATCATCTTTTATTTCACCGACCGAATATTCCCTTAAGAACGCTAGCTTTCGGCTTCACCCAGTCTGAGGTACACGTCCGGCTGACCCGGCAGTAACAATCACAGAGGTGCTCCCTTTACCGCCTAGCCGAACAATCGGGAATGTAGGGGTAAGCACAGGTGCCAGGCAACCCAGCTTGGCCAAAACTTAAGTCATATCGATGCATATAATGGTGAAGAAAAAGGTACATGCGGAAGTTTGACGCATGTGTTGGGCGTGAAGCCCGTATAAATAAGCTTCTGTTAAAGAAGCCCCCAGGTTTAATGAGCGCGAGTGGCGCGTCACTATATGAGCCTTTAAGGGCTATAGAAGAAAGAATGGGAAGGAGAGAAATGTAAGACAGAAAAATTCAAAAAGGAATGGACAGAGGAAGGAGACGAACACAAAGTCCGGCGCTAGGCATAGAATCTTCGGAGACGGGCGGCGTTCCACGGGTTCGGCTCAAGTCGGTTGTTCGACGCATCTCGCAGGCGGTACGCCCCACTAGTCAGGACATGGTCGATTATGAATGGACCTTCCCACTTGGGCTTGAGTTTGTCCTTTTTCTTATCCGTCAGGCGTAGAACTAGTTCGCCAACATTGTAATTTTTGGCCTGTACCTCTCTGCTTTCATATCTTCAGGCCTGCTGTTGATAAAATGCGGAATGGGCTTTTGCCACGTCACGCTCCTCCTCCAAGGCGTCCAAGTTGTCCTGCCGATCGAGATCGGCTTCTCTTTCTTCGTACATGCGCACTCTAGGCGAGTCATGAATTATATCGCAGGGCAAAACTGCTTCTGCGCCGTACACCATAAAATATGGTGTGTATCCGATGGTGCGATTTGGCGTGGTCCACAGCCCCCATAGCACGGAGTCGAGCTCCTCTACCCAGTGCGTGTTACATTCCTTGAGGGACCGCACTAGTCTGGGTTTAATGCCGCTCATGATAAGACCATTTACACATTCGACCTGGCCGTTGGTTTGTGGGTGATAGATGGAAGCATAATCGAGCTTGATGCCCATGTTTTTGCACCAGAGTTTTACCTCGTCGGCGGTAAAGTTTGTACCGTTATCGGTTATGATGCTGTGGGGGACGCCATAACAGTGTACAACCCCGGATATGAAGTCTATCACAGGTCCGGATTCGGCCGTTTTAACAGGCTTGGCTTCTATCCATTTGGTGAACTTATCCACCATGACCAGTAAGTATTTTTTCTTATGGGTTCCACCTTTGAGGGGTCCGACCATGTCAAGCCCCCAGACCGCAAAAGGCCAGGTGATGGGTATAGTTTGGAGTGCGGTGGGTGGCATATGGCTTTGGTTGGCAAAAAGTTGGCAACCAGCGCATCGTTGGACTAGGTCCTGAGTGTCTGCCCGGGCCGTCAGCCAATAAAAGCCTGTACGGAAAGCCTTGCTAACAAGGGACCGAGCGGCGGCGTGGTGACCACCGAGTCCGGCATGAATTTTAGCCAGAAGGTTCCGTCCTTCCTCTTCGGAGATGCACCTTTGAAGGACTCCGGTAGTGCTTTTCTTATAAAGCTCTCCCTCATGGACTCTGTAGGCTTTAGATCGCCGCACTATGTAGCAGGCCTCGTTTTGGTCCTCCGGGAGTTCCTGCCTAATAAGGTAGGCTAGGAATGGTTCTGTCCACGGGGCGATAACCGCCATTATTACGTGGGCTGAAGGTGTAATTTCGTTGGCAGAGCCTCCAATTGTGTCAGATTGTTCGGCGTCGAGTGGTGCGGCTGGGTTCGGGCTGTTGTTTGCAGGTTCCCCCTCCCATGCTACGGATGGCTTGAACAATCTTTCCAAAAAGATGTTGGGGGGGGGGACTGCATCGCGTTTTGCTCTGATGCGTGCGAGGATGTCCGCCGCTTGATTGTTTTCTCAGGATATATGGTGAAACTCCAGCCCTTCGAACCGAGCTGATATTTTTAGGACGGCGTTGCGGTAAGCTGCCATTTTTGGGTCCTTGGCGTCAAAGTCTCCATTTATTTGGGATATCGCGAGGTTTGAATCCCCGCGTACCTCTAGGCGCTGGATACCCATGGATACTGCTATCCGGAGGCCATGTAGGAGGGCCTCATATTCGGCTGCGTTGTTGGAATCCGTCTACATGATCTGGAGCACATATTGGACTGTGTCTCCTGTGGGGGATGTCAGGACGATGCCAGCCCCCAGTCCGGCCAACATTTTGGAGCCGTCGAAGTGCATGATCCAGTTTGACTATGTGCCGTACTCTTTAGGGAGCTCGGCCTCCGTCCATTCTGCGACGAAGTCGGCCAAAACTTGCGATTTAATAGCTCGCCATGGTTTATAAGTTATATCGAACGGGAGAAGCTCGATGGCCCATTTTGCAATCCGGCCCGTTGCATCGCGGTTGTTGATAATATCGTTGAGTGGTACTTCCAAGGCTACTGTTATGGAACACTCTTGAAAGTAGTGTCGTAGCTTCCGGGATGCCATGAATACCGCGTATGCAATCTTTTGGTAATGCGGGTACCGTGATTTGCATGGAGTGAGGACAGTGGACACGTAGTAGACCGGCCTTTGAAGGGGGAATTTGTGTCCGTCCGTTTCCCGCTCGACAACGAGCACTGCACTGACAACTTAGTGTGTTGCTGCGATGTACAATAACATTGGCTCGCCGGTGTTTGGCGCGGCCAGGACTGGGTTTGTTGCCAATATGGCTTTTATTTCACCAAGTCCGGCCGTGGTGGCATCTGTCCACTCGAAGTGTTCGGTGCGCCAAAGGAGGCGATAGAGGGGTAATGCCTTTTCTCCCAAGCGGGAGATGCAGCGGCTTAAAGCCGCCACACATCCGGTTAATTTTTGTATTTGTTTAAGGTCCTTTGGGTCATCCAATTGTGACAAAGCTCGGATCTTGGCTGGATTTGCTTCAATTCCTCTACTGGATACAATGAAGCCCAAGAGCTTTCCTGCTGGAACGCCGAAGACGCATTTTTCTGGATTGAGCTTGATGTCATATTTTTGGAGGTTATCGAATGTAAGCTTCAAGTCATCTACTAGAGATTCGACATGTCTTGATTTGACGACCACATCGTCCACGTACGCCTCCACTGTTTTGCCGATTTGGTTTGCCACACATGTCTGGATCATGCGCTAATATGTTGCGCCGGCATTTTTCAGCCCGAAGGGCATTGTGTTGAAGCAAAATGGGCCGTATGGTGTGATGAATGCTGTTACAGCTTGGTCTGATTCTGCCATCTTGATTTGATGGTAACCGGAGTATGCGTCGAGGAAACACAACAAATCGTGTCCTGTGGTGGCATCGATAATTTGATCGATACGGGGGAGGGGGAAGGGATCCTTTGGGCAAGCCTTATTAAGGTCTTTGAAATCGACACACAGGCGCCAGGATTTGTCCTTCTTTGGTACCATCACCAGGTTTGCTAGCCAGTCCGGATGTTTTATGTCTCTGATGAATCCGGCCTCCAATAGCTTGGCTAGCTCCTCTCCCATAGCCTGTCTCTTGGGTTCGGAAAAACGCCGAAGGGCTTGTTTGACAGGTTTAAATCCTTTTTGGATATTTAAGCTGTGTTCGGCCAGCCTGCGTGGGATCCCTGGCATGTCTGAAGGGTGCCAGGCGAAGATGTCCCAGTTCTCTCGTAGGAACTCTCGCAGTGCGGCGTCTACATCAAGGTTCAATCGTGCCCCGATGGAAGCTGTTTTATTAGGGTCCGTTGGATGGACCTGGAATTTGATTATTTCGTCTGCTGGCTTGAAGGATGTGGATTTAGATCTTTTGTCGAGTATCACATCATCCCTGTTAACCGTGGAGTGCAGCGCTGTCAGTTCCTCGGCCGCTAAGGCTTCGGATAGTGCCTCAAGGGCTAATGCGGCCGTTTTGTTTTCGGCGCAGAGTGCTATGTCCGGATCACTAGCTAGAGTGATAATTCCATTCGGCCCCGGCATCTTGAGCTTCATGTACCCGTAATGGTTTATTGCTTGGAAGATTGTGAATGCTTCCCGCCCTAGTAAGGCGTGATGTCCGCTTTTAAACGGGGCCACCTGGAACGTGACTTCTTCGGACCTGTAATTATCCGGCGTGCCGAACACCACATCTAGTGTGATTTTTCCCGTGCTGCGCGCTTCCCGACTAGGGATTATTCCTCTAAAGGTACACTACTTCGCTCGACGCGGTTCCAGTCTATTTCCATTTTTTGAAGGGTCTCCTCATAAATGACGTTTAGTCCGCTGCCTCCATCCATGAGCACCTTGGTAAGGCGAAAGCCGTCCACTATGGGACTGAGGACCAATGCGGCTGGTGCTCGGGCTGTTCGGAATCTAGGTTCATCACTTGCGTTGGAAGTAATGGCAGTGTCGCTCCATGGATTTATTGTTGCAACTTGATAGACTTCGGCGAGGTTGCGGAGTGTTCTTTTTCGCATATTGTTTGATGCGAAAGTCTCGAAGACTGTGAGAACGGTACTGGTGTCCTCGGGCTGGCTTTCTGCGGCCTCCCGATTTAAGAGGTCCTCGCCAATTTTGGCTAACTGCTGGAGTATCCAACATGCTCTAAGGCTGTGAGTTGGTGTGGCGTCCTCTATACTGTGAATTCTACAGGGTCCATCAAGCCACCTTTCCAGTACGGTTCGATGCCCTGCAGAGGGTTTTGGCTTTTTGCTATTTATCCCGGGTGTCTTATGATGATGCACCCTCTTAGTTCGGACGTGATTACTATTCAAGGCCGGATTATCCCAAAATTTCGTTTCGGTTTTCCAGGCACTTTCCATCGCACAGTATTTTTGTACTATGGACGCCAAGTCAGTGAAGCGTGTAATATCACAACGACTTACGGCGTTAAGGATTCCCTCATCCGTGCAATTACTGCAGAAGATTGATATCGCGTCTCCCTCGCGGTAATCTATTATCCTGTTCATAACCAGGAGAATCTGGCCTACTAATGATGTACTATTTTGTCGGCCCTCTGCCGGATTCGGCAGAGATCGCTTATGTTCGGGTGGGTGGGTGTCGTTGAATCTGAAACCTCACCCAATCCAAGATTCGGAGACCGAAGAGTTTCCGAATTCTGAAGTTTGGATTCCTGGACGTTATCCAACGAATCCGTCCCATTGCCTGATTCTAAGCTCAGGTCTTGAGTTACATCCTCCACTCCGCGGGTATCCGGCTTGGAGGGATCGGGAATTCGGATGTAACTAGTCCTTAAAATAGATGAAGGGTCGCCGCACCGCGCCTCTACCACGACAACATGGTGGGTGACTTGGGGAGAGTTAATTTCTCTTAGATCGGGTTTAAGCCCAACCTGGTCGTAATCCGTGGTGACCCCCAGGGCGGCGATGCGATCCAAGAGCTCGTTTACGGAAGAGAGCTCCATTGGATCTAACTGCTCGACGAGCTCCGAGCTGACGTGTAGATTGCTTTTGATGACCCGAGAGGTCACCGTTGGTGCAACATCCGAACAGGCGGTCATGAGGAAACCACTTAGCCGGAGGGTTTGGCCAACAGCCAAGGCTCCCTTAGCAACGGCGCCGTCTTTGAAGACGGGAGAAGGCATCCTTCCTGATTGCGACGACACAGAGAAACTCTCAATGAAAGCACCAATGTCGGTGTCAAAACCGGCGGATCTCGGGTAGGGGGTCCCGAACTGTGCGTCTAGGCCGGATGGTAACAGGAGGCAGGGAACACGATGTTTTACCCAGGTTCGGGCCCTCTTGATGGAGGTAAAACCCTATGTCCTGCTTGATTAATATTGATGATATGGGTAGTACAAGAGTAGATCTACCACGAGATCAAGGAGGCTAAACCCTAGAAGCTAGCCTATGGTATGATTGTTGTCTATGGAGTTGATGAAGTTGTCCTACGGACTAAAACCCTCTGGTTTATATAGACACCAGATAGGGTTAGGGTTACATAGAGTCGGTTACAATGGTAGGAGATCTTGAATATCCGCATCGCCAAGCTTCCCTTCCACGCCAAGGAAAGTCCCATCCGGACACGGGACGAAGTCTTCAATCTTGTATCTTCATAGTCCAGGAGTCCGGCTGAAGGTATAGTCCAGCTACCCGAACACCCCCTAATCCAGGACTCCCTCAGTGTTATTTATGTGCAGAAAAAAAGTTCTCGGAATGACCTGAAACTCCACGGAGATTATTCTTGGAAATAATAAAAAATACCGGCAAAGAATAAAGGCCAGGGGGGCCATCGCCTAGCCACGAGGGTGGGGGCGCGCCTGCCCCCCTAGGTGCGCGCCCTACCTCGTGGGCCCCCTGGAGCTCCACCGACCTCAACTCCAACTCCATATATTCATGTTCGGGGAGAAAAAAATCAGGGAGAAGGATTCATCGCGTTTTACGATACGGAGCCACCGCCAAGCCCTAAACTCTCTCGGGAGGGCTGATCTGGAGTCCGTTCGGGGCTCCGGAGAGGGCAATCCGTCACCGTCGTCATCATCAACCATCCTCCACCACCAATTTCATGATGCTCACCGCCGTGCGTGAGTAATTCCATCGTAGGCTTGCTGGACGATGATGGGTTGGATGAGATTTATCATGTAATCGAGTTAGTTTTGTTAGGGTTTGATCCCTAGTATCCACTATGTTCTGAGATTGATGTTGCTATGACTTTGCTATGCTTAATGCTTGTCACTAGGGCCCGAGTGCCATGATTTCAGATCTGAACCTATTATGTTTTCATGAATATATGTGAGTTCTTGATCCTATCTTGCAAGTCTATAGTCACCTACTATGTGTTATGATCCGACAACCCTGAAGTGACAATAATCGGGACCACTCCCGGTGATGACCGTAGTTTGAGGAGTTCATGTATTCACTATGTGTTAATGCTTTGGTCCGGTACTCTATTAAAAGGAGGCCTTAATATCCCTTAGTTTCCGCTAGGACCCCGCTGCCACGGGAGGGTAGGACAAAAGATGTCATGCAAGTTCTTTTCCATAAGCATGTATGACTATATTCGGAATACATGCCTACATTACATTGATGAATTGGAGCTAGTTCTGTGTCACCCTATGTTATGACTGTTACATGATGAACCACATCCGGCATAATTCTCCATCACCGATCCAATGCCTACGAGCTTTTCACATATTGTTCTTCGCTTATTTACTTGTCCGTTGCTATTGTTATCATCACTACAAAATACCAAAAATATTACTTTTGCTTCCGTTACCACTACTATCATATTACTTTGCTACTAAATACTTTGCTGCAGATATTAAGTTTCCAGGTGTGGTTGAATTGACAACTCAGCTGCTAATACTTGAGAATATTCTTTGGCTCTCCTTGTGTCGAATCAATAAATTTGGGTTAAATACTCTACCCTTGAAAACTGTTGTGATCCCCTATACTTGTGGGTTATCACCTGTCATATACAATTCCTTCAGCCCTGCATCATCAGTGATACTAGCAATGTCCTCGGATGAGGAATTAGTGGTAGCAGAGGCAGTTGAAGAATTTGCAGCAATGGAAGTATTTGAGCATTCAGGTGAAGAATTAGTAGTTTCACGTTCAATGCACTTCAAACATGGAGGAACAAATTCATCCTGAGTAGCGCTGATCTGTTGAGAAGGTAATGAATCACGCTTCTTCTAAAGATCTTCATACACTACAAAACAAAGACACATCCGTGACATTTTGGGCCGAACGCAATTTTTTTCTATCATACATATGACACTTCTATGACGATAATTGTGACAAAACCCGGTATCATCATAGATGTGGTGGGCTCCTACTTCTATGACAAAAAATCATGACAGAAAATGGGATTTTCATCCTGGGCGAGACGGAGACGCAGCTGCATGACATTCTTTGGGCCATCCATGACCGAAAAAAACCGTGGTAGAAGCGAGGGGGGGGGATTTCCTGGAGTTCTCGGTTACGGTGGGAGGTTGGGGGCCGAGCGATGCGTGTTTCTCTCGTACATGTACACGCGTGTGTGCGAGGCGTTGGCTCTAACTGAACCCGAGCGAGGCGTTGGGCTCTAACTGAACCCGAGCGATTGCACTGCAGGCTACGCGTTACTGAACCCGAGCGATCGATCGATGGCTGTTAACTGAACCTGATCGAGCAATTCCTTCGCTACTGCTGCTAACTGAAGCCGATTGATTGGATGAACAGTGAGCGGTGCAGGGGGGTTGGATGAATAGTGAGCGGTGGCGTTGCCTCTGGATGAACAGGACCCCGTGGTGTGGTGGAGGGCTGGATGAACAGTAGATGGTGGAGGGGTGCCCGTGGAGGGGTGGTTCAACAGGACCCCGTGGTGTGGAGGGCTAGATGAACAGTAGACGATGGAGGGGTGCCCGTGGAGGGGTGGTTGAACAGTAGCCGGTGGAGTAGCGCGCAGTGGAGGCTGGATGAACAGGAGCCCTTGGAGGCTGGAGGAGGTCGATGGTAGCCCGTGGAGGCTGGAGGAGGTCGACGGTGGAGATGAACAGTATCCCGTGGAGTCCCGTTTTGCGGTACGCCACACCCCTCCCGATGAACAGGACCCCCGTTTCGACCGTAGCGCTCCAACACAAGTCCGTTTCGTCCGTTTTGCGGTACGCCACACCCCTCCCGATCAACAAGACCCCTATTTCGACCGTAGGAGGTCCGTTTCCTCTGTTTTGCTGTACGCCAGACCCCTCCCGATCAACAGGACCCCGTTCCGAACGTAGGAGGCCCGTTTCCTCCGTTGTGCGGTACGCCAGGCCTCGTTTCCATCATCTGTTCCGTCCAAGCCCTCCCGATGAACACGACCACACATTCTGTTCCGACCCAGCCGGTTGGCTCCCACGCGTTCCGTTGCCTCTCGATGAACACGACGCATTCCGTTGCCTCCCCATGAACACGACGCATTCCGTTGGCTCCCCATGAACACGACGACGACGTTGTTTCTCTGTTCTGACCCAGCCATGTACACGAGCCCTGGCTATACGTATGCGCGAGTAGGCGTTCGAGACCCCGCCCGTATGTACACATACGTGGCCATATTTTCTTTCTTGCACCCTGGCCGTTGTACATATGTGTACATGCCACGTGCGCGCCTCTACTACAACATGTACGCGCCTCTACTACGACACGTGCGCGCCTCTATATCCACCAGTATATATGTACGTACACGTTAGCGACCAGAATGACAACGCTACGTACGCTTCGACCAGGTGGGTCCCGACTGTCAGGCACTTCCTTGCCTGCAAAGATGTAGCTGGTGGGTCCCAGCAGTCAGGGGGCGAATTGTTTTTTTGCCTGGACGCACCTCCTTGCATGCGAAGATGTAGCTGGTGGGTCCTAGCAGTCAGGGGCAAACGTTTTTTTCGTGAAACATGGTGGCCCGTCCGGTCGGTCCCCGCTGTCAGGTGAAGGAATAATTACTTTCCACGTAATAAGGAGGCACTTCCTTGCTGCGGCCATGGACCCAGCTGTCAGCCTCTCCACGTACATGTCGGAAATATGCCCTAGAGGCAATAATAAATTGGTTATTATTATATTTCCTTGTTCATGATAATCGTTTATTATCCATGCTAGAATTGTATTGATAGGAAACTCAGATACATGTGTGGATACATAGACAACACCATGTCCCTAGTAAGCCTCTAGTTGACTAGCTCGTTGATCAATAGATGGTTACCGTTTCCTGACCATGGACATTGGATGTCGTTGATAACGGGATCACATCATTAGGAGAATGATGTGATGGAAAAAGACCCAATCCTAAGCCTAGCACAAGATCATGTAGTTCGTATGCTAAAGCTTTTCTAATGACAAGTATCATTTCCTTAGACCATGAGATTGTGCAACTCCTAGATACCGTAGGAATACTTTGGGTGTGACAAACGTCACAACGTAACTGGGTGGCTATAAAGGTACACTACAGGTATCTCCGAAAGTGTCTGTTGGGTTGGCACGAATCGAGACTGGGATTTGTCACTCCGTGTAAACGGAGAGGTATCTCTGGGCCCACTCGGTAGGACATCATCGTAATGTGCACAATGTGATCAAGGAGTTGATCACAGGATGATGTGTTACGGAACGAGTAAAAGAGACTTGTCGGTAACGAGATTGAACAAGGTATCGGGATACCGACGATCGAATCTCGGGCAAGTATCGTACCGCTAGACAAAGGGAATTGTATACGGGATTGATTAAGTCCTTGACATCGTGGTTCATCTGATGAGATCATCGTGGAACATGTGGGAGCCAACATGGGTATCCAGATCCCGCTGTTGGTTATTGACCGGAGAGTCATCTCGGTCATGTCTACATGTCTCCCGAACCCGTAGGGTCTACACACTTAAGGTTCAGTGACGCTAGGGTTATAGAGATATTAGTATGCGGTAACACGAAAGTTGTTCGGAGTCCCGGATGAGATCCCGGACGTCACGAGGAGTTCCGGAATGGTCCGGAGGTAAAGAATTATATATAGGAAGTGCTATTTCGGCCATCGGGACAAGTTTCGGGGTCACCGGTATTGTACCGGGACCACCGGAAGGGTCCCGGGGGTCCACCGGGTGGGGCCACCTACCCCGGGGGGCCACATGGGCTTTAGGGGTGTGCGCCTTGGCCTGTATGGGCCAAGGGCACCAGCCCCAAGAGGCCCATGCGCCAAGAGATAAGGAAAGGAAGAGTCCTAAAGGGGGAAGGCACCTCTGAGGTGCCTTGGGGAGGATGGACTCCTCCCTGGCCGCACCCTTCCTTGGAGGAAGGGCCAAGGCTGCGCCCCCCTCTCCCTTGGCCCTATATATAGTGGGGGGGGGGAGAAGGGAGGGCAACCATACCTAAGCCCTGGCACCTCCCTCTCCCTCCCATTGCACATCTCCCTCCTCCCGCAGCGCTTGGCGAAGCCCTGTTGGAATCCCGCTACTTCCACCACGCCGTCGTGCTGCTGGATCTCCATCAACCTCTCCTCCCCCCTTGCTGGATCAAGAAGGAGGAGACATCGCTGCTCCATATGTGTGTTGAACGCGGAGGTGTCGTCCATTCGGCGCTAGGATCAGCGGTGATTTGGATCACGATGAGTACGACTCCATCAACCCCGTTCTCTTGAACGCTTCCGCGCGCGATCTACAAGGGTATGTAGATCCACTCCTCCCTCGTTGCTAGATGACTCCATAGATAGATCTTGGTGACACGTAGGAAAATTTTGAATATTTGCTACGTTCCCCAACGGTGGCATCATGAGCTAGGTCTATGCATAGTTTCTATGCACGAGTAGAACACAAAGTAGTTGTGGGCGTTGATTTTGTTCAATATGCTTACCGTTACTAGTCCAATCTTGATTCGGCGGCATTGTGGGATGAAGCGGCCCGGACCGACCTTACACGTACTCTTACGTGAGACTGGTTCCACCGACTAACATGCACTAGTTGCATAAGGTGGCTAGCGGGTGTCTGTCTCTCCCACTTTAGTCGGATCGGATTCGATGAAAAGGGTCCTTATGAAGGGTAAATAGCAATTGCCATATCACGTTGTGGTTTTTGCGCAGGTAAGAAACGTTCTTGCTAGAAACCCATAGCAACCATGTAAAACATGCAAACAATAATTAGAGGACGTCTAACTTGTTTTTGCAGGGTATGCTATGTGATGTGATATGGCCAAAAGGATGTGATGAATGATATATGTGATGTATGAGATTGATCATGTTCTTGTAATAGGAATCATGACTTGCATGTCGATGAGTATGACAACCGGCAGGAGCCATAGGAGTTGTCTTAATTTATTTATGACCTGCGTGTCAACATAAACGTCATGTAATTACTTTACTTTATTGCTAACCGTTAGCTGTAGTAGTAGAAGTAATAGTTGGCGAGGCAACTTCATGGAGACACGATGATGGAGATCATGGTGTCATGCCGGTGACGATGATGATCATGGAGCCCCGAAGATGGAGATCAAGAGGATCAAAGTGATGATGGCCATATCATGTCACTATTTGATTGCATGTGATGTTTATCATGTTTATGCATCTTGTTTACTTAGAACGGTGGTAGTAAATAAGATGATCCCTCATAATAATTTCAAGAAAGTGTTCCCCCTAACTGTGCACCGTTGCGACAGTTCGTTGTTTCGAAGCACCACATGATGATCGGGTGTTAGATTCTAACGTTCACATACAACGGGTGTAAGAAAGATTTACACACGCGAAACACTTAGGTTGACTTGACGAGCCTAGCATGTACAGACATGGCCTCGGAACACAAGAGACCGAAAGATCGAGCATGAGTCGTATGGTAGATACGATCAACATGAAGATGTTCACCGATGATGACTAGTCCGTCTCACGTGATGATCGGACACGGCCTAGTTGACTCGGATCATGTAATCACTTAGATGACTGGAGGGATGTCTATCTGAGTGGGAGTTCATAAGATGAACTTAATTATCCTAAACATAGTCAAAAGGTCTTCGCAAATTATGTCGTAGCTCGCACTTCAGTTCTACTGTTTAGATATGTTCCTAGAGAAAATTTAGTTGAAAGTTGATAGTAGCAATTATGCGGACTAGGTCCGTAAACTGAGGATTGTCCTCATTGCTTCATAGAAGGCTTATGTCCTTAATGCACCGCTCAGTGTGCTGAACCTCGAACGTTGTCTGTGGATGTTGCGAACATCTGACATACACATTTTGATAACTACGTGATAGTTCAGTTAAACGGTTTAGAGTTGAGGCACCAAAGACGTTTTGAAACGTTGCGAAACATATGAGATGTTTCGAGGGCTGAAATTGGGATTTCAGGCTCGTGCCCACGTCAAGAGGTAGAAGACCTCCGATGATTTTCTTAGCCTGCAAACTAAGGGAGAAAAGCTCAGTTGTTGAGCTTGTGCTCAGATTGTCTGAGTACAACAATCATTTGAATCGAGTGGGAGTTGATCTTCCAGATGAGAAAGTGATGTTTCTCCGAAGTCATTACCACCAAGCTGCTAGAGCTTCGTGATGAACTATAATATATCAGGGACATATATGATGATCCTTGAGATATTCGCGATGTTTGACACCACAAAAGTAGAAATCAAGGAGCATCAGTTGTTGATGGTTGGTGAAACCACTAGTTTCAAGAAGGGCAAGGGCACGAAGGGATACTTCATGAAACGACAATTCAGCTGCTGCTCTAGTGAAGAAACCCAAGGTTGAACCCAAACCCGAGACTAAGTGCTTCTGTAATAAGGGGAACAGCCACTGGAGCAGAATTACCCTAGATACTTGGTAGATGAGAAGGCTGTCGATAGAAGTATATTGGATATACATTATGTTAATGTGTACTTTACTAGTACTCCTAGTAGCACTAGGGTACTAGATACTGGTTCGGTTGCTAAGTGTTAGTAACTCGAAATAAAAGCTACGGAATAAACGGAGACTAGCCAAAAGGTGAGATGACGACATGTGTTGGAAGTATTTCCATGGTTTATCAAATATCGTACGCTCCCTCTACCATCAAGATTGGTGTTTGCGTTGAGCATAGACATGATTGAATTATGTCTATCGCAATACGGTTATTCATTTAAGGAGAGAGTAATGGTTACTCTGTTTATTTGAATAATACCTTCAATGGTCTTACACCTAAAATGAATGGTTTATTGAATCTCGATCGTAGTGATACACATGTTCATGCCAAAAGATAGTAATGATAGTACCACCTACTTGTGGCACTGCTACGTAAGTCATACCGGTATAAAACGCATGAAGAAGCTCCATGTTGATGGATCTTTGGGCTCACTCGTTTTTGAAAGGTTTGAGACATGCGAACCATGTCTATTGGTGTATATGCATGAAGAAACTCCATGCAAATGGACCGTTTTGACTCACTTGATTTTGAATCACTTGAGACATGCAAATCATACCACATGGGCAAGATGACTGAAAGCCTCATTTTCAGTAAAATGGAACTAGAAAGCAACTTGTTGGAAGTAATACATTTTGATGTGTGCAGTCCAATGAGTGCTGAGGCATGTAGTGGATATTGTTATGTTCTTACTTCACAGATGATTTGAGTAGATGTTGAGTATATTTACTTGATGAATCACGAGTCTTAATTATTGAAAGGTTCAAGTAATTTCAGGGTGAAGTTGAAAGATCGTCGTGACAAGAGGATAAAATATCTATGATATGATCATAGAGATGAATATCTGAATTACGAGTTTGGCACAAAATTAAGATATTGTGGAAATTGTTTCACAACTAATACAGCCTGGAACACCATAGTGTGATGGTGTGTCCGAACATCATAACTGCACCCTATTGGATATGATGCATACCATGATGTCTCTTATCGAATTACCACAATAGTTTATGAGTTAGGCATTAGAGACAACCACATTCACTTTAAATAGGCACCACGTAATTCCGATGAGATGACACCGTATGAACTATGGTTTAGAGAAACCTAAGCTGTCATTTCTTAAAAGTTTGGGGCTGCGACGCTTATGTGAAAAGTTTCAGGCTGATAAGCTCGAACCCAAAGAGGATAAATGCATCTTCATAGGACACCCAAAACAGGTGGGTATACCTCCTGTCTCAGATCCGAAAGCAATAAGGGATTGTTTCTGGAATCGGGTCCTTTCTTGAGGAAAAGTTTCTCTCAAAAGAATTGAGTGGGAGGATGGTGGAGACTTGATGAGGTTATTGAACCGTCTCTTCAACTAGTGTGTGGCAGGGCATAGGAAGTTGTTCCTGTGGTGCCTACACCAATTGAAGTGGAAGCTTATGATAGTGATCATGAAACTTCAGATCAAGTCACTAACAAACCTCGTTGGATGACAAGGATGTGTACTACTTCAGAGTGGTACGTAATCCTGTCTTGGAAGTCATGTTGCTAGACAACAATGAACCTACGAGCCATGGAGAAGCGATGGTGGGCCCGGATTCCGATAAATGGCTCGAGGCCATAAAATCCGAGAGTGGATCCATGTATGAAAACAAAGTGTAGACTTTGGAAGAACGGCTCGATGGTCGTAAGGCTGTTGAGTACAGATGGATTTTAAAAGGAAGACGGACAATGATGGTAAATGTCACCATTAAGAAAGCTCGACTTGTCGTTAAGATGTTTTCCAACAAGTTCAAGGAGTTGACTACGATGAGACTTTCTCACTCGTAGCGATGCTAAGAGTCTGTTGGAATTATATTAGCGATTACTGCATTATTTATGAAATCTTGTAGATAGGATGTCAAAACATTGTTTCCTTGATGATTTTCTTGAGGAAAGGTTGTATGTGATACAACCGGAAGGTTTTGTCAATCCTGAAAGATGCTAATAAGTATGCAAAGCTCCAGCAATCCTTCTAAGGACTGGAGTAGGCATCTCGGAGTTGGAATGTATGCTTTGATGAGATGATCAAAGATTTTGGGTGTATACAAAGTTTATGAGAAACTTGTATTTCCAAAGATGTGAGTGGGAGCACTATAGAATTTCTGATGAGTATATGTTGTTGACGTATTATGGATCAGAAATGACGTAGGATTTCTGGAAAGCATATAGGGTTATTTGAAAGTGTTTTTCAATGGAAAGCCTGGATTAAGCTACTTGAACATTGAGCATCAAGATCTATAAGGATAGATCAAAACGCTTAATGGTACTTTCAAATGAATACATACCGTGACAAGATTTTGAAGGAGTTCAAAATGGATCGGCAAAGAAGGAGTTCTTGGCTGTGTTATAAGGTGTGAACATTGAGTAAGACTCGAAACCTGACCGCGGCAGAATAGAGAGAAAGGACGAAGGTCGTCCCCTATGCTTAAGACATAGGCCCTACAGTGTGCTATGCTATGTACCGCACCTGAAATGTGCCTTGCCATGAGTCAGTCAAGGGGTACAAGAGTGATCCAAGAATGGATCACAAGACAACGGTCAAAGTTATCCTTAGTAACTAGTGGACTAAGGAATTTTCTCGATTATGGAGGTGGTAAAAGAGTTCGTCGTAAAGGGTTACGCCGATGCAAACTTTGACACTAATCCAGATTATTCTGAGTAGTAAACTGGATTCGTATAGTAGAACAGTTATTTTGAATAGCTCCAAATGTAGCGCAGTAGTTGCATCTACAGGATGACATATAAATTTGCAAAGTACATATGGATCTGAAAGATTCAGACCCGTTGACTATAACATCTCTCACAAGCATAACATGATCAAACCCAGAACTCATCGAGTGTTAATCACATGGTAATGTGAACTAGATTATTGACTCTAGTAGACTCTTTCGGTGTTAGTCACATGGGGATGTGACCTTGAGTGTTAATCACATATCTATGTGAACTGGATTATTGACTCTAGTGCAAGTGGGAGACTGTTGGAAATATGCCCTAGAGGCAATAATAAATTGGTTATTATTATATTTCCTTGTTCATGATAATCATTTATTATCCATGCTAGAATTGTATTGATAGGAAACTCAGATACATGTGTGGATACATAGACAACACCATGTCCCTAGTAAGCCTCTAGTTGACTAGCTCGTTGATCAATAGATGGTTATGGTTTCCTGACCGTGGACATTGGATGTCGTTGATAACGGGATCACATCATTAGGAGAATGATGTGATGGACAAAGACCCAATCCTAAGCCTAGCACAAGATCATGTAGTTCGTATGCTAAAGCTTTTCTAATGTCAAGTATCATTTCCTTAGACCATGAGATTGTGCAACTCCCGGATACCGTAGGAATACTTTGGGTGTGCCAAACGTCACAACGTAACTGGGTGGCTATAAAGGTAAACTACAGGTATCTCCGAAAGTGTCTGTTGGGTTGGCACGAATCGAGACTGGGATTTGTCACTTCGTGTAAACGGAGAGGTATCTCTGGGCCCACTCGGTAGGACATCATCGTAATGTGCACAATGTGATCAAGGAGTTGATCACGGGATGATGTGTTATGGAACGAGTAAAAGAGACTTGCCGGTAACGAGATTGAACAAGGTATCGGGATACCGACGATCGAATCTCGGGCAAGTATCATACCGCTAGACAAAGGGAATTGTATACGGGATTGATTAAGTCCTTGACATCGTGGTTCATCCGATGAGATCATCATGGAACATGTGGGAGCCAACATGGGTATCCAGATCCCGCTGTTGGTTATTGACTGGAGAGTCATCTCGGTCATGTCTGCATGTCTCCCGAACCCGTAGGGTCTACACACTTAAGGTTCGGTGATGCTAGGGTTATAGAGATATTAGTATGCGGTAACCCGAAAGTTGTTCAGAGTCCCGGATGAGATCCCGGACGTCACGAGGAGTTCCAGAATGGTCCGGAGGTAAAGAATTATATATAGGAAGTGCTATTTCGGCCATCGGGACAAGTTTCGGGGTCACCGGTATTGTACCGGGACCACCGGAAGGGTCCCGGGGGTCCACCGGGTGGGGCCACCTACCCCGGGGGGCCACATGGGCTTTAGGGGTGTGCGCCTTGGCCTGTATGGGCCAAGGGCACCAGCCCCAAGAGGCCCATGCGCCAAGAGATAAGGAAAGGAAGAGTCCTAAAGGGGGAAGGCACCTCCGAGGTGTCTTGGGGAGGATGGACTCCTCCCTGGCCGCACCCTTCCTTGGAGGAAGGGCCAAGGCTGCGCCCCCTCTCCCTTGGCCCTATATATAGTGGGGGGAAGGGAGGGCAACCATACCTAAGCCCTGGCGCCTCCCTCTCCCTCCCATGACACATCTCCCTCCTCCCGCAGCGCTTGGCAAAGCCCTGTTGGAGTCCCGCTACTTCCACCACGCCGTCGTGCTGCTGGATCTCCATCAACCTCTCCTCCCCCCTTGCTGGATCAAGAAGGAGGAGACGTCGCTGCTCCGTATGTGTGTTGAACGCGGAGGTGCCGTCCGTTCGGCGCTAGGATTATCGGTGATTTGGATCACGACGAGTACGACTCCATCAACCCCGTTCTCTTGAACGCTTCCGCGCGCGATCTACAAGGGTATGTAGATCCACTCCTCCCACATTGCTAGATGACTCCATAGATAGATCTTGGTGACACGTAGGAAAATTTTGAATTTTTGCTACGTTCCCCAACAGTACAGTCCACGTCCGATGGAAGCCGTTCCTTGACCACGTTGACCACGCCGCGCCGAGAGCACCAGGACGGTGGACGACGGCGAGGTCTAGGAAGGGGACGACGTGGAGTCGGGGAAGATGCGGCAGTGGATGCCCACGCGTAGAGGAGTACGAGGGTTCACTGGTTCACTGCGGTGTGAGGCTGCCATTGCCGCAGAATAACAGGGGGTATGGGTGAGTAGAGGGATGGCCTGGCCAGCGGTGGGAGTAGTAGGGGGCGGTGAGGCCTCCGCCGCATCATAGCCGGCCACGGGAGGCAGGAGCATGAGGCACGACCGGCGCTGGTTTGGGCGGCTGGAGCAAGAAGACCGGAGGTTGAAGAAGCACTACGGCCGTTGGATGGACATCGTACGGTCACTGGAGCTAGAATCGTGCATATTGACTAGGTTGACAAAGCCCTCCGTCCCCGTCAACTTAGTAGGCCCACAAGTCAGCCTGCCACTATACTAGGTCCCAGCTAACAGGGGGAGTATTCATTTTTTTGTGCGTAATAAGGAGGCACTTCCTTGCGTGCGAAGATATAGCTGGTGGGTCCGAGCTGTCAGCGGCGGTAATGTTTTTTTCGCGAAATACAGAGGCCCTTTCGGTGGGTCCCTGATGTCAGGTGGAGGAATCATTATTTTGCGCGTAATAAGGAGACATTTCCTTGCGTGCGGCCGTGGACCCAACTGTCGGCCTCTCCACGCACAGTCCACTTCAGATGCATGTCTGTCGTTGACCACGTTGACCAGGCCGCGCCAAGAGCACCAGGGCAGTGGACGACGGCGAGGCCTAGGAAGGGAACGACACGGAGGCAGGGAAGACTCGGTAGTTGTTTCCCACGCGGAGGGGAGTATGACTGTACGAGGGTTTACTGGTTCGTCTACCGTCGCTGGAGAATAATAGCAGGTGTGGGTGAGTAGAGGGATGGCTAGGCCAGCGATGGGAGTACGGTGGGGCGGTGAGGCCTGCGCGGCAGCACAACCGGCCGCGGGGAGGAGGGAGCGGGCAGTCCCGCCGGCGCTTGTTTGAGCGGTTGGAGCAGGAAGAGTAGAGATTGAAGAAGCACGACGGCCGTTCGATGGACGTCCAATAATCACTGCTTGTGCGTCAACCTTTTTTTAGGAAAGCCTCAAATCTGTGGAAAACAGCATACAGCCCATCTGACATTATTTCTAATAATTTACAGCCCATTTGCTAATTCTTAAGGTTTTTTTGGAGCCCATATTATTTTTGTTAGCATTACAGCCCATATTGTGGCCACGGTTAAAAAATTATACAAAATTTTGCATATTTCGGTGCGGTCCGAACTGTTTTTAATCCCGAAATTTCGATTCACATTCAAACTGATTTTAAAAATAAATGTATATCAATATAAAATCCAACAAATTCTCCATGCAGAAAAAATAATGTAATTTAAAATCTCAAAATGAAAAAAAAGATATTTGAAACTAATTGCCGGTTTGATGTGCTTTAAAAATGTACAACCCATTTCTCATTACCGATGGGCCATTTTCTCGGCCAGCCGAATGAAAGCTCTCCTCGTCTTGAAAGATTTGCAGCCCAACAGGCCTGACAAAGCGACTTACTTGGCAAATCCCAAAAAAACTGGGCTGTGACCGTGGACCCAGCTGTCAGCCTCTCCATGTACAGTACTCTTCCGATGGAAGTCGTTCCTTGACCATGTTGACCACGCCGCACGGAGAGCACCACAGCGGTGGACGACGGCGAGGCCTAGGAAGGGAACGACGCGGAGCTGGGGAAGACGCGGCAGTGGAAGCCCACGCGGAGAGGAGTACGAGGGTTCACTGGTTCGACTGCGGTGTGAGGCTGCCGTCGCCGCAGGGCCTGGCCAGCGGTGGAAATAGTAGGGGGCAGTGAGGCCTTCGCGGCAGCACAGCTGGCCACGGGAGGCAGGAGCATGCGGCACGACCGGCGCTGCTTTGGGCGGCTGGAGCAAGAAGACTAGAGGTTGAAGAAGCACTACGGTTGTTGGATGGACATCGTACGGTCACTGGAGCTAGAATCATTCATATTGACTAAGTTGACAAAGCCCTTCGTCCCCGTCAACTTAGTAGGCCCACAAGTCAGCCTCCCACCAAGGTGGGTCCCAACAAGCCAGGGGAGTATTCATTTTTTTGTGCGTAATAAGGAGGCACTTCCGATGGGTCCGAGCTGACAGCGAGGGAACATTTTTTCACGAAATACGGTGGCCCATCAGGTGGGTCCCAGCAGTCAGGGGGCAATTGTTTTTTCGCAAAATACGGTGGCCCGTCCAGTGGGTCCCTACTGTCAGTTGGAGGAATCATTATTTTCCGCGTAATAAGGAGGCACTTACTTGCTGCGGTCATGGACCCAGCTGAGACTCTCCACGTACAGTATACTTCCGATGGAAGTCGTTCCTTGACCATGTTGACCTCGCCGCGTTCCGTTGCATGCATGCGTCCATGGGCGTGGTGCGTCCCCACTGTCAGCCTCTCACGTACAGTCATCTTCCGATGACTCTCGGTTGTTGACCACGTTGACCACACCGTGCCGAGCGCACCCAGAATGGAACGACCCGGAGATGGGGAAGACGGGGCAGTGGAGTCGCAGATGGAGAGGAGTGGGAAACTTCACTGGTTCGGGTGCGCGGCAGCACAGCCGCGGTGCCGCCCACGAGAGACAGGAGCAAGAACAGAGGTTGAAGAAGGAGCATGGCTATTGGATTAACGTCCAACGGTCCAGCTGCTAGAATCATTTGTTGATTAAGTTGACAAAGCCGTGCGTACACGTCCCTTAGTAGGCCCACAAGTCAGTCACCAAATCTGACGGATCCCTGCTGTCAACGGGATGAATAATTGTTTTTTGCAAAACAAGGAGGCACTTCCTTCCACGCGAAAATACAGCCATTGGGTCCCAGCTATCAGGTGGAGGAAACATTTTTTTTCAGCTTAATAAGGAGGAACTTTCCTTGCGTGCGATCATGGACCTCGTGGGTCCCAGCCGTCAGGCTCTCCATGTACAATCCTCTTCTGATGACTCTCGTTTGTTGACCATGCCGCACTGAACGCAGCGAGGCGGTGGACGACGGCGAGGCCCCGGACGGGAATGACTCATAGATGGGAAAACGCGGCAGTGGAGCCGCAGATTGAGAGGAGGAGAAGGGTTATAACTGGTTCTGTTGCGGTGTGGGGCTGTAGTTTGTGGAGAATAACAGGAGGTGTCGAGGGGTGGAGGGATAGCCTGGCCGGCGGTGGGGTAGCGCTTCGCAGCGATGCGTGCTAAGCAGAGCCGCTAGCCGCCGGAGGCCGGACTAGGCGGTCCCGGCGACGCTGGAGGAAGAAGACGAGAGATTGAAGGTGCATGCCGGCCGTTGGATATAAATCCAATGGCTGTGGATGACACAATCATTTGTTGACCAAGTTGACAACGCCCTGCGTAAGCTTCGACCTATTGGCCCACATGTCAGCCTGCAAAAATGTGGCATATATTTAACCCATGTTTTCTAGAATGTACAGTCCATTTGCTGGGATGGGTGAACAAATAATTTCGCGTCAATCAGGCCCATTTATATTTTCTAAGAAATCCCAGGCCATTTGCACTTCCTTTAAATACACGTATTAGGTGGGCTCGTTATACATATAATGTTATGTTAGAAGGAGCAATTAATATCAAAGAATAAACAGGAGAGGCACATTATATATATATATATATATAATTAAGAAATTAGCGAGTTATTACTCAAAATAAAAATGAGCGCGTTATTATTAAATTGGTCCTTAAAATCTTCGCAAGCTTTTGTACGCAATCACCAGGATTTTCCTTGCGTGTGAGTCAAAAACAATCAGGATTTTCCTTGCCAACTTCCATTAAACATTTACTTTTATAAGTTAATAACACGTGGGATGTTTTTATAATGTATATATAAGTCTCTATAAAATATACAATAATAGTAATAATATAAATATATATAATGTGGTTAGAAGGGAAAACATAAATTGGACACAGCATTACTTTTATAAGAGACCTGCGTTTTATACCCCACAGTAGGCATACTAACAAGTTCACACACAAATACAACAGAAAAGGTAAACATTGATATCAAACTCGGGTTCATAGGACACGTTCATATTCATAGCCAACATTCAATATCAAAAACTCAAAAGATTCATATATACACAAGCTCAGCATATCTATGCATCCAAATGATTGATAGATCACACGGCAATATTCATACATAATTCACAAAAAGATTCAGATATACACATGTTCAGTATGTTTATGCATCCATATGATAGAGATCACAGCCAATATGATCCATGGACGAACTTTAATTACCTAGGGTACAGACTGGTAAATGGTGTTCAATCGGATGTACTTCTTGCTAAAATTAGTTC
This sequence comes from Triticum dicoccoides, assembly GCF_002162155.2. NCBI lineage: Eukaryota > Viridiplantae > Streptophyta > Magnoliopsida > Poales > Poaceae > Triticum > Triticum dicoccoides. The sequence goes on along the minus strand of NC_041392.1, from coordinate 115,285,987 downwards.
TTGTACGAGTAAACTTTCGAGTACATAAGAGGCAGCACAGACAATCTGAACTTTGCTTGGAGGTTTATCCTCAAATAGTGGCCTCGTGCCGAGGGAGGTTTGACCAACTTGGCCACTACTTTAATCCAACTAGTTTACTGGATCATCTTGGTCCTGTATCTCGCCAAAATTCTACATTGCAGACGAGAAAGGAGGCGGTTGAGAAAATGAACCACCCAAAATTTTTGTGCAGTTCAACTGAAATGGATCATCCTAGGCATGCAGACTGATTAAGTGCCAGATAAATATACGTGTCAACCAACTTGTCTGGAATCTTTAGACTCCATGCCATATAGTTCGCTACCATATGTGCCGATAACCAAAAGGCACAAGTTGGGACCAAATACTGGACTGCGTTTTTCTGGGCTATGCACCAAGCAATATTTTTGACGTTCACTCTCCTAATACTTGGAGTTTGACAATTGGTTGATGTTGGTTGATAATCAAATGAATATAGGAAATTCTTGTCAACATCGATGCTTGTCTGAGTGAACTTTGGAGTACATAGCAGCAGCATAAGTACCTGTCCATCCGATCATTTTGTGCAGTTCTACTGAAATCACCCGATGTAATGATTTGCCTGCGAGTTCAGGCTCCAAATTACTCCTTTATGAAATCGGCAAACAGTAGCACAATACCAAATTACCAATACATATGATAGGCACAATAATCAGGATAAAGACGAGTACCAACCTGTGTGAGGTAGCATATCAATTACTATTTACATTGACTGGAAGCCGAGATAAGCCAAGCGACTGACAGCAAAGGAAGAAAGCAAGCGGAGATTAGCGACTGACAGGAAAGGACGGAAGCTGTCGAGGCAATGAAGCACCCAAAGTTTTTGTGTAGTTCCACCAAAATTGAGCATCCCTGTTGGCACATATATTGAGAGAGTGATATTACTGTAATAGTGGGACTAGTTGATGAAACATACACTAACAAATAGAAGCACCCTCATTATCTTAATTGGTAAAGTTAGCAACATAGTAGTCTTGCTTAAAGAGAGGTATTAGTTTATTGAATCAGTGCCAATTAGGTCAACTCAACACTCAAAGCATTGCCATTGATCATAGGTTGCAAAACTTTAACGTGCAAAGATAAAGGAGTTTCTCATGACAGTAGCACGATACAAATAGAGATGACAACAAACTAATATGGATGAAGGCCTTAGGCCCCTACCAACCTGAGAAAAAAAAACCTTATTCATGTAGTCCCATAAGAGATGATAAAGCACTCACTGGAATCACACAATAGTATATATTTTTGTGCACTTCAAATGTATGGTTGAAATCACTCTTGTTTACCAGTGCTGAGATTAGATCGAAAGATTATCAAGAACTTCCAGCAGAGTTAAATCACTGGCTGGGATACAGTTCATTGTATTGTCTTGTGTAGTTCCACTAAAATGTATGATTGGCACAACATGATCCCTGTTTGCACAAGTAGGAACAAGGTGAAACCTTCATTAGCTTAGTGAGAAAGGATAGGAAGACATTAGTATATTACTCAAACAGTAGCATCAAATTCATGATGGACAATACGCAAAACATTGCCTCATTGAACCAATGGCATTAAATTGACATGCAAAACAATAGCACTATTATGTCATGACACTAATAATATTCCCTCCCTGCTCCACCACATGATTCATCTCCATAGACAAACATACACACGTACATGCTTCAGTATAGGGTCCTACTAAAGATTTGTTTAACTCCAACAGGAAAATTAGGCAGTAATAAATTAGTGATACTTAAGTACTCCTAATTAATTAAGTGAGACAGCAGAAGTGGAAGGGCTCCCTGGAGGATCGTCTCACATGTAAGGTAGTCGTTGCCGGAGCCCTTGAATGGCCTCGACTGAGGCATCTGGCTTCAGCAAGATCGCCTTGGCACTGTTTCTTCTTCTTCTTCTTCCTCTTCAAGCTCTGTTTCTCTTTCTCCTCACCAGTTGGTGAAACCAAGGACATGATTGGCCTTCTAATTCAGAATTGGTTTTTTCAGTGAGGGAGTACAAATGTACTAGTAAAAAACATCATTATTTTCTCATGGCAGTCGGAAAATAGAGATGAACACATGCATTAAATATCACTAGCAGAGTGCCCGTGCGTTGCTACGGGCTATGATATATATATATATATATATATATATATATATATATATATATATAAATTAATTGAACAAATGATTAGGGTCGTCTCCAAGTCCGACGCTCATTTCTCTCCTGTACGCCCGACAATGTTCAGACATGAAACGGTTGCCTAGCGGGCTTCTCAAAATTCAAACGTCTGGACAGTCCATCCTACCCCAAATCCAGACCATATGTGTGAGAGGAATATGGTGGTCCGCCATGTTATCTTCAACACACTGGCCCAACACAAAAAAACCCAGCCCACGATGGGCCCTTCTCTTTTTTAGTGGACCCTCCTCTTCTTGCTCGGTATCCCGCCATGTTATAAATAATTCCAAAAAAATTATCGTCTACATCTCTGCAAAAATATGTGCGCGACACAAACTTTTGTAAAAATACATCATTTTATTTTGCCTCCACAAAAAAGAGAAATTTCAATGGTTGAAAATAGTGTTCCATGAGACAGATTTTTGTCTTTTTTGCACAAAAAAAAATCCTTCGAAACATTTGGCGCACACATAGAATGTGAAGCTGTACATGTGCAACAATTTTCAGTTTTTTTCAAAAACTTAAAAAGGTGTCTTTCGAAGTGGGTGCGGATGTACTTGGGTTCATCCATGTATTTTCCCGTCCAGAGCTAGCAGCATACAACTCATTTTGACCATTCCCAAGAAAAAATAGACAAGCTACCAGCCACACAGAAAATCAGGCCACCAACGAGGCTGTGAGGACCAGGCCACCTGAAGTCTCCCACAAACTACAGTTCTTTCGCCAGGTGCAGTGGAGCTCGCCACAATGTCTAGTTATAATTAAAGGTCTACAGTTGCATCTAATCAAGCTATAAAAAGGAAGACACCATCTAGCATATATCATGAGCGCATCCATATAACACAAGTATGCATACAGTCAAGGCATCCAAGAAATGTGTTGCATTTTCTTAATTCATCTATGTGTACTAATCAATAGTTAAAAAATAGCTAGAAATTATTTAGTCTAGCAGATAATTGGAAGTCTAGTCTACCAGGAAGCTAATCACAAAAACATGATAAAAATCAAAACCATAGTCTTTCTATTCCTGGCAATTGATCATCCTATACAGGAAGATATAGTTCATATACCATTAGCAAATAATCTAGGCATATAGGTACAGAAGAGCCACAAGACTGATCCGAGTTTCAGCTTAACATCAACCAATTGCTTAACAGTCCAGAATAAAGTCGCAAAATTGCATCAAGAATAGGATCTGACACTTGCATTGTGGTGTTTTCCCACTGTATATTTGACACACACACACTACATGCACTCTACAGATATGTATCCAACCGGCTATACTCTACGCTCACTGGATTTTGCGGACTTCTTGGCCATGTTAGGTAAAGAAGCTCTGTAAGTGTCATTTCGTATCAAGATTGCATCCACTCCTGCCTCCTCCTATATGTAGTACTTAAAACCTTCACATGAAGACTGTCATTAAGAAAATGGCTGTATCAAAGTGAATCTTGTGAAGAGAGTCAATTCAACTCTAGTGTTCAATGTCACAATGTCAGAAAGCAAGCAATAATAATTCAGTTATATGATCAAGCCCTCAACCGGAACCCGCCACATGCCCCGATGCTCGGTCCCCATCTCGCACTGTTGTGGACATCCCCAAGGTGTCCCCAAGCCGACGCGCGATCTGGCTCCAGCGACCAGGCGAGTCCATCGATCGGGATCTTGGCCAGCGCTAGCGGGTCCCTTCAACACGGCCGCCCTCCGGAAATGTGCCCCCCTTACATGTAAGGATGATTAGAGATAAATATTAGTTTTTGAATCTTTAGGCATCTATATATAAGGCATCTACTTCATATTCGTAATCCCTAATCTGTACCCTCTCACTACTGGTAATTACTCTCATGAAACCATATCAGACACACGACACTCAGCATTAGTAATGACTGAACAAAAGAGGCATGAGAGTGTTTCAATAAACTGAATGATTGCTTAAACCAGAAAAGCAATTCCAACATAAAGGCATGATCCTCTTCATTTTTTGATGAACCGAAGGACGAAAAGAAGTAACCAACAGAAACCTTAGCCGGTGAAATAAGCGCCTTCTCCTTAAGTTCAAATGAAAGAAATAGTAAATTAAATTTTCTCAAATTAATATTTCATGGCACTGATTTTATGTTCTACTATTTAGGATATGCCGAACCTACATAACATATAGGAATCTGATCATGACTAACTTTATATACCTATACATGACTACTCTACTACTCCAAAATTGATAATGTAGTACTTATTAAAGTATAAAATTCTGTAAATAGCTCGAGCTAAGTAATCCAGATAGGTGAAGAGACAATCGATCAAAACACAAGTACATCACATTTGTATAGGCAGTGCCTTCTGAACAAACCCTTACTAATGGGTCTCATTATCAGGAAACTCATGATTCCCAATAACAGACCACAATATTAATTTATGTAGTAACGTAATACAGGATGTACCTTCAAATGTTGATTTTAGTCGCTTTCTTTTAGATTTTCCTGCATTGACCAACTTATCCTTGAAAGTAAAGTTGAATATCAGATTAGCAAGTTAAAGATTGGAGCATGAGATTAACAACTATATATTGCAACTTGCAAGCATGCATTTTTAACTGTAAAAGAGCTAATAAAGTGTTTACTTCAAGAAAATACAGCAGGCCAAGCACAAAATGTATATCTAAACGGTGAACAAAAAAAGTAATATACTCTCTACAAATAAATGATCAAAGTTTACAAATGCTTGGCTTGTAAACTACTTAGTTACTCCCTGCTACTAAAAAAGTCAACCATACAAGTAATATGCCCAAGCTTGAGAGAGACACAATCCAAATGAATTGCCAAAGAGAAGAAAGAACTGCAGAAAAACATGAAAGATCCCCCTGCACAACAGATTGCAGAAAAGACCAATGCATTCTCAAATTATTTGCTCCTTCTGAGCTAAAAAACTCCATGCGGAGCAAATGGTCGAGCTGGCCGTAGGAAGGAACACACTAAAACATGCCAAGAAAAGTGCATTGGTAAAAACAAAACAAAAAGAAAATATAGGAGCAACCAGGACGGGGTTAATGGTTTGGGAGCTGAGAGAGTTGATGGGAGGGACAACCAGAGAATCAAACCTAGCAGAAATTCGCATATGCTTTTCCAAGATGATGTGCTGCTCGGTGGATGATCATCATCATGCATCCACTTTAAAGGTCCTCGATTCTTATATGCATTCAGTTTCTGCAAGTTCAAAAGGTAGTTCTATATAATCACTAAACAGAGGCACTAACCTAATACTGAATTTATAGAATAAGTGCAGATCCTTTGTTGAGTCCTCTGCAATCTCAATACTCTGGATCCAACTAATGATCTTGTCTTGCCCTGCAAATATATACATGATTCAGTCTATTTTCAGAAATTAGGATTTCTTATTTCTATGTGATCCACATAGAACATGAGGAATCACCTAAGCTTAGCTGTTGTATCAGACCCAGAACATTCACTAATGCAGTTAAATATCTGTACAAATATAAAGAACATGAACTTACAACTTCATGGTTCAGTATATGGACAAAAAGACCCATGTCTAGAGATCTAGAGAGAGATGGAAACTAAAGTCAAACCATGAACCACGTCCAGCTCCTTGCTCTTGCTACGATTCGTGTTCGGCCCACTCCTTGCATGCACCAGCGACCTCATCCATGCGACAAGGGGGGAAAGAGAGGGGGAGGAAGATAGAGACAACCTGAACCGCCTCAACCTTCTTGCTCCTGCTGTTCCGACCAGCAAGTCTCCTTCCATGGCCGACCCCGCCCACATTCGCCACTGCACCAACTCCATTGTTTTCCCCATCAAGGCAGAGCTCCCGCCCGCGTCTTGTTCCGAGGGGTTCTCCGAGGCCTCGAGGTCCTCATCAACATCTCATCCTCTGAGTAATTCACCCCATACTTTTCGCCTACTGTTCTGTACACCTGAATTAACATTCAGAACACAAGCCATATTAATCAAACCACCGTATGCATACCCAATTAACAGAGGAAAGGAGATTTTTATCAGTAATTCGTTATGCATGGAGAAACAAATCCACACAACCTAGAAATGAACAGCAGAAACAAATCTGCCCAGGTTCTCACAACCCGAATCTACGAACATACACGAACGTAATCGGCTACGGGAGCATGGATCAGGTTGATCCAAACGCCACACATTGTCTCAGCATGTGCACCGCATAGAAAACATGCAGGCCTCCGTCAACCATGGGAACGGCCAGCAGAATCGAGCGGAACAAACAGAGGAACATGAATTGGAGTTGCGGTATATGGGGGAAGGGCGTAGGCGACCTGGGCCATGGGCTCGGTGGGGCGAGGAGGGTGCCGGCGGCGTCGACGAGGATGTCCTTGTGCGTGATAACACCGTAGATTGATCCGCCGGTAGTCGTAGTACTCCCGCGCGCCCATCGGCTCCCACCTTGCGCCGCCCGCCCCAACGACCGCCTCCGGGGCCTCCGCCGCAGCCGTCGGTGCGCTGGAGCCGGGCCACCGCCGCCGCGGTGGCCGAGCGCAGGGGTGGGTGTGCTGCGCAGGGGTCGGCAGGTGTGGCGGAGTGGCTGTTTGAGGGACCATCTCAAATAGTGTCAAACATGTGTTTTCTTGTATATGCCAGATCTTGGTTAATTAGACCATCATGTGGAGAATACTCACTGTGCGTCCCGGATGAACATCTGCGTGTCCACGCCGGCTACCGCCCGCACCACATCTGGCAGCTGCCTACACCATGCTCACTCCCGCCACTGCTGCGAGCATCGGCCCCACACCCCGCTATGAGTCGCCTTGCACTGCCGCCTGCCGCACCCTCTGGTAGGCCCACAACCCGTCGTCGTAATCACCGTCGCCACCACCCAAGGGTTTGACTCCGAAGAGTGTTGCAACAGGCCAGGTAGCTTGGAAAACATACTAACAAGGGTTCAAATGCAAACAAAAACCTACTGTCAGTTCACAAGAGCAAGTACTCGGAGTACTTGAAGTATAATCCAGTTAAAGTGTATTGAAACTAAGAAGAACATGCACATGACATCCACGCACATGATCAATCTTCATGTCAAGCCAATAATCGGTAAACAAACACAAGGACAACAGAGAAAATCTGAACCAATGCTCCTGCTCCTCGTCCTTCCCGACACCATGCCTACTGCTGGTTCAAGAAGTTACTCCTTTAAAATGAGGACCTATTTTTTTTAAACTGAGTTTTTTCACAAGCAGAAAAAAATGACATGTAAGATAAGAAGAAAATCTACATCTTGGGAAATTAAGTATACATACAACAGAACTATATTTCTGTGACAACAGTAGTAACTTTGTTGGGAGCTTGAATACAAATATTCATGTTGGTTGTTCCTCAAGAAAATAACAGAAAATGGTTAGAAAAGTTAGGATATGATTTATTTGTTGGAAATATGCCCTAGAGGCAATTATAAAAGCATTATTATTATGTTTCCTTGTTCATGATAATTGTCTTTATTCATGCTATAATTGTGTTATCCGGAAATCGTAATACATGTGTGAATAATAGACACCAACATGTCCCTAGTAAGCCTCTAGTTGACTAGCTCGTTGATCAACAGATAGTCATGGTTTCCTGACTATGGACATTGGATGTCATTGATAACGAGATCACATCATTAGGAGAATGATGTGATGGACAAGACCCAATCCTAAACATAGCACAAGATCGTATAGTTCGTTTGCTAGAGTTTTCCAATGTCAAGTATCCTTTCCTTAGACCATGAGATCGTGTAACTCCCGGATACCGTAGGAGTGCCTTGGGTATACCAAACGTCACAACGTAACTGGGTGACTATAAAGGTATACTACGGGTATCTCCAAAAGTGTCTGTTGGGTTGACACGGATCAAGACTGGGATTTGTCACTCCGTATGACGGAGAGGTATCACTGGGCCCACTCGGTAATGCATCATCATAATGAGCTCAGAGTGACCAAGTGTCTGGTCACGGGATCATGCATTACGGTACGAATAAAGTGACTTGCCGGTAACGAGATTGAACGAGGTATTGGGATACTGACGATCGCATCTCGGGCAAGTAACATACCGATTGACAAAGGGAATTGTATACGGGGTTGCTTGAATCCTCGACATCGTGGTTCATCTGATGAGATCATCGTGGAGTATGTGGGAGCCAACATGGGTATCCAGATCCCGCTATTGGTTATTGACTGGAGAGTCGTCTCGGTCATGTCTACATATCTCCCGAACCCGTAGGGTCTACACACTTAAGGTTCGGTGACGCTAGGGTTGTAGGGATATGTATATGCAGTAACCCGAATGTTGTTAGGGGTCCCGGATGAAATCCCGGACGTCACGAGGAGTTCCAGAATGGTCCGGAGGTAAAGATTTATATATGGGAAGTCCTGTTTCGGCCATCGGGACAAGTTTTGGGGTCATCGGTATTGTACCGGGACCACCGGAAGGGTCCCGGGGGTCCACCGGGTGGGGCCACCTGTCCTGGGGGGCCACATGGGCTGTAGGGGGTGCGCCTTGGCCTACATGGGCCAAGGGCACCAGCCCCAAGAGGCCCATGCGCCTAGGGTTTCAAGGGAGGAAGAGTCCTAGGAGGGGAAGGCACCTCCTAGGTGCCTTGGGGAGGAGGGATTCCTCCCCCTTGGCTGCACCCCCTAGGAGATTGGATCTCCTAGGGCCGGCGCCCCCCCTTGGCCCTCCTATATATAGTGGGGAGATGGAGGACTTCTTACTTATGCCTTTGGTGCCTCCCTCTCCCTCTCCAACACCTCCTCCTCCTCCATAGTGCTTGGCGAAGCCCTGCCGGAGTACTACAGCTCCATCAACACCACGCCGTCGTGGTGCTGCTGGTGCCATCTCCCTCAACCTCTCCTTCCTCTTGCTGGATCAAGAAGGAGGATATGTGGCTGTTCCATACGTGTGTTGAACACGGAGGTGCCGTCCGTTCGGTGCTAGGATCTTCGGTGATTCGAATCACGTCGAGTACGACTCCCTCATCCCCGTTCTTTGAACGCTTCCGCTCGCGATCTACAAGGTACGTAGATGCATCTAATCACTCGTTGCTAGATGAACTCATAGATGGATCTTGGTGAAACCGTAGGTAAATTTTTGTTTTCTGCAACGTTCCCCAACAGTGGCATTATGAGCTAGGTCTATGCGTAGTTCTTCTTGCGCGAGTAGAACACAATTTTTTGTGGGCGTAGATGTTGTCAACTTTCTTGCCGCTACTAGTCTTATCTTGCTTCAGCGGTATTGGGGGATGAAGCGGCCCGGACCAACCTTACACGTACGCTTACGTGAGACCGGTTCCACCGACTAACATGCACAAGTTGCATAAGGTGGCTGGCGGGTGTCTGTCTCTCCTACTTTAGTTGGAGCGGATTCGATGAAAAGGGTCCTTATGAAGGGTAAATAGAAGTTGACAAATCACGTTGTGGCTTTCACGTAGGTAAGAAAATGTTCTTGCTAGAACCCTACTTCAGCCACGTAAAACTTGCAACAACAATTAGAGGACGTCTAACTTGTTTTTGCAGCAAGTGCTTTGTGATATGATATGGCCAAAGTTGTGATGAATGATGACTGATCTATATGTGATGTATGAGATGTTCATGCTATTGTAATAGGAATCACGACTTGCATGTCGATGAGTATGACAACCGGCAGGAGCCATAGGAGTTGTCTTTATTTTTTAATATGACATGCGTGTCATTGAGAAACGCCATGTAAATTACTTTACTTTATTGCTAAACGCGTTAGCCATAGTAGTAGAAGTAATAGTTGGCAAGCAACTTCATGGAGACACAATGATGGAGATCATGGTGTCATGCCGGTGACAAGATGATCATGGAGCCCCAAGATGGAGATCAAAGGAGCTATGTGATATTGGCCATATCATGTCACTATTATTATTTGATTGCATGTGATGTTTATCATGTTTTGCATCTTGTTTACTTAGAACGACGGTAGTAAATAAGATGATCCCTCATAATAATTTCAAGAAAGTGTTTCCCTAACTGTGCACCATTGCGACAGTTCGTTGTTTCAAATCACCACGTGATGATCGGGTGTTTGATTCAGACGTTCACATACAACGGGTGTAAGACAGATTTACACATGCAAACACTTAGGTTGACTTGACGAGCCTAGCATGTACAGACATGGCCTCGGAACACAGAAGACCAAAAGGTCGAGCATGAGTCGTATAGAAGATACGATCAGCATGAAGATGTTCACCGATGTTGACTAAACCGTCTCACGTGATGATCGGACACGGCCTAGTCAACTCGGATCATGTTATACTTAGATGACTGGAGGGATGTCTATCTAAGTGGGAGTTCATTGAATAATTTGATTAGATGAACTTAATTGTCATGAACTTAGTCTAAAATATTTACAATATGTCTTGTAGATCAAATGGCCAACGTAGTCCTCAACTTCAACGCGTTCCTAGAGAAAACCAAGCTGAAAGACGATGGCAGCAACTACACGGACTGGGTCCGGAACCTGAGGATCATCCTCATAGCTGCCAAGAAAGATTATGTCCTACAAGCACCGCTAGGTGAAGCTCCCGTCCCACAGAACCAAGACGTTATGAACGCTTGGCAGACGCGTGTTGATGACTACTCCCTCGTTCAGTGCGGCATGCTTTACAATTTAGAGCCGGGACTCCAAAAGCGTTTTGAGAGACACGGAGCATATGAGATGTTCGAAGAGTTGAAAATGGTTTTCCAAGCTCATGCCTGGGTCGTGAGATATGAAGTCTCCGACAAATTCTTCAGCTGTAAGATGGAGGAAAATAGTTCTGTCAGTGAGCACATGCTCACAATGTCTGGGTTACATAACCGCTTGACTCAGCTGGGAGTTAATCTCCTGGATGACGCGGTCATAGACAGAACCCTCTAGTCGCTTCCACCAAGCTACAAGGGTTTTGTGATGAACTTCAATATGCAGGGGATGGAAAAGACCATTCCTGAGGTATTTGCAATGCTGAAATCAGCAGAGGTAGAAGTCAAAAAGGAACATCAAGTGTTGATGGTGAATAAAACCACTAAGTTTAAGAAGGGCAAGGGTAAGAAAGCCTTCAAGAAGGACGGCAAGGGAGTTGCCGCGCCCGGCAAGCAAGCTGCCGGGAAGAAGCCAAAGAATGGACCCAAGCCCGAGACTAGGTGCTTTTATTGCAAGGGAAGTGGCCACTGGAAGCGGAACTACCCCAAATACTTAGCGGACAAGAAGGCCGGCAAAACAAAAGGTATATGTGATATACATGTAATTGATGTGTACCTTACCAGTATCCGTAGTAGCTCCTGGGTATTTGATACCGGTGCAGTTGCTCACATTTGTAACTCAAAGCAGGGGCCGCGGAATAAGCGGAGATTGGCAAAGGACAAGGTGACGTTGCGCGTCAGGAATGGTTCCAAGGTCAATGTGATCGCCGTCGGCACGCTACCTCTACATTTACCATCGGGATTAGTTTTAAACCTTAATAATTGTTATTTAGTGCCAACTTTGAGCATGAATATTGTATCGGGATCTCGTTTAGTTCGAGATGGCTACTCATTTAAATCCGAGAATAATGGTTGTTCTATTTATATGAGAGATATGTTTTATGGTCATGCTCCTATGGTGAATGGTTTATTCTTAATGAATCTCGAGCGTAATGCTACACATATTCATAGTGTGAATGCCAAAAGATGTAAAGTTGATAATGATAGTCCCACATACTTGTGGCACTGCCGCCTTGGTCACATAGGTGTCAAACGCATGAAGAAGCTCCATGTAGACGGACTTTTAGAGTCTCTTGATTATGAATCATTTGACACGTGCGAACCATGCCTCATGGGTAAAATGACCAAGACTCCATTCTCAGGAACAATGGAGCGAGCAACCAACTTATTGGAAATCATACATACAGATGTGTGCGGTCCAATGAGTGTTGAGGCTCGCGGTGGCTATCGTTATGTTCTCACCCTCACTGATGACTTGAGTAGATATGGGTATGTCTACTTGATGAAACACAAGTCTGAGACCTTTGAAAAGTTCAAGGAATTTCAAAGTGAGGTTGAGAATCAACGTGACAGGAAAATCAAGTTTTTGCGATCAGATCGTGGAGGAGAATACTTGAGTCACGAATTTGGCACACACTTAAGGAAATGTGGAATAGTTTCACAACTCACGCCGCCTAGAACACCTCAGTGTAATGGTGTGTCCGAACGTCGTAATCGCACTCTATTAGATATGGTGCGATCTATGATGTCTCTTACCGACTTACCACTATCTTTTTGGGGCTATGCTTTACAGACTGCCGCATTCACTTTAAATAGGGCTCCGTCGAAATCCGTTGAGACGACACCGTATGAATTATGGTTTGGGAAGAAACCTAAGCTGTCGTTTCTAAAAGTTTGGGGATGCGATGCTTATGTCAAGAAACTTCAACCTGAAAAGCTCGAACCCAAGTCGGAAAAATGCGTCTTCATAGGATACCCTAAAGAAACTATTGGGTATACCTTCTACCTCAGATCCGAAGGCAAGATCTTTGTTGCCAAGAATGGATCCTTTCTAGAGAAAGAGTTTCTCTCGAAAGAAGTAAGTGGGAGGAAAGTAGAACTTGATGAAGTATTACCTCTTGAACCGGAAAAGGGCACAACTCAAGAAAATGTACCTGAGGTGCCTGCACCGACTAGAGAGGAAGTTAATGATGATTATCAAGATACTTCTGATCAAGCTCCTGCTGAAATTCGAAGGTCCATAAGGACACGTTCCGCACCAGAGTGGTACGGCAACCCTGTCTTGGAAATCATGTTGTTAGACAATGGTGAACCTTCGAAATATGAAGAAGCGATGGCGGGCCTGGATTCCAACAAATGGCTAGAAGCCATGAAATCCGAGATAGGATCCATGTATGAAAACGAAGTATGGACTTTGACTGACTTGCCCGTTGAGCGGCGAGCCATAGAAAATAAATGGATCTTTAAGAAGAAGACAGACGCGGATGGTAATGTGACCATCTATAAAGCTCGCCTTGCCGCTAAGGGTTATCGACAAGTTCAAGGGGTTGACTATGATGAGACTTTCTCACCGGTAGCGAAGCTGAAGTCCGTCCGAATCATGTTAGCAATTGCCGCATTTTATGATTATGAAATATGGCAGATGGACGTCAAAACGGCATTCCTTAATGGTTTCCTTAAGGAAGAATTGTATATGATGCAGCCGGAAGGTTTTGTCGATCCTAAGAATGCTGACAAGGTGTGCAAGCTCCAACGCTCGATTTATGGGCTGGTGCAAGCATCTCGGAGTTGGAACATTCACTTTGATGAGATGATCAAAGCGTTTGGGTTTACACAGACTTATGGAGAAGCCTGCGTTTACAAGAAAGTGAGTGGGAGCTCTGTAGCATTTCTCATATTATATGTAGATGACATACTTTTGATGGGAAATGATATAGAACTCTTGGACAGCATTAAGGCCTACTTGAATAAAAGTTTTTCGATGAAGGACCTTGGAGAAGCTGCTTATATATTAGGCATCAAGATCTACAGAGATAGATCAAGACGCCTCATAGGTCTTTCACAAAGCACATACCTTGATAAGATATTGAAGAAGTTCAATATGGATCAGTCTAAGAAGGGGTTCTTGCCTGTGTTGCAAGGTGTGAAATTGAGCTCGGCTCAATGTCCGACCACGGCAGAAGATATAGAAGAGATGAGTGTCATCCCCTATGCCTCAGCCATAGGTTCTATTATGTATGCCATGCTGTGTACCAGACCTGATGTAAACCTTGCCGTAAGTTTGGTAGGAAGGTACCAAAGTAATCCCGGCAAGGAACACTGGACAGCGGTCAAGAATATCCTGAAGTACCTGAAAAGGACTAAGGAAATGTTTCTCGTTTATGGAGGTGACGAAGAGCTCGTCGTAAAGGGTTACGTCGACACTAGCTTCGACACAGATCTGGATGACTCAAAGTCACAAACCGAATACGTGTATATTTTGAATGGTGGGGCAGTAAGCTGGTGCAGTTGCAAGCAGAGCGTCATGGCGGGATCTACATGTGAAGCGGAGTACATGGCAGCCTCGGAGGCAGCGCATGAAGCAATTTGGGTGAAGGAGTTCATCACCGACCTAGGAGTCATACCCAATGCGTCGGGGCCGATCAAGCTCTTCTGTGACAACACTGGAGCTATTGCACTTGCCAAGGAGCCCAGGTTTCACAAGAAGACAAGGCACATCAAGCGTCACTTCAACTCCATTCATGAAAATGTTGAAGATGGAGACATAGATATTTGTAAAGTACATACGGACCTGAATGTAGCAGATCCGTTGACTAAACCTCTCCCTAGAGCAAAACATGATCAACACCAGAATTCCATGGGTGTTCGATTCATCACAATGTAACTAGATTATTGACTGTAGTGCAAGTGGGAGACTGTTGGAAATATGCCCTAGAGGCAATAATAAAAGCATTATTATTATATTTCCTTGTTCATGATAATTGTCTTTATTCATGCTATAATTGTGTTATCCGGAAATCGTAATACATGTGTGAATAATAGACACCAACATGTCCCTAGTAAGCCTCTAGTTGACTAGCTCGTTGATCAACAGATAGTCATGGTTTCCTGACTATGGACATTGGATGTCATTGATAACGAGATCACATCATTAGGAGAATGATGTGATGGACAAGACCCAATCCTAAACATAGCACAGGATCGTATAGTTCGTTTGCTAGAGTTTTCCAATGTCAAGTATCCTTTCCTTAGACCATGAGATCGTGTAACTCCCGGATACTGTAGGAGTGCCTTGGGTATACCAAACGTCACAACGTAACTGGGTGACTATAAAGGTATACTACGGGTATCTCCGAAAGTGTCTGTTGGGTTTACACAGATCAAGACTGGGATTTGTCACTCCGTATGACGGAGAGGTATCACTGGGCCCACTCGGTAATGCATCATCATAATGAGCTCAGAGTGACCAAGTGTCTGGTCACGGGATCATGCATTATGGTACGAATAAAGTGACTTCCGGTAACAAGATTGAACGAGGTATTGGGATACCGACGATCGGATCTCGGACAAGTAACATACCGATTGACAAAGGGAATTGTATATGGGGTTGCTTGAATCCTCGACATCGTGGTTCATCCGATGAGATCATTGTGGAGTATGTGGGAGCCAACATGGGTATCCAGATCCCGCTATTGGTTATTGACCGGAGAGTCGTCTCGGTCATGTTTACATATGTCCCGAACCAGGGTCTACACACTTAAGGTTCGGTGACACTAGGGTTGTAGGGATATGTATATGCAGTAACCCGAATGTTGTTCGGAGTCCCGGATTAAATCCCGGACGTCACGAGGAGTTCCGGAATGGTCCGGAGGTAAAGATTTATATATGGGAAGTCCTGTTTCGGCCATCGGGACAAGTTTCGGGGTCATCGGTATTGTACCGGGACCACCGAAAGGGTCCCGGGGGTCCACCGGGTGGGGCCACCTGTCCTGGGGGGCCACATGGGCTGTAGGGGGTGCGCCTTGGCCTACATGGGCCAAGGGCACCAGCCCCAAGAGGCCCATGCGCCTAGGGTTTCAAGGGAGGAAGAGTCCTAGGAGGGGAAGGCACCTCCTAGGTGCCTTGGGGAGGAGGGATTCCTCCCCCTTGGACGCACCCCCTAGGAGATTGGATCTCCTAGGGCCGGTGCCCCCCTTGGCCCTCCTATATATAGTGGGGAGATTGAGGACTTCTTACTTATGTCTTTGGTGCCTCCCTCTCCCTCTCCAACACCTCCTCCTCCTCCATAGTGCTTGGCGAAGCCCTGCCGGAGTACTGCAGCTCCATCAACACCACGCCGTCGTGCTGCTACTGGTGCCATCTCCCTCAGCCTCTCCTTCCTCTTGCTGGATCAAGAAGAAGGAGACGTGGCTGTTCCGTACGTGTGTTGAACGCGGAGGTGCCGTCCGTTCGGTGCTAGGATCTTCGGTGATTCGAATCACGTCGAGTACGACTCCCTCATCCCCGTTCTTTGAACGCTTCCGCTCGCGATCTACAAGGTACGTAGATGCATCTAATCACTCTTGCTAGATGAACTCATAGATGGATCTTGGTGAAACCGTAGGAAAATTTTTGTTTTCTGCAACGTTCCCCAACATTATTTTCATGTGACATTTAAAGGTATGATCATTAAAAATACATTGTTATGACCTAATCCTGTATGTATTAAAGAAAGAAAACAACCCTGCTTAGTCACCGATCCTAGAACCCTATGATGAAAAATTTGACAAATAACTACAGAAACCAACTATTGTTCATGGAATTTACACCTGACATCACTATTTGGTTTTAGAATTATTTCATGAGGGCAAAGGTAGAGAATCTATGAGAATCTTTTGAGCTACTCTCAACCTTGTAAAATAGACTAATCTAATATTCAGGACTGGATCAATTTATCTACAGAAAAAGATTTAAAACCTCCCCAAATGTAGAATGCTAGGATCTCCCCCATCAACTGCTCCTAAGAGAAGATGTCATTGAGACTCAATGCTAATTAAGTAGTTCATACAAATCTAATGCAAACCAAAAACATATGCATTGCTGACATATACAAGGGACCAATCAGCATGAACATGACTGTTGTGGGCTTTGTTGCTGCTATAAATCTTACTAACATGCACTTCAAAAGCTAAGTTTAGCTTAATGCCCTGATATATGTGCTTAATGCCCTGATAGAGGTGCATGGATGAATGCAACAATCATGTTTCTAGTGGCAAGTTCGTAACATGATGAGATCTTGAAAATTAGAAGGGGAGTCGGAAAATTTACATCTCCCGAATCAGCTCAAGGAGGCAGATTCAAGAACCGCGTTGCGGACGACTCGGCCATGTACCTGATCAGCATGTCTATGACGTAATCCCCTCTAGAGCCACCTGCATGCTGCTAGAACTGAAACATGTTAGAATGGTTGAAAGTACTGACTAATGAGCTTGTAGATGCACTGAGAAGATATTGACGTGTAGATCTGGCGAAAATCTGGATACCTGAATGGTTATTCCGTAAGCAGATCCCTTGCCAAAGTAAGACCATGGCACATGGAGACCCGAATCTAACCTATGCAACAACTGAAAGAAACAATGATGAGTAAGCACGATGGGATAGGAAGTGGGTGTAGTGGTGGTTACATGAGATGGGAAGCTCACACAAACGCATGGTAGGACTGACCGAACAACCTAGAAACTCCATCGTTGGTTGAGCCAGCGAGGTCACAGGAGGACGAACAATTGATTGCGAGCCAAGGGGGTGGGAGCAGGCACAAGCTTGATGAGGCGATGAGTCAAATCCAGATCAAAAATACCTGGGTTTGAAACCGCTCTGCGGCGGCGATCCAGAACCGTGGACGCGAGATCCGGCGGGGTCTTCTAGAGGGGATCGGCGGCGGTGGCAGTGATACAGAACGGTCGATGATCCTGTGCAGGCGAGATCCGGCGGGTCTTCTTGAGGGGATCAGCGGTGTTAACCTGGAGGTTGAGGGGGATCGCACGACGGCGGCGTTAACGCGGAGGTCGAGGGGATCACACGCGTTTTTTTGGATAAGTGTGTGGGTGGAGCCAGGCCGCCGCCACCGCCGCCGCGGTGGTCGAGCGCAGGGGTAGGTGTGATGCGCACGAGTCGGTAGGTGTGGCGGCGGTTGCGACTTGAGACTGGAGATGAGGTAGGGCTAGCGAGGGAGTCCACTGGTTCTTTCGCCATTTTGCGACGGTAAAACCAGCAGAGGGGAGGTGGTGGACGGAACAAAAAAATCTACGAAAAAACCCGGATGAAAGTGGTGGGACGAAAATTGACCGGCGGAGACTACCAACTGCTCCATTAGGAGTAGAGATTCTTACCTAAAGGAAGGTTATGGCACAAATATGGATGATGAGGATTGGAACACAGATCTCTCTTTGTGTAGTTCCACCAAAATGAACCAACTGTTCCATTCTGACATTCCAGTTAAACAGCACAAAAGTCACTTCTTTTAAGAAGAGTTTTGTGCAGTGCACCAAAATGTCACAACAGCAACCAGGTGAATTGGATAGCCCTATTTGCACAAAAAGGCACAGAGGAAACAGTCAGAATCTCAAACAATTACTGGCAAAAACATTTGTCTAAACTTGTCATGGCTTATAATAGTGGCATGGCTTCATTTTTACCAGGGACATTAGATTAAGAACAGCTAAGGCTGCGTTCGGTTCACAGGTTTGGTGCAGGATTTTCGTAGGAACACAATTCCTACGGTATTCTGGGTATGGGACAGTGGGTGCACCAGCAGTCCAGCACCATGTACGTAAACAAGGGCATAAAGTGGTGATTCATAGTTTGTTGCCCCGAGAAACAAACATCCAAAAAACATATCCGGGTTGGTCCCATTTTTGTTCACTCTAGCCACCTACTCCTATGTGTAGATAGCAAATCTAGTCCTCGTCATACCACTGTGTACAGCGTTACCCCTATATTTCCCTTTTCGACCAAGAGACCGGTTGGATGACCAGTCTGTACTACTTTCACCCCCTTTCCTTCCTGTTTGTACCAAGTCCGATGTACATACTAAATTCCCCCACCCCCTCTTTATTTCTTGTTTGAACCAAGTACTCCCTCCGTCCGGAATTACTTGTCATCAAAATGGATGTGTCTAGAACTAAAATACATCTAGATACATCCATTTCAATGACAATTATTTTTGGACGGAGGGAGTACAAGATTCGACTCCATGAACTAGCTTTACCTATAACAATAGAAGAAGAAAAATGTGACATTGGACCATCCGATTGAGAGGGGCTGAGAGGTAGAAAATGATGCACATTCAGCGACGTAGCGAGCTGGGGAAGTAGAGCTAAGGCGGTTTCGAATGAAGATATACCTGAAGGTCGTCGGGATGTGGATAGGTGGGCGGCGGGAGGCCGGATCCGCCCACAGGCAACGACGAAGGGATCAGAGGACCTCCCGTGCCGGCGCTCGGCAAGAGATAATGGTGCGGCCGGCAGTGGGTCTCCTCCCTCGCTGTCGACGACGGCCTAAACGTTGCCCCTCCTCCCCTTCACCGGCGGAGGGGGATACGTCCGGATCTGTAACCAGCGATGAGGATAGAAAGCCAGTGTTTTTTGAAGGGAGAAAGACATTGTTACTTCCCCTATCTTGTTTAGATCTGGAGAGGATGAGAGTGTGTGAATAGAGACACCCTTGCAAGCAAGCGCGGAGGCTCCGGCCTATATATACGTAGTGGGGTAGTTTTCCTTTTTCACTCCATCAAAACAATCGTTTAAAATTGTGTACTACTACATGCCAGGTCGCGGTTTTTTTAGTTGTTGATTGTTTTTTGACATAGCTACCCGCTTGTTCCAAGTGGTGTTACGGTGTGCCAGGTCGCACTTTATATCGTTCAAGTCTGGTACTACAAGTCCCTCCATTAAATGAACAACCACCCCCTCGTAAAAATTGTGAACAAGCCCACGGCTATAATTAGCGGAAACGTGGGTTGCCCCAATATGCATTATTATTTATATTTTCTACTCCCTCCGTTCCTAAATATAAGTCTTTTTTATTAGCCACACCTAAGACAAGAATTTTTTTATTAGCAGTCAACCCCACATGTCATAGACACAAAAATTGTGGCAAGATTCCCTTAGGCAAGCCAAAGTGTGTCTAACAATTTGAGCAACTCAGGTTAGGCAAGTTTGGAAAGTGTGGGAAAAATAATGTGGCAACATAATACAAACATAGTCACAATCCAAACAGCCCCGTAATTTTTTGTGACATGCATGAAAATTTGGTTAGTTAAATTTGTAGTCAAAATTTGGCAAGGTGCATCAAATCAACACATGCAAGTATCAAAAGGAAAGTCACGGCATGCATGCATGTGTTGTACTCCCTCCGTTTCCAAATATAAGTATTTTTAGAGATTGCAACAAGTGACAACATACGAAGCAGAATATGTCTACTCCTACATACGAAGTAGCCCATTTGAAATGTGTAAAAAGATTTATATCGAGTGTAGTGCTTTGATGTGTCGCGTCAACACGTACAAGACCGAGAAATTTGATTACTACAACGCCCTCTCCCTCGCGTACTAAGCTCCCGTGCCTTAACTGCACCTGCCTTTGGCTGCATGACAGGAGGGCCAACCACCTGTTGGGCCCACCTATCATAGACGCAAAGGCAGGAGGAGTAAGTAGAAGCTTTCGCTACACGCTATCCCTCCCGCACGAGGTGGACGGACATGCAACAGTGGATTCGATACTGTAGAAGTAAGAGTAACATCATTGTTCGTATTCTCGAAGAGGCGAAGAGCTAAGCACAACCCGAACGTGGCAGTTGCGAACGCTCGCTTGGTGCAGTTCCTTGGAGCACTAGCCAGGCTCTTGCATGAGACAAAATTTCTATTGTTTAACAATTAAACTCCATTATCCATTGGTTGATACTCATTCTGCATAGGTCCACGTGCTTAGCACCGTTTCCTCCTGGGGTCACCAATGTTTATTTGCTAATTGATAGCATTGCATGCAATAAACTAGCCATTGCAAGTCATTAAAAGCATGCACACCTCTCATCTCTTATTGGTTGATATGTCAAGAAACAAGAAACAAGGTAGACGTTAATGCACCGCGCCTAAGTGTTTTGGGACTATTTGGTTTTCGTAAGATGACTTACACACCTAGACGGAGGGAGTAGTATAGCCCTGTAAACCGGAAAGGAGTATTTGCCTTTCTAGAGATTTCAACAAGTGACTAGACTACACCGTGTGCAGTACTCCCTCCCTTCCGGTTTATAGGGCTCAAATCTCAAATCTCATGAACCAAGGCATTTTGCAATTGGAGGAATGTATCTCGTATTTACAAAACTACCCTAATTAAACTCATGCATTAATTACGTAGTTCTCTCGTTTTCCTCTCCGCCTTGGTCGCGGTGCACAATATTGAGCACTCCTATATGACTAGCCGCTCTATCTACATGCGGGACATTTCAAAGCATCCGGGCCCACGTGTCATCCACCAAATCACAGCGAGGTGCTACAGTCGAGACTCACCTGTCACCCCGGTGTGGCCGTCATGACCCGTCATATCACAAAACCCACACCTTTACCAGCAGTGGTAAGGTGGCCTCCAAGTTGGACCGGACGAAGCAACCATCATTTCACTGGAATGCTTGTTCAAGCCCTTTCTTCCCTTTCTTAAAGAAAACCTCATGCCACCGTGCCGCACACTAACCGGTAAGGCAGCGATGGCATCCCGCCGCGCCGAGTTCCTCGCCGCCCACGACCACACACAAAATGGTACGGAAGCGATGGCATCCCGCCGTGCCGAGTGCATCGCCGCTCGCGACCTCACAACTATGTGGGAGGAATTTGAAGATGCCAAGGCCGAATGGGCGGTAGAGCAAGAGGCGGCCAAAGCCGCACAGAGGGAGCGGAAAAGTCAGAAAGCACTCAAGAAAAGAGAGGTCCGCCGCCGCAAGAAAGAAAAGTACGCACACGCTGCTGCGGAGAGGTCGGCGGATCCAAGCACGATGGGGTGTCGCCGACAAAGCCGGGAAGGAGAACGACAGCGTCTGGCCAACATGTGAGAAGTAGTAGTACTAGTAGTTAGTGTGTGTGTGTCTGTGTCTGAGTACGAGTATGTAGCAATACTACTTGTTACTACTGTAGTTTTTAGAGCAAATTACCAGTACATTAGCCTAGACTAAATGGAAAAATTCCTATCCTAAGCATCAAATGGCATCTCTTTCTCTATAGTAATTGAGATGCATGTCATCTCACTTCCAATGATTTTCATATTCCTATCCTATAAACGAAAGGAGGCCTCTGTTGGAGTAACTACTATAGCTAGCAGTACTGCTGGTACAGTAGTTTTCTTCAAGAAGCGGAATTCAATGAAGTCATGATGGTTCCTTCGTCCAAGCAACTTCAAAGTGGGAAGTGGGCCTGTGATTTGATGGCTCATTAGTCATTGTTACTGCGGCGCGACGACCTGGGTGACTCTCCCTTGGAGTTCTGCGTGCATGGCAAGTGGACCAGGATGGTCGACGTCCCACATGTTGGCGAACGGAAGTATTCTTTCCGATATCGAGGAGCAAGGAAACCGCGTGGTATAGTATCACTGCTGATTGGTTCGCAAAAAGATAGTATCACTGCTGATTGGTTCGCAAAAAGATAGTATCACTGCCGATTTATAATTTTTTATTTTTTATTTATGATGAATGCTAGCGTTTCAACTCTTACGACGAAGGGTGCCAAACAAGGCATGTGCTGGATGTCCCACACGTCAGCGAAAGGAGTGGGACATGAACATCGTGGTAGAGCCCAACGTAAAAAAAGTAGCATGGTAGAGCGTCTCCACTTCTTCCACTTCTGGGTCGGAGACCACACGTAGTAGTACTTAGTGGTATACATGTAAACAAATATAAAAGTTAATATGTCTAGTTGGAATGTCTAGTTGGAATGATACAAAGTGCCTGGAGAGAAAGACACGTCTAGTTGGAATGTCTCGGGGCATACATGTAAACAAATATAAAAGTTAATATGTGCCTCCAACTAATATAGTAGTAGTAGAGTACTTAGGCACGTACTCCATAACATCACCGTGCATTGCACGTACAACATTTAGTGGTAGTACGTAGTAAGAGACAAATGCCGCCCAAGAGTTCCCTTCTCGACCTACTTTTGGGTGTTTGGTAGAGTGTATGGAGGGTGCATGAGTCCACACTAGTTTAGCACAAATACACTAGAAGCATGCATGAAGAGCGCATGCATGAAGAGGGGTGTTGAGTTGAGCATGCATGAAGAGGGAACAACTATGTTGAGACGAGAACGCAACCAAACACACCCTATATGCCACGCATGTTCATACCATATGTGCCTTTCTACTTCACTTACTGCGCTACATTACTCAGGTTCGTACGTCCACTCCTGGGTACATGTCTGTCTCGTAGTTCCAGTCCCACGTGTTCTTCATATAGATGGAACGATCCTTGCATACACATGCACCTTGATGCTAGATGTCTCACGTGTTGGCAAAAGGATGAACAAAGCTCACGTAAAAAAATAGAGTGGAAGAACATAGATTCCGAACGATAGAGAAGGAGCAAGGAACCTCGTGGTGGAGCATATGCACTCATAATATTTAATATTATTCAACGATATAAAATTAACCAATCATCTCCATAGTGGACTGGAAGAGTACGAAACACGGCAGCCCAGTGTAGTTACATCATACTAGTACATGGCTAACCCACCCTATCACCATATTTCTTGGCTTCCGTGCGACACCTATCTCTAGTAATCCAGCAGCCTGTATCGCTTCTCCCTCCTCGTCTCTATCAAATTGCGGCGGACTGGCGTTTCTACCATCTATTGAGGTCGGTTAACTATCACATGTTAGCGACATGCCAAGAGCATTCTAAAAAAATTCCTTTCATGTTTCGTTTCCAAAAAGAAAAAAATCCTTTCATGTACGAATTTGCCTGTATACTTTGAGCAACTTGCATGTCTTATACTTCTCCTGTTTGATACTCTAACTTAGCTAGAGGTTAGACTAACTCATGACTAACCCTAAACTAACTGTAGCCAAAGAGGTGTTTGGGTGACAGGGTTAGATTGACAATAAATGCACTTCATGGAGAGAGAAAAGTGATTTTCAGTGGTCCCAATGAGAACTATCTCCAGTTAGCACCTCTTGGGTGGGATAGTTTTTTTTGGTGGGTTCGATGCAACTTGCTCCAATTTAAACCCTCATGCTTGGATACTTTAGGGCTATTTGAGCCCCAACTAGCTCAAACTAACTCTAACCCATGGATCCAAACAGGGCCTATGGCCAGTCTCGACGCAGAGCAGTCGCGTGCGCCGGGAAGCGGCGCTCTCTCGGCCGTCGCGCCACTTCAAAGCCGGCACCAGTGAGAGGTCGCCTACGCTCTGGTCGGGCATTAATGCGGCACTGATGCTCCAGGGTGACGCTGACCGTTTCACGTGGGAAGCGCGCGCTGGCAAGGGAGTATAGGTTTTGAACCGTTTCAGATGTAGTACTGGTAGTTTGCCAAACTACTCAATTATTGCACTCAGTTTCCTAAGAAATTGTGGTAAAAAAACATTACTCCACAGCCCGCTTCCCTTCTCCTTCCACTTCCACCGCCCGCGCACGTCCGCGAGAAGCGAGCGGTCAACCCTTATATAGGAATGCTAGCACAAAAAGATGCATGCATGACCACTAAAATTTCCATATTATAGCGCCGCTCCGGCGGGAGTATGGCGTATGTTGTTACCTTCGGCCAACCCATTGCTACCGGGCGACGACGACCAGAGAAGAGGCGGCGGGAGGGGAATGAATGCAGCTACTGTTTGGGTTCGCCTTCCGGCTTAAATAAATGCACAACATCACGTGTACCCGCAGGTGCACAAATTGTAACATACGTGTATGCTTAAGTGGGCGTCACGTAACTGGTGTGTGTGTGAGAGAGATTCTGAGAGACGGAGTGCGTGTGTGCGACTCTACTCTTCATACATGTACTCAACCTTTTGCATCGGGATATAAGTATAATGGTATTTAATTTAGCTAGTGATTTACGTGGCCATGTTAACGTGGTTGTGTAAAAAAATGTCACTTCCTGCTCGTGATTTGCATTATATAATTACAAGCAAGATTCTCGTGCATTGCACAGAACATCAATATGCATTTTTTACAAAACACCTGTTGTGATTGACCCATGCAGGAGTAATCCCATGTGTAAAAACTAACGATATCTCAAGAATTTTATCGGAAAACTGGTATCTCGAGAATGTCATCAAAAAAATGAAAGATGAGAGATAAGGCGAGGAGGAGTGGAGCGTGGTGGTGACTGGTGGTCGGAATGGGCGGAGGCATGGGGATGGACGGTGCCGGCAGGCGGCAACGGCCACCATGCATGCTAGATTGTTCCAGAGACTTATTCCTTTTTTAATTGCTGAGCAATGAGGTTGCGGGAGATAATGATGTGGAGAGAGGTGCGGGTATATTTTGTAAAATTATCATAGTTTGCTTTCTATCCTCAGATATAGATCATACGGTCCGTATTACAAGATGGCAGGCACACCATCACCGCCAACTCGTTTTTTTATAAGGGTATAGATGATAAGTTTGTTGACTACTAAAGTAAAGTGGAATTTGTCCATGTTATGCAAGTAAATAAAGGTGATTGTTTATCATACGGGTAAGGTTGGATGAAGGGTGGTAGGAACAAATGCTCCGCCTAGAGCATGTGTGTGTGAGATGGAGTCTTAGTGTGTGTGTGGTGTGTGTGTGAGAGAGAGAGAGAGAGAGAGGAGAGAGAGAGAGATGGAG